>NC_142780.1:467500-767500 GCF_988280905.1 Pimephales promelas
TAGACACAGGTCTAACGCAAATAAAATCATCATAAATCATCATGAATGCGATTTTTCTTGTTTTTTTTGTTTGTTCCAACGGTCAGACATGTATTTATCATTGATTCCAAAAAGAAATGTTTTTAAAAAACATTCTTCCTAGTTCAGATTTCATCCGTGAACATCATACGCTGCACAAAAGTCCGCCACCATCAATGAATTCGAAGTAAAAGCAGAGATAGCAGCGTTACCTAGCTACTTCCTATGACAAGACCCCTGTTCCAAGATGGCGGCGGTTTTGACGCATGCTTAGAACCCCAAGGTGACGTCTAGTGTATATGTCTATGATTGTCAGTGATGAGGCCAATAACTGTGGTGTCTTCAGCAGTCTCAGTTGTGTCTGATCGGATGTGTCCTGTGTTGGAGATATTGTCCGCTTCTGCTGGAGTGTGTGTGTGTTTGATGATGATTAATAATCAGTGTGTCGTGTCTCCTCAGCCTGCAACGTGACGATACACAACCGCTGCCGAGACACACTGGCCAACTGTGCCAAGATGAAGCAGAAGGTGCGACACACACACACACACACATCAGTCATCAATGCAGCACAGTGTATTTCAACATATACAGAGTCATATATTATGTTCATATATTACAATAAATTGAATATTAAGGAATTGCCGCTTTTCATGTATTGAACAATATGTGCCTATATTTACTGTATAGATGGGGATGGGTAGATCAGGTGTTTCGACAAATCTAATATCAACATTTTTTGTCAATAAATCATATGTGCATATGGAATAATAATAATACAGACTGATTCATCGTCTAACTAATAACATCCTGACGCCCACAGGTTCAATATAACACATGTAGATCATGTCACTTCATACGCAGCAATCGGTCAAACTTTCCCAGAAAATGTTTTAAATATAAGATTTTGCATTATTATTATTATTATTATTATTATTATTAATGCACGACGCTCATTCACCAGCGATACGATTCAGAGGCAAATGTTGAGAGAACAAAGTTTAGGACATTGTGCATTTCTATTGTGTTGGCTGTTTTCTGAGTTGTTGAAAGTGTGTGTTCTGTGTGTGTGTGTGTGTGTTCTCTGACACAGCAACAGCGGCTGGCGACTCTCCACACGGTGGCGCTGCGCAGCAAGAGTGAGTCCCCAACACACACACTGTTCTTCCTCATGACTGACTAACCCGTAATAATAATAGCAGAACTGTGAAGTGTGTGTGTGTGCTGGTCAAGCGTGTGTGTGATCCTCTCCCGGCAGACCCGATCCTGAAGGAGCGGCCGAGCTCCGCCATCTACGCCTCCGAGACGCTCCGCCAGTCCTTCCTCGGCGCGCGCAGGGGTCGCTCCACGCTCGCCCTCAACAAGAGCGTCTCCACCAACAACATCGCGGGGTAACCAGTGTTTGTGTGTGTGTGTGTGTTACTGTGCTCTTCAACTGCTCACACACATCCTCACTCGTCACACAATTTCTGAAGCCTGACACTCAAACAGCAGATCTGCACAAACACACACTCATTCTCGGCCTACTAATCAGAGCCTCACCAATCAGGGCTGGAGAATAGGCCTATAAAAGGTCAAAGGTCAAGTTATGGGTTTGTCAGACTGTAATGATGTATTCATAACCACATACTTACAGTAAAACACAAAATAGTTTGGCTTCAGTCTTGCTTTCGTGTTGACCGTGATTTTTCCAGCATCTCTCCGTGATGATAGCACAGATCACTGGAGTGTGTGCTTTAACTGAGAAATCAAACATCTAAGAGGTCATCATATTATAAGAATATCCTGTAAGTTTCAGAACTGAAAACGTCCTCGTTAGTCCAATAAAAGCTTTTATTGACACCAGCCTCTGCAAACGACTCGTTTATCAAAGTGGGAAACTATGACGACAAAGAGGTTAAAGCCCCACCCCCGCAGAAGAAGATCAACGCCTACGGCCGACTTAGCCCCGCCCAACGATTCTCGCATTGCACGCATAGCTAAATAACATAGATGCCTACTTCCTTTGGATTCCAATAGGACTGCATGTATAAACTTTATTTATAATGACGTTCCAGCTGATGAGGTAAAACATCGTCCGTCTGTTCGCTTCATTTCACTGAGGATTGTCTTGTAATCAAGACTGGATCTGCAGAGCGATTAAGAGTAAAGAACGGTGCAGTGCCGTCTATATTGGATCTGACAGGAATGGTGCAACACACGGACTCTGGGTCCAACATGTATGGGCCAATCATTCCCGTCGCCATTTTACAACATTGGACATTTTCAAAACAATTTCCCCCACGTACACCGACGGGTGAGTCGAAACTCATTATAATATGCAAAACTGTTCTCCACTCACAGCAGTGGGCGTTTACTTCCAAGTCTTCAGTGCGAGACGCCCATAAAAACCCAGCGTTATTCAGCTGGTCTCAAAGCTAGGGTAGAAAATAGCGATTACTGATTCATTCTGATGTTTTTAATGCAAAAACCAAGTGAACGTCATAAGTTGACCTCAGACAACAATATAATACAATTTAAAAAAACAGTTCATGACCCCTTTAAGAGTGTGTGGTGCTTGGCCTATTATTAACTGTGCGCATGTTTTGTGAAGCCTTAGCTCTAACGTGTGTGTGTGTGTGTGTGTGTGTGTGTGTGTGTGTGTCCCACAGAAGTCTGAGTGACGACTCTCCGCTCGGCCTGAGGCGGATCCTCTCTCACTCCACAGACTCGCTGAACTTCAGGAACAGAGCCATGTCCATGGAGTCCCTCAACGATGAAGGTGCAGCTCCACACACACACACACACGCACCTGTACACACCTGTAGTCCTCACACACACACTGGTGTCCGCAGGAGAGCTGTACTACGCCTCGTTGCTGGAGGAGCTGGAGCGGGACGGGAAGGACTTCGAGGTGGACTCCTGGAGTATGGCCGTGGACTCCTCGTACCTGCAGTCGCAGCGCAAAGACGTCATCAAGAGGCAAGACGTCATTTACGGTGAGAGTCTGCCGACTCCGGGGCGCTGGCGGTTCTGCCCTGGGTTTGATGTATGCACTGCGTGTGTTCAGTCTTCAGTCTTCCTCGGCTCGGGTCGGGAGTTATTTCTGCTCCACTCAAGCGAGGAAAACCAGTGAAAGTGTGGAGTAAATGTACATTTAAGGTGTAATTTGTCATCTAAATGGGTTGTAACCATCATCTTCAAATCTGAAAAACATCGAAATACACAAACTTTTCACAGCCCAGACCGGAACACAGTGCCGGCCCAGATCCGGCCCACATCCGGCACGTGTGGACTCAGCGCTTACCGGACGTGGGCCGGATCCGGATCGACACTGGGATCCACATCTGACATCTTCTAACGCACGAGCACTGGCGTCTCTTAGTTATTCAGCTGTTTCTCATAGTAAAGGCGCGGTGTGGGATATCTAGCGGCTCTAGTGGTGAGTTTGAGAACTGCACCCAACAGAAGTTACAGTGGCTGACAGGAAGTGATGTCATCGTCTGAGACTGCAGAGAGTAGACGGTTAAGCAATGAGGTTTCTTTACAAAGATAAATGAAGAATATTTACTTCATCATCAGTAAAACGATGTTATTGTGAATAATATTGTGACTTGTTCATCATTGTGTCAGTGTTTTATTCGCGGACTTTAGCAGCTTCTGATCACGAAGAACAACATAGTGAGCAAACGCGTTTGTCCATTCAGGGCCACCGTAGAAACATGTGGATGAACTCGCGGTGTGTGTACGCCTCATTCTGAGCTAATAAACACACAGCGCTTCATTATGATCTTTCTAACAGTTATGTATATGATATTGCATATCTGTCAACAGATCCTCATAAATATTACACACTGCACCTTTAAAAGACAGGATCATGCAGCGTCATGTTTTCATAATCACTGGACGCCGAGACTCTAAAGCACAGTCCTGGAGTCGCGCGAGCCCTCGCTCCGCCTATAGAGAACAGCAGCCGCCCTCATCGGTGTGTGTCCTGTGTTGTGCAGAGCTGATCCAGACGGAGCTGAACCACGTGCGGACGCTGCGCATCATGGACGGGGTGTTCCGCAGAGGCATGATGGAGGAGGTGCTGATGGAGACGGGTGTAGTGAACGCCATCTTCCCCTGCCTGGACCAGCTCCTGTCCATCCACTCCAGCTTCCTGAGCCAGCTCCTGCAGAGGAGGAACCACAGCCTGGCTCCCAGTAGCACTCGCAACTTCACCATACAGCGGCTGGGAGACATACTGGTGGACCAGGTGACCTGCTCACTCACCAGTCAGGGCTGCAACCAACACACAGATGTTTTGAACACATTGTCAGAACCTTTAGTAGATCTTTTTAAAATGTATTTATCCAGAATTGTGCAGCTCTAGTTCCTCAGTTTTGAAGTCAAGGTTTGGTTTTCATTACAGCAGGGAAAAACAAACAAACCTGTCGTTTACTGAAAAAATGTGCCTGTCTTTAATTAAAAACTCAATATTGCCTAACCAACCTAATCATAACCCCACCCCCATATCTAAACATAACCCCTCCCACACCTAATCCTAACTCCACCTCCATATCTAATCATAACTCCTCCCACACCTAATCCTAACTCCACCCCATATCTAATCATAACTCCTCCCACACCTAATCCTAACTCCACCTCCATATCTAATCATAACTCCTCCCACACCTAATCCTAACTCCACCCCATATCTAATCATAACCCCTCCCACACCTAATCATAACCCCACCCCCATATCTAATCATAACTCCTCCCACACCTAATCCTAACTCCACCCCTTATCTAATCATAACTCCTCCCACAGCTAACCCTAACTCCACCCCATATCTAATAACAACTCCTCCCACACCTAATCCTAACTCCACCCCCATTCTTAACTCCACCCCTAATCATAACTCCTCGCCACACCTAATCCTGACTCCACCCCCATTCTTAACTCCATCCTTAATTATAACCCCTCCCACACCTAATTCTAACTCCACCCCTAATCATAACTCCTCCCCACATCTCCCCACCCCAATATCTAATCCCAACCCCTCCCCCACACCTAATCCTACCCATACTGGGGGATTTAGGGGGGTAATAGTCTGGCAAGGGTCAGAATCCGGCACAACACCGGCACTCATTCTTCCACATTTTGAGGAAAGCGCGTCTCGAACACTTTAATCGCCACTCATCTGACTGCAGGACAAGACATGCACCTTATCTGTGTCTCGATATAAAGTACACTTCTGCTCACAGAGAAGTTCTGCATGTCCAGCGGTTAAAACAAGACCGTATATATTGGGTCCCATGATGCGTGCTGAACCCAAAGACAGTAAAGTATGCATAACCACAAGCATCTAGTGAAAGAACTTCACAGACTACACACGTGTGGTTCAGATGAAGTGGGTAACAACAAAACAAAACACACAAATCCCTCATCAATAACTGCTATTTACATTTATACATTTGGCAGACTCTTCTTGGAATCATTTAGAATCAACTATTCTAGTCGTCAGTACGAAAGTAAGATATTGGAAAACATGATTTTAGGATTTCTGTGATATAAATATCAGGTGAGTTTGGAAATGCATTTTGGAGGGCACTAAGGATTCTTAGGATCATTCTAAGACCACCAAACAGGCACAGTGTGCAGTAACAACTGACCAGGGCTCAGTTCAGATGGGTCTGTGTTCTGACATGAGTGTGTGTGTGTGTCGTGTGCATCAGTTCTCAGGTCAGAACGCAGAAGAGATGAGGAAGTGTTATGTTGAGTTCTGCAGTCGGCACCTGAAAGCAGTGAAACTCTACAAGGAGCTGCTGGCCCGGGACAAGCGCTTCCAGCAGTTCATACGGGTGAGAGAACACACATGCGTCCGGCTCGCTTATTTTTGTGTGTGGAGTGTATTTAATGAAATATATTTGGTTTCTAACGTCTGCTCTGCTGTCCTGTGAAGCGTGTGAGCAGAGGTTCTCTACTGCGCCGCCACGGAGTGCAGGAGTGCATCTTACTGGTCACGCAGCGCATCACTAAATACCCCGTGCTCATCCAGCGCATACTGGACAACACTAAAGGTCAGACTACATGTCAGCGTCATAATGTGCATCATGGCCAACAGTTCAGCATCAACACTAGGGTTGGGAATCAAAATCTTTTCAATTCTGGAATCGGATACTTGTTATAAAAATGTAAAATTTCATATTTCAATTCCTCATATCGATTCCTTTGTGAGCATTTCAATATGACATTTCAAGTGCGAGAGACTCAGTTTTCAGTGTTGCAGGCGTGTGTATCAGTGTACTGGACCCGTGTAGCTCTTAAACTGACAGCACTAATATTCCTGCCGTCTTTATAATCACACAACACAAGACAAAGAGAAAATTCACTCATTCTTCACTGAATAACTTTTGTAACTATATTTGTAATATATATTATATGTATAAAGTACAGTGTTATTTTACATTTGATTAGTCTCTGTACCTGAAAATATTAAAACTTTGTTTATTTATTCATTTGTTCAGTTGTTCAGTCTGTTTTACGAATTTTTATTAGTTTTTTTTAAGAGTGTATGGTCTTTAATAATAATCTACATTTCTATATTAGTTAGGCTAGTTGCTCTTCTATGGTGTTTTTAAACCACAGGCAAACGCTCCTTGTGTAAGTGTACTTACTTTTGTACTTTTCGGAATTGAAATTAAGAATCAATAAGAATCGGAATCGATAAGCAAAATTGAAATCGGAATTGTTAAAATTTAACCGATACCCAACCCTAATAAACCCTAAGGGATAGAGAACGAGGGCCTGAGCTCCTCATCGACTGTAAATGGCCCTGTGTTTCCCTCACTGATCTGAGAACACACTGTATTTGGTTTGACAGGGAGTGAAGAGGAGAGTAAGTCTCTGGCTCAGTCTCTGGCTCTGATCCGGGAGCTGTTGTGTTCGGTGGATCAGCAGGTTCAGGAGTTAGAGCGAGCTCAGCGTCTGCAGGAGATCCAGACGCGTCTGGACCCGCGGGCCGAGACTAAAGTGAAGGGTGGAGGAGTGTTTCGTGGAGGAGAGCTTCTGCGGCGCGGGCTCATTCATGAGGGATCGCTGCTGTGGAAGACTGCGCAGGGATCCAGACTCAAAGGTGCCATTATTACTGTTATACCATCGTCCGGCAGACACAAAGGTGCCATTATTACTGTTATACCATCGTCCGGCAGACTCAAAGGTGCCATTATTACTGTTATACCATCGTCCATCAGACTCAAAGGTGCCATTATTACTGTTATACCATCGTCCAGCAGACTCAAAGGTGCCATTATTACTGTTATACCATCGTCCAGCAGACTCAAAGGTGCCATTATTACTGTTATACCATCGTCCATCAGACTCAAAGGTGTCATTATTACTGTTATACCATCGTCCATCAGACTCAAAGGTGCCATTATTACTGTTATACCATCGTCCGGCAGACTCAAAGGTGCCATTATTACTGTTATACCATCGTCCGGCTGACTCAAAGGTGCCATTATTACTGTTATACCATCGTCCAGCAGACTCAAAGGTGCCATTATTACTGTTATACCATCGTCCGGCAGACTCAAAGGTGCCATTATTACTGTTATACCATCGTCCAGCAGACTCAAAGGTGCCATTATTACTGTTATACCATCGTCCAGCAGACTCAAAGGTGCCATTATTACTGTTATACCATCGTCCATCAGACTCAAAGGTGTCATTATTACTGTTATACCATCGTCCATCAGACTCAAAGGTGCCATTATTACTGTTATACCATCGTCCGGCAGACTCAAAGGTGCCATTATTACTGTTATACCATCGTCCGACTGACTCAAAGGTGCCATTATTACTGTTATACCATCGTCCAGCAGACTCAAAGGTGCCATTATTACTGTTATACCATCGTCCGGCAGACTCAAAGGTGCCATTATTACTGTTATACCATCGTCCGGCAGACTCAAAGGTGCCATTATTACTGTTATACCATCGTCCAGCAGACTCAAAGGTGCCATTATTACTGTTATACCATCGTCCAGCAGACTCAAAGGTGCCATTATTACTGTTATACCATCGTCCGGCAGACTCAAAGGTGTCATTATTACTGTTATACCATCGTCCGGCAGGCTCAAAGGTGTCATTATTACTGTTATACCATCGTCCAGCAGACTCAAAGGTGCCATTATTACTGTTATACCATCGTCCAGCAGACTCAAAGGTGCCATTATTACTGTTATACCATCGTCCAGCAGACTCAAAGGTGCCATTATTACTGTTATACCATCGTCCGGCAGACTCAAAGGTGCCATTATTACTGTTATACCATCGTCCAGCAGACTCAAAGGTGCCATTATTACTGTTATACCATCGTCCGGCAGACTCAAAGGTGCCATTATTACTGTTATACCATCGTCCGGCAGGCTCAAAGGTGCCATTATTACTGTTATACCATCGTCCGGCAGACTCAAAGGTGCCATTATTACTGTTATACCATCGTCCGGCAGGCTCAAAGGTGCCATTATTACTGTTATACCATCGTCCGGCAGACTCAAAAGTGCCATTATTACTGTTATACCATCGTCCGTCAGACTCAAAGGTGCCATTATTACTGTTATATCATCGTCTGTCAGACTCAAAGGTGCCATTATTACTGTTATACCATCGTCCGGCTGACTCAAAGGTGCCATTATTACTGTTATACCATCGTCCGGCTGACTCAAAGGTGCCATTATTACTGTTATACCATCGTCCGGCTGACTCAAAGGTGCCATTATTACTGTTATACCATCGTCTGTCAGACTCAAAGGTGCCATTATTACTGTTATACCATCGTCCGGCTGACTCAAAGGTGCCATTATAACTGTTATACCATCGTCCGGCAGACTCAAAGGTGCCATTATTACTGTTATACCATCGTACGGCAGACTCAAAGGTGCCATTATTACTGTTATACCATCGGCACACATATGCAAGGTGGTAATCCATCGACCGGAAGTTGAAGCCTTGCGGGAGCTGACATCTTGTAGCAGAACTTCACATGCGTTAGCATTCCCAATGACCACGATCAGGGAAACATGGAGGCAAAATGACAAAATAATTAATCAGAATACCTAGCAAAATTGTCTCCTTCTCCTCGCTCATGATAGCTCCTACTGACACTCTCCACCTCTGCATGTTTCGGAAGGGAATGATTCAGATTTCTAATGCCACAGCACTAGAAGACAGACGGGTCACTCACGTCACATCTACGTAGTCAAGCTCTGTTTGAGTCTGCGCGTCAGGGACGGAAGTGCTAAAAAATCGCCAAAAACGGGCTTCAATCGTCTCAATGGAGTGCCAATGAGATCGCTCTGTCCATTTCTTTTACTGTCTATGCACATATGTATGAGCTCAATTTGAGGATGTGTGAAAATAAACATGACTGGGAGCACAATAACAGAATAAACAGTGTCTATGAGAACATTCATTTATCCTGAAGAACATGGCTGTGAGTGAAATCGTTGGGATCCAGATAGGTTAATCAGTAACTCTGTGATTTTATCTGTATAGATGTGCAAGTTTTGTTAATGACGGACATCCTGGTGTTCATGCAAGAAAAAGACCAGAAGTTTATTTTCCCCTGTCTGGTGAGTCACAGCTTTCCATTGGCTGGCTATCAATGGATTCTAACAACGCATCATTTATGTCATGACCTGCATCATCCTACATCAAAATCAAGCTGACCAAATCTCGCGGGCTTCACAGGACAAGCCATCAGTGCTGTGCCTTCAGAACCTGATTGTGAGACATATAGCCAATCAGGAGCGAGGAATGTTCCTCATCAGCCACTCCACGCCTCCAGAGATGTACGAGCTCCACGCCGCCTCCAAAGAAGACAGAAACACCTGGATGAAGATCATTCAGCAGACAGTGAGCAAGTCAGAGTCAACTCACAACTCCTCAACCAAGATATATCTCTACACAGTCCCCGCCAAACGCCTCATCTGCTGCTCTCTGTTCTCTTCTACAGCTGTCCTTCACGAGAGGATTTCCCTCTGATTGAGACTGAGGACAAAGCTTTGCTGCGCAGACTCAGAGGTTTGTATCAACTAAACTTGGTTTATTTCCCAGCACTCGTCTGTGTCTGTCGTCAGACCGCTCAGATTCATTTCATTGCTCTCTCTCTCTGTGTCTAGCTGATATCCAGCAGAAGGACCGTGAGGTTCTGGAGCTGTTACAGGAGCGCGTGACGCTCTTCTCTGACTTGGCTGAGGTCACCGGAGGTCACACTGTTACCGTTCCCACAAACTCCAGGAATATATTCAGAGCAGAGACTCCCTCGGCTCCTCAGGCGGAGCGGCTGCTGAATCAAGCCATTGTTGAGGGTAAGCAGAGGAGAGCTCAGAGAATACACAGCTTAGCAATGAAGACATTAAGACTGCTCTCTTCTTTATGTCACCCTTCAGTGGACAGGCTGAGTGAAGTGCTGTTGGCTTCATGCATTGACCGGCCACAGTCCTGCAGACTCAATGGTGAACCCACAGAGGTACAATTCACCTCCAAAACAACAGGTACCTTGTTCATCTTTAGCAGACCTATTCTGCCCTCTAACACAGTCTCGATGTGTTTCAGGCTCTCCTAGAACAGGTTTTCCTGCTTGAATGTTGATTATTCTCCTCATATTCTCCATTGTTGCGGCTCCTCTCTTCCCAGTCTGTCAAGAACGCTCTGTTTACTTCCTGTCTCTATGAAGCCCCTCCTCCTGATAAGCACACTGTGCTCTGATTGGTCAGCAGTGTGATTGGTCGAGTGTGTTTGGGAAATGTCCCGCCCCTTTCCATAAACGCCAGTTTAACACACTACTAGCTAACTCAACCAGGCCCCGCCCCTTTATTCTGCGCATGAATTATTATAATGAGGAATATTGCGAGTGATACTACTTCCTTGTTTCAGTTTCTGGACTAAAATGAGTAATAATAACATTGAACACTACAGTAGAATGGAAAGTCAGGCCCAAACCACAATTATCAGATTATTTAATCAATAAAAAAATATATCTATTTATAAAAAGTAAGTAATAAAATGACGTAGTAATGTGTCCAAATCTTGTTTTGTTTATATTGGATTATATTCTCTCCAGTGGTGTGCATGTCACACACACCGAAGATATTAAGACTTCTCCATCTCTCATATTTTCAGCTGAAGGAACGATATCAGTGAACGGGACTCATGAAGTAAACGGTCCATCTAACAAGGTGAGGGTTTGACACATTACAGGAGACTTGAGTGGATGTCGCAGTGCATACTGGATTGATTGATGTTTAATGGCTCTCACAGGACAGGAATGGGAACCAGCTGCAGGACAGGACTTTCAGCGAGGTACGTCTTCAGGAAGCGAGGTGTGTGTGTGAAGATGAGAGCAGAGATGACTGAGTGTTTGTGTTTCAGGAGGTGTGTCAGAGACTGGTGAACCTCAGCACTCAACTACACGCTCTACAGGTCAGTGCTTATTAACATCTAATAGTGAACTTCCACATTCAGCTGAGCGCTGTTACTGACTCATTCATTAATCAGAGTTTCTTGTTAGTTAATAGTAGTTGCGATAATGTTAATAATAGTGCGTTACTCATAAAACGTTTATTCACCCAAAAATGGGAATTCTGTCTGTAATTAGTACTAATTACACAAAAAGTGTTCTTGTAGGACACAGAAATCTCACGGCCCACAGAGAAGGAGATGAAGAGTTGAATAAAGTCGTTATTTTTGTTTGTTTTTTGCGCACAGAAAGTATTCTTGTCGCTTGATAATCTTAAGGTTGATCCACTGTTGTCACTCGGACTATTTTAACGATGTCTTTACTAACTTTCTGGGCCGGCAAGTTTCAATTACAGTAGAAGCCTATGGAGGAGTGATCCAGCTCTCAGATTTAAGCACAAATATGTTAATTTGTGTCCCGAAGACGAACAAAAGTCGTACGGGGTTGAACAACATGAGGGAGAGTCATTACTGACAGAGTTTATATGTTTGGGTGAAATAACCCTTTAACTCTTTCCCCGCCAAACACGGAATTTTCCGTGTTTAATGAAAAAACGCATCACCGCCAAACACGGAATTTTCCGGGTATCCGTGTTTTAGGTGGTATACGGTAAGGGAGACCCGCGCGCATGTCCTGAATGAGTGCGCAACTCTTTGATCAGAGAAACAGATTGCAATCGTCTCAAACAGTGGAGTAGTGAGAATGTATCAGACAGACAATGCAGAGGTATATGGCTGAAGTACTGGAGGTTAATGGACTCGGAGTCCGATCACTCTTTATTTGATAATTCTGAATCTGATCGGGACGAAGTGGTCAGTGAGAGAGATGCACATGTTGTCACAGAAAGTTCTAGCCATGGACGTGCCGCAGATAGATCGTATAATATTATGACACTATAATATTTATGTGTGTGTGCAGGCATTTATGTGTGGCTGTCTAAATATGAAGGTGTAATTGTCAAATAATTTCTCTCTTTGTGCACATTTACCACATTGTAATATGTATTTGTGTGTGTGTGTGTGTGTGTGTGTGTGTGTGTCTAGGCCTGTTTATTGTAATTCCAATTATTCATTATTCACAGGTAGAACACAGAGAGGCAGAGGCAGAAGTTTTATTGCAAAAGTTACATTTCCCTTACATCCTGGGAAATTTGATATATTTTACATTTATTTTATGTTTTTAATTTATTTTGGAAAGTTTTATATATGAAGGAAACAACATCTGAATGTATTCTGCTTTTAAATGCACTTGTTTGATAAAAACACCTTTTTCTCAGTTTTTTGTCCAAAATGTTGTGTTTTTGACAAAACCTACCTCTGTTCAAGAGGCAATAAAAAAAGAACAGATGAAGATAAAATAAAAACGTTTTTTTTGCCTAAAAGCAGAGGCTCAGATCTTTATTTTTATATACATCATCTTCATATATTCATGGAAGAAAATATTCAGCGGGGCATTAAAATTTAGCGAAAATCGTCAAAAACCCTGGCGGTGGCTGGCAACTTTTTTTTAAAACGCTGGCGGGGAAAGAGTTAAAGAAGGAACAGTATTATAAAGTCATTATGAGAAGCGTAAAACACATTTGTTTGATTACGAGACGGTGGCGAAGCATCTTTATCAAACACTCTCGCTGTGTGTGTAGGCTGCGGTGATCCGGCAGGACTCGTTCCTGGAGGTGTACATACAGAAGGACTCGAGCGTGTCCCATGAGCCTCTGCTAGAGCCGGCCGGGCCCGAGATGACCGAGCTACAGCGCAAATACAACCTCCTGCAAGGAGAAGTGATGCGACTCCGGGCCGCCCAGAACCAGACGAGCAACGGAGCGCCGGTTCAGAAACAGGAGCCGAAGAAAGCCCAGGACACAGTGGATCAGTCGGACCCGGCGGACGACGGCAAGAAGGCCATGCCTCCTCGAGCGGACAGTCAGTGTTACTTTACATTTGATTCCGGTTTCTGATACCTGAAAATCGTAAAAACACTATTTATTTCTATCGTATCTTTGTTCAGTTGTGTCTATTCGTTGCGATTGCTAAGTTTTTATTAGACTGAGTGTTTACTTTTCCTTAATAACATTTCTATTAGTTAGGCTAGTTGTTCTTCTATGGTGTTTTTAAACCACAGGCAAACGCTCCTTGAGTAAGTGTTCTTCAGCCTGATGATTTCTGGTCATGATATTCAGCTACAATTAAATGTTTTGCAATAAAACTAAATGTGAATGATATCTAAGTTTTTTTTTTTTTACCTTATTGAAATCTACAAGAATCAGAATCAGAATACTTCAAATTCAAAGGATACCCAACCCTACTTATGCGCTTAATTTTTCATTCAATTAAACATCCATGTCTTTCAATTATAAACCATGGAAAGACCAGCACATGATGCACAACATCAAGCTTCCCAAACTGCGGTTTGCCAACGCCTAGTGGTCTGTGGAGGAACTGCAACGGGATTCATGAGTTGAAAACATGTTTAGGAATCCCTTTCTCAGATATGATCAAAGACAATACATATCACACACCCCTAATGCTTCACATGAACGGTGACATGAGATTATAGCATTAGATACACAGTTTATATAATTTATTTTTGCAAACTATCAGTAGGCATGTTTCCATCCACATATTTTCATGCTTTTTTCGGGGATATTGCATAAAAATGCTGAATGGAAAAGCCAAGATGTGCATAGACTCTAATAATGCGCATAAATAACGTAGGCAGATCATTTATCTGATTAGAAGACATGCACATAAACTATGATGGAAACACATTTGCTGAATAAATCTCTCGATGCACAGCAAAACCCTCACACACGAGTGTGTTCCCGAACACCAGCGTCCGAATGCCAGAGACTCGACACACACTCGTTTATGGTGACGCCCGACACACTCGTTTACGGTGACGCGCAACACACATTTGTTTATGGTGACGCTCGACACACACTCGTTTATGGTGATGCCCGACACACACTCGTTTATGGTGATGCCCGACACACACTCGTTTATGGTGACGCTCGACACACACTCGTTTATGGTGACGCTCGACACACACTCGTTTATGGTGACGCCCGACACACACTCGTTTATGGTGACGCTCGACACACACTCGTTTATGGTGACGCCCGACACACACTCGTTTATGATGACGCTCGACACACACTCGTTTATGGTGACGCTCGACACACACTCGTTTATGGTGACGCCCGACACACACTCGTTTATGGTGACGCTCGACACACACTCGTTTATGGTGACGCTCGACACACACTCGTTTATGGTGACGCCCGACACACACTCGTTTATGGTGACGCTCGACACACACTCGTTTATGGTGACGCCCGACACACACTCGTTTATGGTGACGCCCAACACACACTCGTTTATGGTGACGCTCGACACACACTCGTTTATGGTGACGCTCGACACACACTCGTTTATGGTGACGCCCGACACACACTCGTTTATGGTGACGCCCGATACACACTCGTTTATGGTGACGCTCGACACACACTCGTTTATGGTGATGCCCGACACACACTCGTTTATGGTGATGCCCGACACACACTCGTTTATGGTGACGCTCGACACACACTCGTTTATGGTGACGCCCGACACACACTCGTTTATGGTGACGCTCGACACACACTCGTTTATGGTGACGCCCGACACACACTCGTTTATGATGACGCTCGACACACACTCGTTTATGGTGACGCTCGACACACACTCGTTTATGGTGACGCCCGACACACACTCGTTTATGGTGACGCTCGACACACACTCGTTTATGGTGATGCTCGACACACACTCGTTTATGGTGACGCCCGACACACACTCGTTTATGATGACGCTCGACACACACTCGTTTATGGTGACGCTCGACACACACTCGTTTATGGTGACGCCCGACACACACTCGTTTATGGTGACGCTCGACACACACTCGTTTATGGTGACGCTCGACACACACTCGTTTATGGTGACGTTTATGGTGACGCTCGACACACACTCGTTATGATGACACACTCGTTTATGATGACGCTCGACACACACTCGTTTATGGTGACGCTCGACACACACTCGTTTATGGTGACGCTCGACACACACTCGTTTATGGTGACGCTCGACACACACTCGTTTACGGTGACGCTCGACACACACTCGTTTATGGTGACGCTCGACACACACTCGTTTATGGTGACGCTCGACACACACTCGTTTATGGTGACGCCCGACACACACTCGTTTATGGTGACGCCCAACACACATTTGTTTATGGTGACGCTCGACACACACTCGTTTATGGTGATGCCCGACACACACTCGTTTATGGTGATGCCCGACACACACTCGTTTATGGTGACGCTCGACACACACTAGTTTATGGTGACGCTCGACACACACTCGTTTATGGTGACGCCCGACACACACTCGTTTATGGTGACGCTCGACACACACTCGTTTATGGTGACGCCCGACACACACTCGTTTATGATGACGCTCGACACACACTCGTTTATGGTGACGCTCGACACACACTCGTTTATGGTGACGCCCGACACACACTCGTTTATGGTGACGCTCGACACACACTCGTTTATGGTGATGCTCGACACACACTCGTTTATGGTGACGCCCGACACACACTCGTTTATGGTGACGCTCGACACACACTCGTTTATGGTGACGCTCGACACACACTCGTTTATGGTGACGTTTATGGTGACGCTCGACACACACTCGTTATGATGACACACTCGTTTATGATGACGCTCGACACACACTCGTTTATGGTGACGCTCGACACACACTCGTTTATGGTGACGCTCGACACACACTCGTTTATGGTGACGCTCGACACACACTCGTTTACGGTGACGCTCGACACACACTCGTTTATGGTGACGTTTATGGTGACGCTCGACACACACTCGTTATGATGACACACTCGTTTATGATGACGCTCGACACACACTCGTTTATGGTGACGCTCGACACACACTCGTTTATGGTGACGCCCGACACACACTCGTTTATACGCTCGACACACACTCGTTTATACGCTCGACACACACTCGTTTATGGTGACGCTCGACACACACTCGTTTATGATGACGCCCGACACACACTCGTTTATGGTGACGCTCGACACACACTCGTTTATGGTGACGCTCGACACAAACTCGTTTATGGTGACGCTCGACACACACTCGTTTATGGTGACGCTCGACACACACTCGTTTATGGTGACGCTTGACACACACTCGTTTATGGTGACGCTTGACACACACTCGTTTATGGTGACGCTCGAGGTACAAGAGAAAGATTGCAGAAACAGTTATTAATCATATTAATTTCCCAGGGAGTGACGATTACGATGAAAACGCTGCTTTATTCACAGATGTTTCAGCGATTATTCCATTTTTTCTGCAAAAGACTTTAGAGTGAATCATAGCTATCGAGAATAATAAACAAACTTGAGAACAAACAAGTAAAGCTGCACTGATTGACCGGTGTTGTTTTCCTGTGCTTATGTTCTCAGATCTGCAGGATATTCCTGAGGAGAGCGAGTGTGGGACCGAAGCTCACAGTTAACATCAGCTCGCTCGCTCAATCACACACTCACACTCACTGTCAATCACACACTCACACTCGCTGTCAATCTCACACTCGCTGTCAATCACACACTCACACTCGCTGTCAATCACACACTCAATCACACACTCACACTCACTGTCAATCAGTCACACACTCACACTCGCTGTCAGTCACACACTCACACTCGCTGTCAATCACACACTCACACTCGCTGTCAATCACACACTCACACTCGCTGTCAATCACACACTCACACTCGCTGTCAATCACACACTCAATCACACACACACTCACACACTCACACTCGCTGTCAATCACAGTCTCACACTCGCTGTCAATCACAGTCACACACACTCACACACACTCGCTGTCAAAACCACGGATATCTGCTATGGTGAGGATTATCATCTCTTTTCCATCGCTCTGCCAATAATGCTGGACAACCAATAGGATCAATCACAGTCACACACACTCACTGTCCATCACACACACTCACTGTCCATCACACACACTCACTGTCAATCACACACTTGCTGTCAATCACACACTCGCTGTCAATCACACACTCGCTGTCAATCACACACTCGCTGTCAATCACAGTCACACACTCACACTCGCTGTCAGTCACACACTCAATCACACACTCGCTGTCAATCACACACTCACACTCACTGTCAATCACACACTCACTGTCAATCACACACTCGCTGTCAATCACAGTCACACACTTACACTCGCTGTCAATCACAGTCACACACTCACACTCGCTGTCAGTCACACACTCAATCACACACTCACTGTCAATCACACACTCGCTGTCAATCACAGTCACACACTCACACTCGCTGTCAGTCACACACTCAATCACACACTCACTGTCAATCACACACTCGCTGTCAATCACAGTCACACACTCACACTCGCTGTCAATCACACACTCAATCACACACTCACACACGCTGTCAATCACAGTCACACACTCGCTGTCAATCACACACTCACTGTCAATCACACACTCGCTGTCAATCACACACTCACACTCACTGTCAATCACACACTCACACTCACTGTCAATCACACACTCACTGTCAATCACACACTCAATCACACACTCACACACGCTGTCAATCACACACTCACACTCGCTGTCAATCACACACTCAATCACACACTCACACACGCTGTCAATCACACACTCACACTCGCTGTCAATCACACACTCAATCACACACTCACACACGCTGTCAATCACACACTCACACTCGCTGTCAATCACACACTCAATCACACACTCACACTCACTGTCAATCACACACTCAACCACACACTCACACTCGCTGTCAATCACACACTCACACTCGCTGTCAATCACACACTCAATCACACACTCGCTGTCAATCACACACTCAATCACACACTCACACTCGCTGTCAATCACACACTCAATCACACACTCACACTCGCTGTCAATCACACACTCAATCACACACTCACACTCACTGTCAATCACACACTCAACCACACACTCACACTCGCTGTCAATCACACACTCACACTCGCTGTCAATCACACACTCAATCACACACTCGCTGTCAATCACACACTCAATCACACACTCACACTCGCTGTCAATCACACACTCAATCACACACTCACACTCGCTGTCAATCACACACTCAATCACACACTCACTGTCAATCACACACTCAATCACACACTCGCTGTCAATCACACACTCACACTCACTGTCAATCACACACTCACACTCGCTGTCAATCACACACTCACACTCGCTGTCAATCACACACTCACTGTCAATCACACACTCAATCACACACTCACACTCACTGTCAATCACACACTCAATCACACACTCACACTCGCTGTCAATCACACACTCAATCACACACTCACACTCGCTGTCAATCACACACTCAATCACACACTCGCTGTCAATCACACACTCACACTCGCTGTCAATCACACACTCAATCACACACTCAATCACACACTCAATCACACACTCGCTGTCAATCACACACTCAATCACACACTCAATCACACACTCAATCACACACTCACTGTCAATCACACACTCAATCACACACTCGCTGTCAATCACACACTCACACTCGCTGTCAATCACACACTCACACTCGCTGTCAATCACACACTCGCTGTCAATCACACACTCAATCACACACTCAATCACACACTCAATCACACACTCACTGTCAATCACACACTCAATCACACACTCGCTGTCAATCACACACTCACACTCGCTGTCAATCACACACTCACACTCGCTGTCAATCACACACTCACACTCGCTGTCAATCACACACTCACACTCGCTGTCAATCACACACTCACACTCACTGTCAATCACACACTCACACTCACTGTCAATCACACACTCACACTCGCTGTCAGTCACACACACACTCACACTCGCTGTCAATTACAGTCACACACTCACAATTGCTGTCAATTACACACTCAATCACACACTCACACACGCTGTCAATCACACACTCACACTCGCTGTCAGTCACACACACACTCACACTCGCTGTCAATCACACACTCAATCACACACTCACACTCGCTGTCAATCACACACTCAATCACACACTCGCTGTCAATCACACACTCACACTCGCTGTCAATCACACACTCAATCACACACTCGCTGTCAATCACACACTCAATCACACACTCACACTCGCTGTCAATCACACACTTACACTCGCTGTCAATCACACACTCAATCACACACTCACACTCACTGTCAATCACACACTCACACTCGCTGTCAATCACACACTCAATCACACACTCGCTGTCAATCACACACTCAATCACACACTCACACTCGCTGTCAATCACACACTTACACTCGCTGTCAATCACACACTCAATCACACACTCACACTCACTGTCAATCACACACTCAATCACACACTCGCTGTCAATCACACACTCACACTCACTGTCAATCACACACTCACACTCGCTGTCAATCACACACTCACACTCGCTGTCAATCACACACTCACACTCGCTGTCAATCACACACTCACACTCACTGTCAATCACACACTCACACTCACTGTCAATCACACACTCACACTCGCTGTCAGTCACACACACACTCACACTCGCTGTCAATTACAGTCACACACTCACAATTGCTGTCAATTACACACTCAATCACACACTCACACTCGCTGTCAATCACACACTCGCTGTCAATCACAGTCACACACACTCACACACACACACTCGCTGTCAAAACCACGGATATCTGCTATGGTGAGGATTATCATCTCTTTTCCATCGCTCTGCCAATAATGCTGGACAACCAATAGGATCAATCACAGTCACACACACTCACTGTCCATCACACACACTCACTGTCAATCACACACTTGCTGTCAATCACACACTCACACTGTCAATCACACATTCTCACTGTCAATAGGAAATGTGCTTCTGGTCACATGGCCGGAGTATTTTAGCTGTTACGTAACACTACAACTAGGTGGCGCTCAGAAACTACACCTCAGTCAATATCCGTGGAAGAATCCGGATCACTTTAGTGTTTTATTTAAACTCTGAACGGCTGTTTGTAATCCTGTAAATACTGTGTGTTCTGGAGAAGCCTTATCGGTCCAGACGGAAACAGGCCTAATGCATTTATATTAAACATCATGTAGAACGTCTTTTTTAAAGATGTTTCCACATTTTACAGTTGCTATTTAAACGGTTTATGGTGTATTTTCTTTCTTTGATGAAGGACTTAATGAGTTAGAAATGAAGGAAACTTTACGGACTTTAGAACTTGTGTTTCCGGGTTAGCTGTATCATTGTCCATTATTATATGACTGGAAGGATGTGCTGAAGAAACGACGTCATATTATGGTAAAGTTGTAACACATTACAAGCCCTGGTTATTAGGTAGAAACATGAATAGTTTTAATAACCTCCACGGTTTACCTCTTATAAAGGGTTATAAATCAGCGAGGGTTTCTCCTGAACCGCTGAAAGATATTAATGTTTATTGATAACGGAATGTATTGGGAAAATGATTGTGAATTCTTCTCTGGCCACTTGAAATCACACTAAAGCTTTGTCTAAAATCACTCTGGTGATATTGTCTATGTTTTCATGAATGTTTGAGGAAGAAAGCATCCTTTAAACTGCTGTTCAATCATTGTTTATAAATATATAGCATTTTTTTATTTGTTTTTCATAGTACTGTGTGTTGAAATCTATGGCTGTACTCATGTATTCTGCTTTGCATCTATATAAATGCATTGATAATTGCTTTATTTCATTTCTTTATCTACACAACACATCAACATTCGAAGATCTTCGTTTTTCTGCCGTCTCGCACGATATCAATGATCTGGTATATCAGTGTGTCTCTGGGAAACAGGGTAACTGCAGTACTTTTAAAGTAATCAGGTCACCTAACTAGGTGAACTTAATATTCAACGTTAGCGAGTAGAAAATCTAGTCTTGATTTATAATTTCCTTCTGAAGACTGTGGTGAAACCTGTAAAGAAACACACCTTAAAAAAAACAGTTTAAGACCTTTTAGTGTACTTTATTCAAATTGAGGTTGTTATGCATTGAAATGTCGCCCTTGCGCACGTTAAAACAAAGAGCATCATGTACACGGTCCTCGTTCTGACAAAAGTAATGAATAAATCATTTGGTATGGAAATAGCTTCAGAGGATGCAGAATTTGTTTGTGGTTTTTAAATGACAGGATTATTATTTTGGGCAAACTATTCCTGTAATATTGCTCTCACTCTTTTATTTATTCACTGTATGTAAATGCATGGGATTTTTTACACAGAAAATACAGAACAACGGTACAATCTAGAGGATGTTTTACAGCACATTTGCAATAAAACCTCTGAACAGAACTGTGAGAGAACAATGTGAGGAATCTTTAGAGACCTTCCCTTTATATTAACTGAACTGAATAATGAAACTCTTGTCTTTACAACAAAATGTGTCTTCTATGAAGTTTGCATCATCAGTTCATGTATTATGTCCCCGACTGTCCTCTGGAAGCCAGTAAAGTGAGCAGATGAGGAGCAGAAGTGCTGTTTATGGTCAGATATTGAGGTTTATGGTCAGATATGTTGATTATGGTCAGATTCTGCGGTTTATGGTCAGATTCTGCGGTTTATGGTCAGATATTAATGTTTATGGTCAGATATTAATGTTTATGGTCAGATATTAATGTTTATGGTCAGATTCTGCGGTTTATGGTCAGATATTAATGTTTATGGTCAGATATGTTGATTATGGTCAGATTCTGCGGTTTATGGTCAGATATGTTGATTATGGTCAGATATGTTGTTTATGGTCAGATTCTGCGGTTTATGGTCAGATATTGATGTTTATGGTCAGATATGTTGATTATGGTCAGATTCTGCAGTTTATGGTCAGATATGTTGATTATGGTCAGATATGTTGATTATGGTCAGATTCTGATGTTTCCGGAGCGTGTTCATCATCTAGTGAGCGCCGACAGAAGCTCGTCCAGCTGTTTCTCCAGGCGCTCGTGTTCTCCGTTGTTCTGCAGGATCCAGTCGAACTCCACTCCCTCGTCCAGACCGCACTCGGACTCGGCGTCGTCCACACCTGAGCAGGTGTACAGCAGCGTCAGGTACTCTCAGTCATTAATCATTTATAAGACGTGTGTCCAATACTCAGTGTTCTGCTACTGCTGGTTTATGGTTACTCTTAGCTATGTTGCTCTAATTTTTCATTTTAATTGTTGTTATGCATGTTATATCATTTTAATCTGGTTGTTCTGTAAAGCACTTTGGTCAGCCGAACTTGAACTACCTGTGGTGAACCTCCAGCCCCGCTGTGATCTGGTCTCCTCTGACGCCTCCACACGCACACACACACACCGGTCGGGAAACTCCTGCCGGAACCACTCTACATCCGATCTCCTCCTGCAGTCGCTGACGATCTGAGGAAGAGTGTGTGTTACTGAGGTCACGTGACGACAGGAGAGCGTGTTACTGAGGTCACGTGACGACAGGAGAGCGCGTGTTACTGAGGTCACGTGACGACAGGAGAGTGTGTGTTACTGAGGTCACGTGACGACAGGAGAGTGTGTGTTACTGAGGTCACGTGACGATAGGAGAGCGTGTTACTAAGGTCACATGAGCTGAAGTAAATTCAGTGATGGTTCATTATTGTTAATCTACTGTAAAATGCATTATGATTATGATTATGATTATGTACCCAGACGGGTCGCGTGGCATGTTGGACGGCCAGCCGGCAGAAGAAGCCCGAGTCCTGCTGTCTCCTCATCTCTCCCCAGCGGATCATCTCCACCCGATGCCTCTCCTTATACTGACCACAGCCCAGCAGCTCCTCGTAGTCCAGATCATGATCCTGAACACACACACACACACACACCAGTCACAGAGTTTACACATTAAACTGAAATTAAAATTAGCACTGCACAAATCTGGATAAACTGTGAATCATGATTTTTTATTCACTTGTTTCATTACTGGATGAACTCTTTTGATAATATGAATTATAATTAGACAGAAATAATGATGACACTACTAATCATATTAGAGTGATTTGTGTAGGATCATGTGACACTGAAGACTGGAGTAATGATGATGAACATTTTTTTTTTTTTTTTTTTAGAAAACAGATGATTTATATTCTACTAATATTTCACTATTTTTAAGGTATTTCTGATCAAATTTTGTAGATTTGATTCTTCAATAGTTTTTCTGGACTACGGATTGACCCCTGTTTTCCTGCACGCTCTCTGATCGTTCACATGAATTATGGGAGAGATATAATACAGGAGTAACTTCAGATTCGGTCATTATTCTCCTCACCCTCGACTACTGAGATTGAGGAAACAAGAGGTCAGAGTTCATTTACAGCATCTTAGATTACAGCTTCAAAGAAGAACAAATTTAAGGCGGGGCTGGTTTCTGTGCACCGGTTGCTGATTGGATGATGGCATGTGGGCGTGGCTCTCAACAGTGTATGCAGATAAGCAAGTGCATAATGCCTGAAATATTGAATGTGATACAAAACAATTCACAAATGCAAACCTTTTTTAAGTTAAAACTATTTAGTCTAAAGGTTATGATCACACATGTCAGGCTACAGGGTTGAAGAGTAGTATACCTGTGCATACTGCTGTTTGAGTGGCGCAGACAGTCGGAGTATACAGCACATCTCTGCAGTCAGCCTGCGATCACAACAACAGAATCAGCATCATCAGCGTTCATGCAGCTCACCTGTGCGCGCGACACTAGAGCTCACCTGTGCTGAATCAAATCGGCCACATAATCCTTCCCTGACTTCCGCTTCCCACTGAATAACAGGATAATCCTCGGCTGTGAGTGTGTCATGACTGTGGTCGCATGTAATGCGTTCTTGGTTCTTCACACTCATAAACACATGTTCAGTATGAGGAACGACTGCGTCTCGACTTTACCGTAATGGACCAAGATGACGCAGCCACCGAACCGCATAAACACACTTCGATGCTGCCATTTTTGTTTTTCTCACTTAGTTATGTTTTTTTCATTCCTTTTATTGTGTTCTTTAAGACATCAGTGCAGTTTTTTTTCACTCAAGGAAGTAGTGAATAGCCAAGTGATGTAACGTCTGTGTTCGTGATGTTCGGTGTAATTACGGTAATCGCGCGAGTGTCACGCCATCAGCTCACGGAGTATGTGCTTAATATATTCACATCATTTTAACGCTACATATTTTTTTACTTCTATAGCACCAGAGACTCTCTAAAGCAATACAATTAAACTAAACTAATAACGTATTTTTTCACTACTTTTTTTCTAGCATCACTGACCCGGAAGTGAAACCAAACAAGCGGTCTCTGGATGTTGTTTATTTTCATTCACCGAACAAAGGTGCCAAAATATTTACATACATGTGTGCTAACACTCGGACTAACTGGGTCTAATACCATTTTCTTCTAATATATTTATTTATTATTGAATATTAGATTTAATTAACTTTATCGTTTTTCCTCATTTTGAAAGACGAACAACTCATTTGATACATGTTTTATCTTGTGCTTTAAATGCCAAATGTCTGATTTTACAGGCATAATAACGTAAAGATCTTGTCGAGGGCGTTATTTGAGTTCCCCGTGACCCGGAAGTGTTGGATCTGCCGCAGTGTTTTGGCCGCTTCTCCTCGGGTGTTTGTTTACCTGTGAGGTTCTGCGGTTCTGGACTGGATGTGATGAACGGGAGCGCGAACACGCCTCTGGATAAAGAGGAGCACGTGCTGAAGCTCGGAGACAGTTTCGAGAAGAGACCCAAATCATCCTTCCACACCATCAGATGTGAGTAACACAAGAACACTTCTAATCTCAAGATCAGCCTTTAGCAGCGGAATAATAAACATCCAGCGCATGGATGTGATGTGACGTCATTGACAGTGGGAAAATCAGGCTGGTTTAATTTTGGCGCGATATTAACAGACAACTGAAGAAGCTAACCTAACTGCGGTCTTTTAATATTTTGGCCCTGATTAATTCCCATTTTTGAAAATAAATAAATAAATAAATAAATATTGTAACACCTTGTTTAACATTAAAAGTCGCATGAAAGTGCATTTGCGAACAAGAACAGATGCAGGGCGGGGGCTTGATTGTGTCCGTGTGCAGTTGATTGGCTGGTGGGATGGTTGTGGTTTGCTATTGGCTGATCTCATGTGAGTGACAGGTTAAAACCCCGCCCTCGTCATCAGAGAAGAGAAGAGATGCTGCAAGAGGAACTGATTCTGATTCAACATTATTAACACAATAATGACGATGTGTGTGGATTAATCTTTTAGAATAAACACTCCAATATTCTGCTAAGAACTGATAAGAATGTAAAGGTGTACCTCGAAATGCAATGCAAGTCGCTTTGGATAAAAGCGTCTTCCAAATGCATAAATGGAGATGTAAAAAGCAAACGTTATGCGATTGAACTCGTTGAACTCCGAGATTTGAGAAGCAGTCGTCAGATTTACAGAAAAGCCTGTTTGAATAACTATGACATTTTAAGCTGCACGGGTGAAACTAACAGAGAACTGTTTAATGCTTTTCAAATCATTATACACAATAATATGCCATTTCTCCACACACAAAAAAAACGTTTATCGTTTATTAATGATTTTGTAATAATATCGCAGCTGTAATGAGCTCTTATTTTTTAATTTAACATATTATTTACTTTAGTGGAAAAGTAATAAATATGATGAATGTGTCCATAAATGTTCATAAAACACAGTTAATAACTTTTCATTTAATTTTTCATGGATTGTAATTAGGGTTGGGTAACGTTTGAATTTTAACGATTACGGTTTTGATTCCAATAAGACAAAGAGAAACATTCCAACAAACAGAAACTGTATTAAAATGTAGAATAACACACGTGGACCGAACGCTTTGTTTTAAGAATGCTTTGGAATATATACCCAAGTTTGGTCTTGTTTTAAAGAAAACACTCAGCAGAATATTGCTGAAGTGAAAACACTTTAAAAAATGAAAGTATGAAAAAGTTATGGAAGTTTAAATTTACAGTAAATTAAATATACTGTACTATATTTTTTATTTTATATAAAATATATATTTTATAAAATATTTTTTACTCTAAAATTTCTATAAAATCAAAGCCATACATCTTATCAAGTTATGTTCCAAATTTGAAGTTGATATCACAAAAATTGAAGTTCCCATGAGATTTTGTTTAGGCGTAGTACCAAAAATAGCCACCGGGTGCCATTGAATTCCATTGAATTTAGTTGTATACATTCTGCCTAAACAAATTAATACATTTCTGTCCAAATATCAATTCTGTCACAAAATTTGGAACCTTGAGACTCTGACCTTTCTGACAATATCAGTTTTGTCAAGATTAGAAAAGGTTTTGATCATAAATTATTAAATATAATGATGCCCAAAAGGGGAGGAGCCTGATAAAATAAGTACCGTTTCTATGGTAACGCAACTTTCAATTATAAAACAGTTTTCACACGATGAATTCTGAGTTTATAAGCTTTCAAATGATACCTAATTTATGATAACTACTAAAATATGTGATATAATAAAAAAAAGGCGATAAAAAATAATATTATATTTTAGAGGATAATAAATATAAATATTATCATTTTTAGAGGATAATATTGTACTATAATTTTTTATTTTTTATTGAAAAATACTAGATTATATGTTTATTATGAACTTTTAGCATAAAAACAGAAGTTTCAATGATTAAAAGTGGGTTCATCAACTTTTTGTGACAAAGGTCAAAACTCCTGTTATGATGCAGATTTTTTGAGGTGCACTCTTGTCATAAATTCATCAATTACTCTTCCTACATAATTTTTAACACAAAACAGGGGTAGAATATCTATTTAGAAGTCTTAGACCTTTCCAACAATATATAATTTGTCATAATTAGATTAGGATTTAATAGAAATATAGTGAAGTAAAGTTAGGCGTCCCGGTACCGGGACGGTGACAGTTAAGGGGTTAAATTACAACCATTTAAGTTTGAATAGTGCATTTTAACCCCCATTCTCAAAAAGGGGGGTGACAGCTAAGGGGTTTAAGTCATATTGACTTGATTCCAGAATTGGTACAGGAGTTCGATTCCCAGCGTTATTGTCCCGCGTTCTGTTTCGAGCCTGTTCGCTCTGTCCTCCTCAGATGACTTCAAGCCGGCGTCGATCGACACGTCGTGTGAAGGAGAGCTGCAGGTGGGCAAGGGCGAGGAGGTGACCATCACACTCCCACACATCCCGGTAAGAGTGTGTCTATGTCCTGTGTGTGTGTGTTTGTGTGTGTGTGTCTGTGTGCGCTCACTCACTCTCGTCCGCAGGGGTCCACGCCGCCCATGACCGTCTTCAAGGGCAACAAGAGGCCGTATCAGAAGGACTGCGTGCTCATCATCAACCACGACACGGGCGAGTTCATGCTGGAGAAGCTCAGCAGCAGCATACAGGTCAAGAAGACCAGGTGGGTCGTTCATCGTTCATGTGTGGAGGATATTAAAGACACGCACTGTGAAACACAACACATGCGGCACTCTCTCTGAATGACTGAAGCAGGTTTATTAGGCTGCTGTCACTTTAAGAGCAGCACGGAGCCATAATGATGATACACACGCGCTCTGTCTCAGTGTTTACATTCACTATAACCGACTATTTTGGTTAAAGGGGTCGTCGGATGCCCATTTTCCACAAGTTGATATGATTCTTTAGGGTGTTCGTGTAAATTTTGTAACATACTTTGGTTAAGATTCCTCAATGGTTGTGTAAAACAACACGCATTTACCTCCTCAAAAACAGCTGTGTTCACAGCGACCCGTGTAGATGATGATTGTGTGTGTTGGTCAGGGCCGAGGGCAGCAGATGAGGTGCTGATGATGATGATTGTGTGTGTGTGTGTGTTGGTCAGGGCCGAGGGCAGTAGTAAGGTCCAGGCTCGTCTGGATCAGCAGTTGGTGAGAGCGACTCCACTGACGGCTCAGTTTCGCACCCCACTCCGGCCAGCGGGGGGCGCTAGGAGCTCGCCAGGCAAAGACAACCCTTCACCAGAGCCACAGCTGGACGACATCAAGCGAGGTCAGACACAGACACACTCACACACACACACACACACAGGGGTTGCTTGTGTTTTTAGAATTGAGCATTTTATAATACGTAATGGAAAACACTCTCAAGCTATCGGTTGGTCAGCGGTAACTGCACAAACCTATGGCAGAGCGGCGTAACTGCAAACCAATCGGTGCACAGCCCGGCAGAATGGGCGGGGCATCCGCTTTAAAAAAGAATCTCAATTCACCATAGATTCAGGTTTATTGACTGAAGCGACAACTTCAGTCGCTCTAGAACAACTCTTCTCGAAGGCTTCACCTTCTTCGCCCAGAAATCAGAGCCGTTGGTCACTTCAGTCCATAAACCTGAATCTATGGCGAAACGAGCATCTTTTATATGCAGATGCCCCGCCCATTTTGGCGGGCTCTCAGCTCGGCGGGCTGTGCACAGATTGGTTCGCAGTTCTGCCACTCTGCCATAGGTTCGTGCAGTTACCACCCACTCTCTGCACTGTTATGGCTGTGCAGTAGCACTGTGTCTATTATACAAAAAGGCTTAAGTATTCGGAGAAAAATGAGTTTTCCCCATAGCGTATAGACGAATCCGGCGAAACTACCGGAAGTAAGCGGGCGCCATTACTGAGCTGTTGCTGGGTAGCGTTGCGCCATTGCCTTCTATTGTTTTAGTTGCAACTTGCGTCCACTGGAATAAACAGCTCGCGATTTACGACTGTCACTAACGTTACAACGTTACCCCTTGTATAATGTCGAGTGGGTAAACAGTTTCCGTTATAAATAGTTTTAATGGTGGCAGTAAAATTTCAATTTTGAAGAGAAAACACTGTGAATACCCCGGGTCGACTGCCCCTGTCTGGAGCCGTACGGTTTACACAGATTTCCTGGGCGAGTACAAGACGCGGACATTCGCTTATAATAACAATTATTTAATGACATAAGTAAAAAAATATAATAAATGTGTGATATAGTGATCAGCAAAATCTCCTCTCTTGTTATTTTTTCTATTCAATTTATATGCTATGGTCATTAAATGGCTTTCCTGAGCTGAATGTAACGTTATGTGACATAATTGTTCTCCTGCTGTTATATTGACTTCTTTCCATGGTTTAAAAACAGTAGTTGGTCGATATTATGTATACTTTCTAGCTGTAACGTTACCTTACCCATGCCCGTTGCAATGTAAAAATGAGATAAATAATGGACACAAATGAAAAACATGAAATTGTTTATTTGATGTCATTTATTTATTTATTTATTGTTGCCAAATGGACAGATCTTTTTATAGTTTCCTCAGTAGCAAACGTTAGCCTAGCTTGCTTGCCTAGCTATTTTCATAAATAATCTGTAAGATCGTTTGTACCTTCATCTGTGACTGGAGGCCAATGTCTAACATCATCAACCCAACAAGTCTGCCTGGCTGTAGCTGTCATCAAGGGTGCGTTATCACCTTATCTCCGAGGTTTGTTTACATACTGGTGCATATGTCTATGCCGGTGTAACAGCTCAGTAATGGCGTCGCCACAAGATGGCAGCCTACACAAGAACGCTCGTCGGATTCGTCTATAGCTACGCAATACTTGTTCCCTTATCTCAGGGAACCGTGGTTACGTTATTAACTGGGTTGTATCTCCTGGGAACGAACACGTCACAGTATTCCTCATTTAAATAATTCATATGCAGAATAAAGGGGCGGAGCCTGATTAAGTTAGTAGTGTGTAAAACTGGCAGCTATGGAAAGGGGCGGGACATTTCCCAAACACACTCAAAGTGCTCGACCTATCACAACACACTGCTCCGGCCGACCAATCAGAGCACAGTGTGCTTTTCAGGAGGAGGGGCTTCATAGAGACAGGAAGTAAACAGAGCGTTCCTGACAGACTGGGAAGAGAGGAGCTGCAACAATGGAGCATATGAGGAGAATAATCAACATTCAGCTGCTGTAGTAGAGCCTGAAACAACATTTTAAGATTGCAACATGTGTGTGTGTGTGTGTCTCAGAGCTGCGGGCCGAGGTGGACGTGATCGAGCAGATGAGCAGCAGCTCTTCTTCCTCAGACTCGGGTAGCGGCGCTGAAGACCACAGCTCCGGGAGCGACTCCGAACCCGACACCCGTCTCTCTCCCGGCGGGAACCACACAGACAACGGACTCAGCCAATCACAGGGCAGCAGCCAGCTGATGAACACTCTCAGCCAATCACAGGGCAGCAGCCAGCTGATGAACACGCTCAGTAAGACTCGCACACACTCACGCATGTCATGTGCTGCGTCCCAGTTCGCCTGCTTGTACTACGCCTTAGAGTTATGTACTCTTTTATGTGAAGAAAAAGAACATACTTTTGAGTGTGTAGCAGAAGAGTAGGCAAGTTTTGGGACTTTACTTAGTCAACTTTAAAGACAGCCCTGCGGCCTAGTATAAATGTTACAAATTATTATAGTTTCATGAATCCTGTCACCATAAGCTGGCCTGTCAATCATCTCGTCACGTCAAATCCTCCACATCCAATTTAATTGAACTTCCTACCGTTTCTGAGAGAGATGTTGAAGCAAGTCGATCTGCCAATTGTGGGTCTTTAATGCGGAGGCTCTCCTCGTGTGTTTGCAGTTTCAACATCATGATGTATTTAAATGTTAAACGTATCTTTACAAAAGTTCACAATGCTGCTGCAGATGCCAGCACTGAATAAATACATTTTCCTCAGGTTAGATCCTGATAATGAATCACTCAAACCCCTTTATCTAAACCTCTCTACATAAGCGCCGGACTCGCATGTCCGCCATGTCTGTAGTTTAACACTTTTCAATAGTATTTGTAGTTCTAATTGAATCCCCTCGTCCATTGCGCGATGGGTTGTGGGCAATATTAGCCCTTAGCGTGTTCTGCACGTCGGATTCTAGCCGGGAAAAGTAGGACATCCGGGTATATTTGGATACTCATTTCAATACTACGATTTAGGACGCACTAATTCAATTTTCGAATACTATATACTAGGACGGGTTGTTTGTGAACTGGGACGCAGCGATTCTCTCCTCGTGACCCGCAGAGGATAAAGTGTGTGTTGTTGTCCTCAGGAAACGATCTTCAGCTGAGTGAATCTGGCAGCGACAGCGACTGATGCGGAGATCAGCTCTTCTGCTCATCTGAACATCTGGATGCTAGAGAATGTTTTAAAGAATGTTAAATAACTATTAGATTTTATTTTTATTGCAGAGGGCCATTTTGAACCGATATGGTTGTGTAAGGATGTAATATTGTACCTTTGGTTGTTCAGTGTTTTTATGAAGTTTATTGTTCAGTGTTACACACACACACACACACACACACCATCTGTGAGGTTCAGTCCTGTTTCCTACAGTGTGGAATCAGTGCAGACTCAAATCATTTCGGCTCATCTTAGTTGTTTTTTGTTTGTGTTTCTATGACTTAAGACTCGCAATCCTTCATGTTGCATAAATATTTCAAATTGTTGTCGATACCCAAATCTGTGTATGTGATCATCTCTAGATGTATAAACTGCTTGTTTGACCAAACGCAAATGGTTGTAATGCGATAAATGTTGTATATAGTGTGTATGTCAGATAAAGACAAAAACAAGAGCAGTGTCAGTGAGTCTGAGTGATTATTATTAAATAATAAATTGAATATAGCGCTTTTCTCTGACTCAAAGTCGCTTTAAGGGACAGGTGAATAAGCAAGACAAAAAAAAAATATCAGGTACATATAGAGATGGGTCTCTTCACCCCCACGCCCCTCCCATCTCTATATGTACCTGATATTTTTTTTTTGTCTTGCTTATTCACCTGTCCCTTAAAGCGACTTTGAGTCAGAGAAAAGCGCTATATTCAATTTATTATTTTTTATCAATTTCTAATAAACCCGTATGAAATATTTTCAACATTTTATTGATTATTATTTAATAAATGTTTTACGTACTGTTTCTACAAATTAAACAACACATAGGATTATGAATGACTGACATTGTTATGCTGAAGAATACATATATTACTGTTTGTATATAAATACATAAGCGGGATAAATAAACAATTGACCCGGGAAAACGGGACTTTTTTATTATTATTTTATAGAGAACATTATATAAACAAAGAAGGAAACATTCACAATGTATTAAAAACAAACGAAAAGAAAGAAGTAAAAAGAACAAGACAGAATCAAAATAAATCACGAGACTTTTATTTTGATACGCGCCCGTGACTTCTCGTGACGCAGTTCCGGCTGCAGCGTCGCTCTCGGCACCATGACAACAGCGCGTCTCGAGTAAGGAGATGAGTTGAGCTGTTGTGTTTTACCTCACATTACTGAAGGAAACTCACTGCGTTCATCACAGGTACAACATGACTTTATTCACCCTGCGCTACTGAGAGCAGCGTCACACAGTTTATACAGCGGGAAGGGCAGTTTGAGCGGGAACGAACACACACATTCAGTAGAATCTCGAACTCAAATAGAGAAGCGACTCGGTTTATACTGTATATCATCTAGTAGATGTGATTATTATGATTGTGTTATTAAACCTTCGCTGCTTTTGCAGTCCCTCTTACAGACATATGTATAGTCTGAGTAATTCTGCACATATGGGCTCCATCAGAGATAATAGCCAGCATGTATAATTGTATGGTTAATGCACAGAAGCCTCTTGTGTTGGTCTGGATTAGCTGTGCTAGTTAAGCAGTCAGCAGTTAGTTAGCAAAGCTGCTTGGATGGCAGCCAATCAGACACGACGCTGGGGTCACGTGACCCTTCAGTCAGCATCAGCTTCATCATATCTTGCCCTGTTCAGTGTAAGTCAGTCAGACAGGCATAAATGTGTTCCCATCTACAGCTTTATATGATCAGATAGATTTATCAGACTCCCCTGTAAGTCAGTATTTCCCCATATGCTCCATTGTTGCGGCTCCTCTCTTCCCAGTCTGTCAGGAACGCTCTGTTTACTTCCTGTCTCTATGAAGCCCCTCCTCCTGAAAGCGCACTGTGCTCTGATTGGTCAGCTGGAGCAGCATTGGTTGATTGGTCGAGCGCTTCGAGTGTGTTTGGGAAATGCCCTGTCCCTTTCCATAATCAAAAATATCCATTATTGATGCATTTATTTTCACAAACAAAAAAAAAAGCCAAACATGGAAAGTCCTTGAAATGCGTTCGGCCATTACTCCAGACAGCGCTCCAGTACGGCTGCAATCCCTCTGGAATTTGTGTAATATCGTCCTTAGATTCTGATTTAGACAATTTTCTCATTTCTGAGACGGTAAAATAACTCGTTCTGCGTCCTGTCTTGAATCCGTCTTGCTAAAACAGCATTACTGTATGAACATATGAGGAGGAGTGGCTTTAAACTTCAAGCACAAGGACAGCTGCGAGTGAATGCAGTGCAGGAACACTTGAGGTCATTTCTGCAATAATACAGTACGAACACAGGAATGAGCTGAGAAGAAGAACAATACAAACTGAAAGCATGTTAAATAGTCTCTTTCAGTGGACATGGCCTTGTCTCGCCTCAATTATAAACATGCAGAATACTGTACACGTGTGTGTGTGATCCTCAGGAGAGAGTCGAGGAATGGGCTCCGATGCGACATACAGAACCATTAATGTGTGTGTTCTGCATGGAGATGTGATGACGTGATTGGTGCTCTCTGTTACAGGATGTCTCTGTTCAAGGCCCGTGATTGGTGGGCGTCGGCGCTGGGCGAGGGAGAGGAGTTCGATCAGGGCTGTCTGTGTGTCGGGGATGTGGATAACAGTGGAAGTGGATACGGTGAGTTACACCACCCGTTACCAGACGTAACACCACACCTTCCTTACTGGAGGGAAAATACACACACTACTGGTCACATTTACTGTTACAAGTAAAAGCTTTGAACACCGATATTTACTAAAGTAAAAGTACAGAAATACTCAGTTTTAAAAGTACTTAAGTATCAAAAGTGAAAAGTAAATACAGTATCTTAATACGGCCTCTGGAGCCGCCTAGTGCTAATACAGCTTGCGGTCAGTGGCACCTGTGCAACTCAGAGCTCTTAGAGTGTTATAAACCCAAATTAAACACCTGAACGGCCGCATCTCGTCTGTAATGACTCTTGAATTGTATATGAGAATGAGGCTGTGAGGAGAAGACGTACAGTCACTGTATAAAGGTTTCCAAAGCTGTTATATGGAGTCTCATCCCTGACTGAAGAGCTGTGGTCATGTGACGCTGAGTCCGCTCTGTTCCCCGTGTCCTCCAGATAAGATAGTGGTGGGCAGCTTCATGGGCATGCTGCGCATCTTCTCCCCGCGCGCGGCTGGAGCGCCGGAGCTGAGCGAGGCCGACGTGCAGCTGCTGGAGGTCCGACTGCCCGAGCCCGTCCTGCAGGTGGAGCTGGGCAAGTTCGTCTCGTGAGTGTCACATCATCACACCCGCTGGTTAACCGTCCGACACAGCCGGGTGGAGGCCACTGACCCGTATCACGACACACACCACCTGCTGAATTCAGTTAAAGTTCATCCCATTTTTGTAAAGTGTTTGAGGATAATTCTCTGAGGATTAATGGCGTCGCAGCGTCTCTAATGTTGGTTTGGTGTTTCTGAAACGCCCGAGTCGGAGTGTGTGATCAGAGTGAGTGGATGTAATTCCCTCCAGAAGCGTCTCACACACACTAGTGTGTTCCCGAACGCCAGAGACTCGACACACACTCGTTTATGGTGACGCCCGACACACACTCGTTTATGATGACGCTTGACACACACTCGTTTATGGTGACGCCCGACACACACTAGTTTACGGTGACGCCCGACACACACTCGTTTACGGTGACGCCCGAAACACACTCGTTTACGATGACGCCCGACACACACTCGTTTATGGTGACGCCCGACACACACTCGTTTATGGTGACGCTCGATACGCACTCGTTTATGGTGACGCTTGACACACACTCGTTTACGGTGACGCCCGACACGCACTCGTTTATGGTGACGCCCGGCACACACTAGTTTACGGTGACGCCCGACACACACTCGTTTACGGTGACGCCCGAAACACACTCGTTTACGATGACGCCCGACATGCACTCGTTTACGGTGACGCCCGACACACACTCGTTTATGGTGACACTCGACACACACTCGTTTATGGTGACACTCGACACGCACTCGTTTATGGTGACGCCCGACACACACTCGTTTACGGTGACGCCCGACACACACTAGTTTATGGTGACGCTCGACACACACTCGTTTATGGTGACGCCCGACACACACTCGTTTACGGTGACGCCCGAAACACACTCGTTTACGATGACGCCCGACATGCACTCGTTTACGGTGACGCCCGACACACACTCGTTTATGGTGACGCTCGACACGCACTCGTTTATGGTGACGCCCGACACACACTCGTTTATGGTGACGCCCGACACACACTCGTTTATGGTGACGCTCGACACACACTCGTTTATGGTGACGCTCGACACACACTCGTTTACGGTGACGCCCGACACACACTAGTTTATGGTGACGCTCGACACACACTCGTTTATGGTGACGCCCGACACACACTCGTTTACGGTGACGCCCGAAACACACTCGTTTACGATGACGCCCGACATGCACTCGTTTACGGTGACGCCCGACACACACTCGTTTATGGTGACGCTCGACACGCACTCGTTTATGGTGACGCCCGACACACACTCGTTTATGGTGACGCCCGACACACACTCGTTTATGGTGACGCTCGACACACACTCGTTTACGGTGACGCCCGACACGCACTCGTTTATGATGACGCCCGACACGCACTCGTTTATGGTGACGCCCGACACACACTCGTTTACGGTGACGCCCGAAACACACTCGTTTACGATGACGCCCGACATGCACTCGTTTACGGTGACGCCCGACACACACTCGTTTATGGTGACGCTCGACACGCACTCGTTTATGGTGACGCCCGACACACACTCGTTTATGGTGACGCCCGACACACACTCGTTTATGGTGACGCTCGACACACACTCGTTTACGGTGACGCCCGACACGCACTCGTTTATGATGACGCCCGACACGCACTCGTTTATGGTGACGCCCGACACACACTCGTTTACGGTGACGCCCGACACACACTCGTTTACGGTGACGTCCGACACACACTCGTTTATGATGACGCCCGACACACACTCGTTTACGGTGACGCCCGACACACACTGGTTTATGATGGAGGGACAAGAGAAAGATTGCAGAAACGTAGAGTTATTTCTGATATTTCCAGCAGTTTCCGACTGTAATCTGAGTTCTCCTGTTTGCGTGTGTTTCCATGTTGCAGTTGTTCGGAGTTGCTGCATCTGGCAGTGCTTCACCCCAGAAAGCTGTCGGTGTACGCTGTGTCAGGTCGGTTCTCCACACACACACATGTTCAGCTTACTCTAGGACACTCTTTACACATGATATCTCCTGCATATCTCTTCAACAGGACTTAAGTCTTGAAGTCTGCTATACTGTTGACTAGGGGTGTAACAATATATCGCAATACAAAATGCAACAATATGTAGTTTTAACAATATCAAGTTTTCAGAGTTTTAGTGTCAGTACTACATTAAACTACTAAATATATAATGTTGATTATAATGTATAATAATGAATATCTGTGGGACTGATAATGGCAGATGTCTAATGTTACCAGTATAAAGTGGCCTTTATTATATTAAATATATCCAGTCAGTGACAGAGATCATCATATTCATCTACAATAATTCTGTGTTCATCTTCAGAATAATGAATATTGTTATTCTGGAGTCTCTATTGTCCTGCGTTGGGTTTCAGAACCAAGTCCATCCTATTCATTTACACACACACACTGAACACCACATTTAGCATTTAATCAACAGGACATTTTTGGTTGACCTTTAATCATGTATCTTGGAGTATCACAGTAATATCGTATCGTGAGTTCAGTGTCGTGACGTGAGGGAATGGTTGCAGCCCTCCTGTGATCTGATCTTCAGATGTGTGTGTGTGTGTGTGTGTTTGCTCAGGCACTGCTGGGAATGTTGAACACGGGGACCAGTATCAGCTGCGACTGGTTTATGAACACAACCTGCAGAGGACAGCTTGCAACATGACGTACGGCCCGTTCGGGGGGGTGACAGGTCAGTGATGTCATCTTTAGGGAACCTTCATTTATAATGTTACCGTTATCGGTCGGATAAGAAGATTTAGCCGATGCTTTAAAGCTGATAAATAATGTATTATTTCCTCCGCTGAGACTCTTCAGACGCACACTGTTAGATGATGGTTATGAACTCTTGAAATATGATTGAAAATCACCTAAAAATGGAAAATAAAGTTCAGTGCCTGTCATATCAGCGACATAACACTATCATGAGAACATCAAAATTGTTTGTTTGGGACGTGGCTTTTAAAGGCGAGACTTTTGTTTTTGCAATCAGGCTCTCAATGATAGATTTATCAGCCAATATATCGATTTAAATATAAAGAATAATCAGTATCGGTCAAGTTTTCATATCAGTGCATCAATATCAGCCTCTCATTCAGAAACATTCACTGGCGTAGAGAGTTGAGTTCAGCTGTTTAATTGTATGAACTGTTCTCTTGTGAGATATAATTGGTCTCTCAAACTTTACAAAATTAGAAAATATTCAGCTTTTTCAGATTTGAACTTTCATCCTTTCAATTCTGCCTTAAACGAGTCGTCAGTAATTACAGTCTCACTTCCTGTTGCACATTTGCATAATGCCAGCCTGTGATCGTCATTGGCTGAACAGCGTCTCTTAGCCCCGCCCTCGAACACTGTAGTTTATCTGAGACGGGAAGAGTTCTGTTTTCTGCTGACAAAGCAAACCCACGCCATCTTTACTGTTCGTATCGCTGTGATCGAGAGCTGAGACTCGGATATGATAATGAGCACTTGCTTTCTGACCAATCAGAGCAGAGCAACTCTCAGAGAGGCGGGGCTTAGAGAGGCTGAATCTTTCATCGAGGCGTTTCAGACACTGATGGAAAAGAGCCGGGCCCGGTTCCTCAAAACGTTCTTATAGTAGTTCTTAACCGATTCCTTAACCGTATGGCACGATTCACTACGCTAAGTCTGGACGCTGATTTTATATAATGGCGTAATGGAGATGAGCAATCGATGCTAGCTAACTCAGCGTCTCCACTGCGCCGCGCGTCTGTAACTCCGAGTGTGTTATGAAGCTTTCTGGGCCAGATTGTTAGATGTTCATTATTAGTCCATGTCAGCTCAGGTCCATTAAATAATATTAACAGATACAACTTTTGATTTTAATAATGTATTATTAAATGCTGAAATTAACTCTAAGATTAATAAATGCCGTTCATTTTAACAAATGTGATTAACAATGAACTTCTTGTAACGTGTTCCCCACTGTTAGTCTCGATGAACATCGCTCTGAGATCTCTCCTGTGTGTGTGAAGAAAGCTGATTAAAGTCAACCTTCTATAAATATAACAGTGGCACAGGCGTGTCTAATGGGATTCTGGACTTACCTGTGTCGTGCAGTTCCCCTCTCAGCCGCCAGAGGGCAGCACAGGCTCTCTGCTGACATCATCAGCACACACACACGAGAGTGAACTGATGTGATGATGCCTAATACAGCATCTGTAGATTTTCAGCTTTTTTCACTCAAAATAGATCCATCGATACTTCTGTTTGCTGCTTAAAAATAACTCCTGAAGTGACCGTCTTTATGTATACCATAAAATAGATAAATAGATATTTGGTAATAACTTTTAAACAGAATTGATGTAATTGAGCGAGAGGTTGGACTTCTAACACAGCCAAGAGTGAGAGATATCACAGAAGAAGCCGATACACACACACGGATGTTTACGTCAGCTCTGCTGTTGTTTATAATCAGAAACTTTATCATCATAAACTGTAAAAGGTTTATGATCATAAACTGTATAGTTCTGACTGGATGAGCTGACTCAAGGCCACTGCGAAATGCAGACGAACTCACATCAAATGACCTAAAGATATTTCTTAGTATTAAGTCACTTTTGGTGATGTTGTGAATATTATTATTTATGTATTTATACATTTTTATATGTAAATAAAAATGTTATCATATTTATAAATGTAACCATTTAACGTTGATGTGTGTAATAATAATATTGTTATTGTGGGAAATCAGGGCTAATATACGTATATATGTTACTGTGTGTGTGTGCAGGGCATCACTTCATCTGTATCCAGTCCATGGATGGGATGCTGATGTTTTTTGAGCAGGAGAGTTACGGCTTCGGCCGGTTCCTGCCTGGCTTCCTGTTGCCCGGCCCACTGAGCTACTGTACCCGCACCGACTCCTTCATCACGGTGTCCTCCTCACGACAGGTGGAGTGCTACAGGTCAGACACACACACATTTAAATTCTTCATTTGAATTAAAAGATAAGGAAATATCATGGCATAATCCAGATTTGACAAACGGTGTACAACAGCAGCCGGTGTCTCCGTCCATTATGCACATTTGTCAGCCACCTGAGACTGAAGCACTGACAGCGGGATCTCAAACACACACACACACACACACAATCTTCTTCCAGTTCCTCTGTCTATAAACCTCTGACCAAATCATATCGCAGCATTCATGTGTTGTGCTGACCCGGAGACGGCCGTCATGACACCGCTGCACTAACAGTCCTTACAACCTCACCGGATCATTATTGCTGAGAGAGAGATGATAGTTCAAACTATCACAGAGGACCAAAGTTTAACACTAGAACGGCCACAACGGTCATTTTGACCGTTTTGAATTTTATATCTACAATAACTTTGTTGAAAAAAATAATAAAATCCTGCTGGTACCTGACTTTTCCTAAAATTGTCTGTATTTTCATTTAAAATGCTTTTCATATAAATTAAGTTACGTAAACGTAAGGCAAAACAAAAAAAAATGAACATATTTACCTATTTCGGCCATAGGCGGTCATATTGACCGCACTGAATTTTGCGGTATTTTTTTGTTATATCCCGCGGTTGATCGTGTTCTCTCTCAACTGTCAACAGAATGGTCCGTCCGTCACCTCTGTAGCAGTGTTTGCTATATAATAATTTCTACATTAGTTGTTGATCAGAAATAAGCAAATAAAACCGGACTACATCTATAATTCGGATGCAGGGGAACAATCGGAGGTGGAAAGTGACAGCGACGTTTCCTGGGTGCAAGTTAACATTTCCTCCTCATCAGAGAGTGATTCAGAGTCACATCAAGGAAAAAGAGACGGCTGCTATCATCAGACACGGCCGATCCAGATGTTCCATTCATGTCGGATGATGGTGAGCTCTGCTGCCCTGTCCTGCGCTGTTTGTTTTGCTGCATTGGCTGTTCACTAGTTCTGCGAGTCCTATTATTATTAGCCTTGACCGCGTCGCAAATCGTCACTATCTAACATTTTCGTCATAGTTTTTGTCATTCAAACCTAGTTTTTATTTAGTTATCATCTCGTTTTCGTCTTTGAAAAAATGTGGTTGACAAAAATAATTATGAAAATTATTCATCAACACTGTTTTGAATCTAACGGTCAAAATGACCGTTTGTGGCCGTTCTAGTAGTTTTGGAATTCTGGCACTTCTAGTGTTAAAGTGTGACGTGTTCTGCTGTGTGTAATGCAGGTATGAGACTCTGGCTGTGGCCACAGACGCAGACACTCGACCAGACCCGGATCAGCAGAGCAAGAGCTCCGGGAAGAGGCTCACGGTGTGTGTGTGTGTGTGTGTGCTTCTGTACATGACTCTTTGAGTCTCTGTGTGTGTGTGTCTGCTTCCGGACCTGAGTCTGTGTGTGTGTGTCCAGGCGGAGTGGACGCTGGTGTTAGGAGAAGAGGCTCTGGAGATCTGTGTCCCCAACACTTCTCCTCTGATGTCCTCCATCTTCGTGCTGGGCGAGAGGAACCTGTTCTCCCTGAAGGACAACGGTCAGATCCGCTTCATGAAGAAACTGGAGTTCAACCCCAGCTGCTTCCTGCCCTACGCGTCAGGTGCGGCACACACACACACACACACACACAGCACAGAAACATGACATGCAGTTTTAGAAACAAAGTGTTCTCTTGTTATCTGACCGTGGATATGAAAGTCTTCACAGCCTTTTGTGGTGTACACTTAAAGAAAAGACGAATCTTTAATAGTAATAATAGTCTTAAAGGGGTAGTTCACCCGTCTGTGTGTAAGTGTGTAATCCTTCACACACTCACTCCTCTTCCTCTGTCCTCAGTGTGTGAGGGGTCCACCAATGTGCTGGTGTGTACCCATAAGCAGGCGCTGCTGGTGTACCAGGACACGACGCTGCAGTGGGCGGCTCAGCTGAGCTGTGTGCCGGTGGCCGTGCGCGTCGCCAGCTTCCCGTAAGAGACCGCTAACCTCAATGGGACAGTACACACCGAGGCTGAGAACCATAAACATACAGTTCTCCATATTAAAGACAGCTCACACCACAACTATAATGATAAAGATATGAGGAATGGGAGTTTCTTCCAGCTGTCGAACGATAAAACACTGATAGCCAATCAGAATCCACTCGAATATTAATAGCTCACGCATTTAAAATGACTACATTTCCCATAATTCCTAGCTGAATATATGAAGAGTTCAGATGCAAAAGCCTCTAAATGCCATTTGAAATTTTCTTCTTTTTTTTTTTATCAAACTTGTATATTTAAGTTCAGTAATTTCACTTAAATGACAATTAATAGGTAATCTTTATTGCTATTTAAGTGAAATTACTGAACTTAAATATACAAGCTTGATAAAAATGATCATTTTAGAAGAAAATTTAAAATGGCATTTAGAGGCTTTTGCATCTGAACTCTTCATATATATATAAAGGACACCAGGAAAGGCCCTTTTACTGCTAGCCGTTTGTCTGCTAGCATCAGCGTCACATCACCTCAGCTAATCCGCACCGCCGCACATGTTCGTTTATCCGGGAGTGATGCGGTCAAGATCCGGCTCCGCCCACTTTGGGCTTCAAAAACACTACAGGTGACGTCACGAACACTACGAACATGTTGTACAGTGTATGGGGGTTGCATAATGATGTCATCTTGTGACTCGGTGTCACACTGAAACATTCAAATAAAGCCAAATCACATATCGCTAAATAAGATTATCAGCTGTCATTCACTTCAGTCGATGACTTTTGTCGTCACGGTTTCATTCTGTGATGGTGTGTGTGTGTCGAGCAGCACACGGATGTTGACACTGGCTCGTTCTGTTGGCCAGTTTTAAAGAAGGCAAACCTTCATGTCATGTGTGAACACGTCCCTGCAATCTGGACCAAACATGAGGAGCCAGGGTCGGTGTCTCAGTGTGTGTGGGACGGTGTGCTCACAGTGGTTCTCATGCCACTGGTAACAGATACGCCTGTGCAGCGAGTGTGTGTGTGTGTGTGTGTGTGTGTGTGTGTCCCGCACGGGTCACTCGCTCTCTCACAGTCTCTCTCCTGCTGGCCTCACATTAGAAGAGCATCTCTCAGCACCTTTTAAATGAGTGTCTCGCTTCACGTCTCCAGCACACACACACACACACCTACGCTTTCTCAAAGTTCACCGTATTAAAGATTAATAGTAACATAGAGTTAGGATAGCGGAACAAATGGGCTTATCAAGGCGGGAGAAAACACGGGTCCAAACAAATGGTGTTGTGGTGGACGTTCGTCTGAGAGTTCTGATGCTTTCCCAAACACGTCTGCTGCGTTTAGATGGACTCGCAGCGCTTTCGTTCGGGGAACGTTCACTCAAAAACATATATACAGAAATAGGCCTTCTGTGTGCATAGAAAACGTCTTAGATCTTTGAGTTCAGCTCATGAATAATGAGGGCAAAAACAATCTGTATTGCTGTGGTTACATGTGTGTGTGTGTGTGTGTGAGGGAGCTGAAGGGTGTGGTGGTGACGCTGAGCTCTGATGGACGTCTCCACTGCTCCTACATGGGAACCGACCCGTCCTTCTTCACCGCACCCAAAGTGGAGGCCCGAGAGGTGAACTACGAGGAGCTGGACGGCGAGATGAAGCGGCTGCAGAAGCTCATCCGCGAGGCCACCAAAACACAAGGTAGCTAACGCTCAGAGCCATACCAAACTCACAGCCTGATCCAACAGAGCCTTTATCTTACTTTCTTCATATGTGTTTAACCGAAGACTTTAGCAGAATTTAGTAATGCTTTCCATCTTTGAATCCGTGCATGTTTACTGCTAATGTTAGCGTGGCCGAGTGGGCCGGGGGAAAAGAGAATATCACACCAATGTTATCATAACCTAACAATCACAATCGAGTCCAGATTGACACCGTTTTAGGAAAAATCCACAGCTGAACATAAGTCACACCACATCAACATTGCTTTGTTTAGATGGAGCGAAAAAACATCTAAACCATTTTTTTTTCTTGTAAAAATATTCTTCATGTCTTAAAATATCTTGAATGTAACTCGACACCCTCGCCTCATCTAGTATGTGCGGTCCTATGAATATGCAAATGAGCCCTGCCTCCACTCACTCACTCGTCGATCACACGTTGATCTGATTGGTTAAAGGTGGTTTGTGACGTCAGCGATTTCAAAGCGTGTTTTTGAGACTGTCTTTGGTTCACTGCAGTTTTAAGGAGGAAATACTCAGCAATGCTGTCCACTTATCAACGCACACACAGTGTGTGTTAAAGCGGATTAATAACACCACACACACACACATAAACAACATTAAACGCTGGATTCACACCACAGGGGGGCTTTAAGATTTAAAAAAATTAATGGTATACAGAAAAATTAAACATAATTTAAAATAAACATAAATCATAGGGGCATTTATTATAAAGAGCACTTATAATAAACACCTAGCCTAAACGAATTTAAAGCGAGGAAAGATAAAAACTGAAACCACAAGATAAAACATGTCTGTAGGGAGCAGTCAGTTCTGAACCACTAATACTGACTGTTGTGTTGACAGATGTTACAGAAATCTAAAAGCATAAAGATAATTAATGATTTATGTAATCTACAGCTTTTTTCTACTTTACCACATTAAAGGATGTAAATATATGTAGGGATTAAAAGGGAACAAGAGGATGAAAATATTCATTTGTACTGTATATCAATCAATACCCCACAGAAATACGGAGGGAGAGACGTGAGACCAACAAACATGGCTCTGAGCTTCATGTGCACAACTGTTAAGTGTGTGTGTGTAACTGCAGTCTGGCCGCAGGGCGTTTGATGAGCCTCAGATGTGCTGTAATGTTTGCAGTGCTGGATCTGACACATGTCTGTGAGCTTTGCATGATTGACGCTAATTGCATTACAATAAGTCAGATTGGAATATAAACTGGAGCTCATTTCAGTTGATTAAAAAATACATTAAAAAAGTATATTCCGGAAAGTGTGTGTCCTGTCGTTGATCTGAAAGTGTGTTTGTGCAGATATCGTGCCGAGGGCCGAGACAGAAGAAGAGCTCAGTGTGACCGCTGTCGTCTCGTCTCAGCTCGACCAGCTCTCGGTACAAACACACTAGATCACTCTACATGCTAATGCTAATGCCTACAGGCTAAAGCCAGACACACTTCACCACTTACACTGAACACACTTTATCAATCTTTCACACACAGTCACACAGATGAAGACACACCGTAGTAGACGTCTACTACTTTCACATAAAATAATTCATTTTATTATGTAATAATATGTTTTTTCCAGAGTGAGGACATCCTTAATGTCCCTGAGAGGGTTTATGTTTAGCTCGGTTCGAGAGCTAACCTACAGTGAAGGAAACGCACACCTTTCTCTAATTAAAAGCAATGTCACTTTATCAATGAAGCTTGTTTCCAACACAGAATAAAAAAATACTAAAAGTAATTGCAACATTTTAACATCTCTATTTTTGTTTTAATTGGATTGTATCACAAATTATTTCTCAGTGATTAAGTCAAAATTGTGTGTCATAAACTCGAAATTCCAACGAAAAAAAGTCAGATTTGTGAGTCATAATTACCCTTTTATGTTTTATCTTGTTGGAAATGAGCTTCCAAGCTTTTTAAAAAAATATAATTATTTTATAAATTATCCACCCTAATGTCTATGTACAGTCTCAGTCTCACTCCTGTAGTGTGCTTGAGTTGTGCTAATGCTAACGCTCTCTTCTCTCCCCAGTGCGCGCTGATAGCAGAGATGAGCGGCCAGCCGGTCCCGTCCGTCTCTGTCCAGGTGAGCACCAGCTCTTTTGCCGTAGATCTGACCTCTGACCTCTTCATGCACACATCACATCCTCTGGCCCGCCAGCTCACACTCACTCCAGACACCACTGGAGTCAAACATCTGCGTTTACATTCACTTCCGCCCAAAATTATTTTCGGTGATTGTGTTACTCCCCACATGGCAGACCCTGGTTTTTTGAATGGCTGTGCTAATCATAACAGGACACATGACATGAACATGAAGGAGGTTTTATGCATGTTTATGACTGTGATTAAGTGTCATTTGCTCAATTATGACATTTTTAATGCAAAAATGACATTGTTTGAGAGATGTCTTTGTTATGACAACTTGACATTACCAAGACCACATAAATTGTCATAAACATGATATAACAGATTAATTATTAAACTTAAGAAAACACTTAGCTTTATGGGTGAATATTACATTAATCTGTCATGTGATTGGCTTTGACATTGGCTGTCATGAGGCATTATAACTGTGTCATGAATATGTTTCGTGACCTCAACTACAGTGGTCCACATTGAATTTGTCATTAAAAAGTTATAATGGCTCATGACAGCCAACGTCAAAACCAACCACAGTTTAATGTAATGTTCACCCATAAAGCTAAGTGGCTCAGATCGGATGCGAAAAAATCTGATCTTGTGCGGATTTTTGTGTTCTCCTGCGTGCAGTCGCATGTCGAATCGGTGTGTGTGCGCTTCTCTCTCAGGTGATGATAAAGTGTGTGTGTGTGTGTGTGTGTGCTTCTCTCTCAGGTGAGGATAAAGAGCCGTTCTGCTGTGGCGAGCCCGAAGATGACGGTGTGTGTTCAGCCTCCTCTGGCCGTCACACAGGACCAGTTCGTGTTGGACTCTATGGGTATGACCTTCCTTCTCCCTGATACTGTCACACACACACACATCGATAAAAATTATCGATTTTTCTTTTATGACAAAACTTAATTAAAGATCATGTTCCATGAAGATATTTTATAAATTTCCAACTGTAAAGGGACTTAAGGGATCGAAACTGTCCGGCCCAAAAGTTATGAAAGAGTGACTACAGCGGCTCAACCTTAAGATTATCAAGCGATGCGAATACTTTTTGTGCCCAAAAAACAACGAGTTTATTCAACTCTTCATCTCCTTCTCTGTGCAGTATGAAAACACAAGTTTGAAACAAGTATAATAGTATGAAAACACAAACTTTGCTTGTGTATGCGATTGATGGAGCGCTGGTATTGCTGAGGTGTTTGGACAGAGTTGTGAGCGTGACCCAGATCTCCAGTAGACGTGTAAATGCTGAGATGGCAGGACTCAATGCTGCCCTAAAGGTCACACACACCCCTGTAATCCTCACAACACACACTCACGCTGCTTTTGTCCAGGGAATTCCTGTCTAAGTGCTTCTGTGCTGTGTGTGTAATGTGTGTGCTGGGCTACTGTCAGCGCAGGTCAAGAGAGGTCAGCACAAATGGCCCTAGTTTAACCACCTAAATGCTAGACCGGTTTAAAGAGGGGCGTCACGCTTTGTGCCGACTCAAACGACCCGCCGGCTAGTGTTTGCCCACGCCACTCAGAGAGAGAGAGAGAGCTTTTAAAGCACATAGAAAGTGCTGTCGCCCGATGAGCTGATAGGAGTTCAGACTTAGAGAGTGTGTGTGAGTGACAGTGTGTGTGTGTGTGTGTGTGTGTGTTGGTGGGCCAGACACTTAATCTAAGTGCTCAGAAATCAGGCATTACTGCGGTTCAGTCACCTGTGTGAACACACACAACACTACACATGAAGCAGATCACCTTACTGAAGACCACACAAACCCACTCAACTGACGAGAAGTCACTGTTATCCACTGACTCCAATGCATTTTAAAAGGGACCAATCATTAAAAATCTGAGTTTCCCCATGTGATCGGGTCCTGGTGCTTCTACCAACCCAGAACACATGAAAAGTGAAACACAGTAACTCTGTTCTGGTGAGCCTTTCTCTGAGAGCATGTCAAACAATAAACCGATCGGATTTCACTCTCCTTCCGCCGTATGAAGAGGATTTTATTATAACATTACCGGCCCTTAATCTGCTCGTTTATAATGTTAACGGCCCTTAATCTGCACGTTTATAATGTTAACAGCCCTTAATCTGCACGTTTATAATGTTAACAGCCCTTAATCTGCACGTTTATAATGTTAACGGCCCTTAATCTGCACGTTTATAATGTTAACGGCCCTTAATCTGCACGTTTATAATGAGACCAGCCCTTAATCGGCACGTTTATAATGGTAACGGCCCTTAATCTGCACGTTTATAATATTAGCGGCCCTTAATCTGCTCGTTTATAATGTTAACGGCCCTTAATCTGCACATTTATAATGATACCGGCCCTTAATCTGCACGTTTATAATGTTAACGGCCCTTAATCTGCTCGTTCATAATTTTAGCGACCCTTAATCTGCTTGTTTATAATATTATCCGCCCTTAATCTGCTCGTTTATAATGTTACCGGCCCTTAATCTGCACGTTTATAATATTAGGTGCCCTTAATCTGCTTGTTTATAATATTAGCGGCCCTTAATCTGCACGTTTATAATATTAGCGGCCCTTAATCTGCTCGTTTATAATATTAGCGGCCCTTAATCTGCTTGTTTATAATATTATCCGCCCTTAATCTGCTCGTTTATAATATTATCGGCCCTTAATCTGCTCGTTTATAATGTTACCGGCCCTTAATCTGCAAGTTTATAATATTAGCGGCCCTTAATCTGCAAGTTTATAATATTAGCGGCCCTTAATCTGCTCGTTTATAATATTAGCGGCCCTTAATCTGCTTGTTTATAATATTATCCGCCCTTAATCTGCTCGTTTATAATGTTACCGGCCCTTAATCTGCAAGTTTATAATATTAGCGGCCCTTAATCTGCTCGTTTATAATATTAGCGGCCCTTAATCTGCTTGTTTATAATATTATCCGCCCTTAATCTGCTTGTTTATAATATTAGCGGCCCTTAATCTGCAAGTTTATAATATTAGCGGCCCTTAATCTGCTCGTTTATAATATTAGCGGCCCTTAATCTGCTTGTTTATAATATTATCCGCCCTTAATCTGCTTGTTTATAATATTAGCGGCCCTTAATCTGCAAGTTTATAATATTAGCGGCCCTTAATCTGCACGTTTATAATATTAGCGGCCCTTAATTTGCAAGTTTATAATATTAGCGGCCCTTAATCTGCAAGTTTATAATATTAGCGGCCCTTAATCTGCAAGTTTATAATATTAGCGGCCCTTAATCCGCACGTTTATAATATTAGCGGCCCTTAATCCGCACGTTTATAATATTAGCGGCCCTTAATCTGCAAGTTTATAATATTAGCGGCCCTTAATCTGCAAGTTTATAATATTAGCGGCCCTTAATCTGCAAGTTTATAATATTAGCGGCCCTTAATTTGCAAGTTTATAATATTAGCGGCCCTTAATTTGCAAGTTTATAATATTAGCGGCCCTTAATCTGCAAGTTTATAATATTAGCGGCCCTTAATTTGCAAGTTTATAATATTAGCGGCCCTTAATTTGCAAGTTTATAATATTAGCGGCCCTTAATCTGCAAGTTTATAATATTAGCGGCCCTTAATCTGCAAGTTTATAATATTAGCGGCCCTTAATTTGCAAGTTTATAATATTAGCGGCCCTTAATTTGCAAGTTTATAATATTAGCGGCCCTTAATCTGCAAGTTTATAATATTAGCGGCCCTTAATTTGCAAGTTTATAATATTAGCGGCCCTTAATTTGCAAGTTTATAATATTAGCGGCCCTTAATTTGCAAGTTTATAATATTAGCGGCCCTTAATCTGCAAGTTTATAATATTAGCGGCCCTTAATTTGCAAGTTTATAATATTAGCGGCCCTTAATTTGCAAGTTTATAATATTAGCGGCCCTTAATCTGCAAGTTTATAATATTAGCGGCCCTTAATTTGCAAGTTTATAATATTAGCGGCCCTTAATTTGCAAGTTTATAATATTAGCGGCCCTTAATCTGCAAGTTTATAATATTAGCGGCCCTTAATCTGCAAGTTTATAATATTAGCGGCCCTTAATCTGCAAGTTTATAATATTAGCAACCCTTAATCCGCACGTTTATAATATTAGCGGCCCTTAATTTGCAAGTTTATAATATTAGCGGCCCTTAATCTGCACGTTTATAATATTATCGGCCCTTAATCTGCAAGTTTATAATATTAGCGGCCCTTAATCTGCTTGTTTATAATATTAGCGGCCCTTAATCTGCACGTTTATAATATTAGCGGCCTTTAATCTGCAAGTTTATAATATTAGCGGCCCTTAATCTGCTCGTTTATAATATTAGCGGCCCTTAATCTGCTTGTTTATAATATTATCCGCCCTTAATCTGCTCGTTTATAATGTTACCGGCCCTTAATCTGCTCGTTTATAATATTAGCGACCCTTAATCTGCAAGTTTATAATATTAGCGGCCCTTAATCTGCAAGTTTATAATATTAGCGGCCCTTAATCTGCAAGTTTATAATATTAGCAACCCTTAATCCGCACGTTTATAATATTAGCGGCCCTTAATTTGCAAGTTTATAATATTAGCGGCCCTTAATCTGCACGTTTATAATATTATCGGCCCTTAATCTGCAAGTTTATAATATTAGCGGCCCTTAATCTGCTTGTTTATAATATTAGCGGCCCTTAATCTGCACGTTTATAATATTAGCGGCCCTTAATCTGCTCGTTTATAATATTAGCGGCCCTTAATCTGCTCGTTTATAATATTAGCGGCCCTTAATCTGCTCGTTTATAATATCAGCGGCCCTTAATCTGCTTGTTTATAATATTATCCGCCCTTAATCTGCTCGTTTATAATGTTACCGGCCCTTAATCTGCTCGTTTATAATATTAGCGACCCTTAATCTGCAAGTTTATAATATTAGCGGCCCTTAATCTGCAAGTTTATAATATTAGCGGCCCTTAATCTGCAAGTTTATAATATTAGCGGCCCTTAATCTGCAAGTTTATAATGTTAGCGGCCCTTAATCTGCAAGTTTATAATATTAGCGACCCTTAATCTGCAAGTTTATAATATTAGCGGCCCTTAATCTGCAAGTTTATAATATTATCAGCCCTTAATCCGCACGTTTATAATATTAGCGGCCCTTAATTTGCAAGTTTATAATATTAGCGGCCCTTAATCTGCAAGTTTATAATATTAGCGGGGTTAGATGTGTGTGTTTGCTGTGTGTGTTTGCTGTGTGTGTTTGATGTGTGTGTGTTTGCTGTGTGTGTTTGCAGGCAGTGGCGGTGAGTCAGTGGTGAGGTTCTCAGTGTTTCTGAACGGTGTGTATCCTCCAGCGGATCTGAGTGGAGATATCGCGGTGTCCTACAGCTCAGCTACAGGTACAGCTCCACACACACACACACACACACACACACACACACACACACACACACACACACACACACTCCCACGCTCTGTTAGTCTGAGCTCTGGAACACATTAGCCTCTTTCCTCACGTCTTTTAGCCCTTTTACTCATTTCAAGATGTGTGGATGTGTGCCAGAGCAGGAGAGCAGAGAAAGAGTGTGTTGTGCTGCCGTTTCTCCGGGTCGTGTCTGTGTTGGCAGAGGCTGCTGGAAAACTTCCTGAAAATATCCGGGAGTTTCCCTTTTCTTTGGCTCTCTCTTTTCTTTCTGTCCTTTTGAAAATACTGAGTCTGTTTAACACATTAAATTGCAGGTAGGACTACACACACACACACACACACATATTTTACAAACTATCTAAATGAGGATATACCATAGACTTCTATTGTTGTTATTTTCATCTATTATTAGGAAACTTGTAAACGTTTCAGGCTTTGTCATCTTTAACTGTTGGTGGACACATTAGCAACTGTAAACAATGCAGTGTACAACATGCAATACAGTTCTGGATTCAAAACTGTCTTTAATATTCTGAATAGTATAAAGCTAATTGTAATAACTCTCAGAATCACACACACACACACACACACTCAGACCCGGGGAAACCCCTCTCACTCACTTCACTGTAATGGCTCTGTTTCTTTTACTCTTTCTATTCATCTCTCTCTCTCTCTCTCTCTCTCACACACACACAAACACACACTTGAACACACACCTGTCTAGTTTTGCTAAAAAATCACTGCATGGAAATGCCAAGATGTGCATATTTATTAATGCACATAAATAACGTGTGCACTCGGTTGACATGCACATAAACTATGCCGTGTTGTAAACCCGTTCTTCTAAAGTTGAGGAACTCGGAAGCGAAGCCCAGGACACTCGGGTTGTATCTTAAGTCGGATTATTTTATTGAGAACACGAGCTGTTGTGTTGCTGTAGTCTTTCCATCCAAGTCTTCTTCGTCCAAACATCTTACCCAAGCCTGACTAAGGAATATACATTGTAGTCGATATACCTTTCAAGGGGGAGGAGTTACACAGAGGTGGAGACACTGAAACACAGCTGATGATTGGGCGGGTTAGGGGAGTGCAACTCACGAAGCCAGAGCTTTCCCTATACGATATTTTTTTTCTCGTCCGTAAAACACGGAGGCGTCTCGAAAAATATCTTCGTCCACACGAAACCACTGAAACCGCCTGAAAATGATGTAGTAGACATCCCAGACCAGTATGTGGCGCTGTAATTCTGCCATAGAGATCCACTAAAAATGCGAGAAGAAGACTTAGAGCATGCCATAAAACCTTGCGCGCTGTACGCAGTAAAATAAAAGGCTATAAAATAATATTACGCACAGTTGCTTATTTTCTTTTTTACCAAGAACAACCAAAAATTGCCTGGTGCAAAATAGGGAGTCACGATATTCGATTAGTTTGTGGGTTTGCCACAAAGAACCAGCAAAAGTAACGAATGTGTCAAATATGGACATTTTAATAGTTTATTAATAAACTAATGTCTTCTGTGTCATTCTTGACTGAAAAGATGAAGTTGATGATGCTGACTCGCCACTATTGTGAACGCGCCTATATGGAGTAACGTAGGCTAATGCACCTAATACGGATTAGGCTATAAGAGAGTATCTGTTTCTGTTCGTTTTTAATTGTTGTTTGTCGATGTTGTTAAAACGTAGACATTTCAAGATTTCTATATATTTCTGAGTTTCGGTTCCTTTATGAGACGAGCTCCAGTTCACGAGCAATCCAAGTTATATCACGCTTATATGGTGTGTTTGGGAGTGTGTGTGTGTGTGAGTGAGAGAGGAACAGCCATTACTGGCCAGCAATGTCTAAGTAAACAGAGCAGTGGTGGCAGGCGAGGTCAGCTGGTCAGGGAGTGTGTGTCGTCGGCCACTGGTGTTTACACAGGGGTAAGTTGAGCCGTGCACAGATGGAGCGGAGAGACTGACGCCACATTTAGTCCTGCGAGCGGAGGTGCATCTCACACACTTCCAGCCTGTAGCTCATATTTCATAAAGCAGTCAGAGTCGTGGCTTTCACTAAAAGCTTCAGGATGAGTCTCAGGAAGACAGGTGCAGCTCCCGTTTCTGAGGAAAGCAGATGTTTCTGAAGGATCATGTGACTCTGACGACTGGAGGAATGATGCTGAAGCTCTGATCAGGAATAGGAATATTTCACTGTATTTCACATCACATAAGAGACTCTCTCAGAAACATTAAAACGTTCGTTTGCTGTGGTGATTTTCAGTACTGAACACATTTTTCTTTTTAGCTTTTATTTATTTAAATAAATCTACATAAATTCTACCATAATGTAGACATACTTGGCAATTAAGCACTGTGTGTGTTTACATTTAAAACAAGTGCATTACAGTAATGTGAATATCTGTGAGTATGTGAATGCATTAATCTGACATGCATGACTGAGTGTTTATAGCTATCTTTATGACATGACTATCAGTGTGTTTCCTGGACTCTCCTTGTGTGTGTGTGTGTACTCTGATATTAAGTGTTGTGTTGTTCTTCTTTCTTGCTGCCACACATGTGTCAGAGCTCAATCCTGCAGGTGAGTGACACACACACACACACACACACACCAGGGCTATTCGTAGATGTAAAACATGTACTTGAAGAACCCCCAGAGCTTTTAAATGAATATTTCAATGATTTAACTTCACATTGACGATTCTCTGATCTGGGTTAATGATTGCGTAACATATTTGTAGTACAGTAGGTGCTTTATTTAGTTTTTATTTTTAAAATGATCAATATATAAGGCTGCTCAAGCGGGCACAAACATGATATTGTGATTATTTTGTCATAATTTGCGATTTGAACTGTGATATGATCGACATTTAGAGTTGTAGCAGAAAACTGAACCCTGATTTTAGTGTCCTGGTTCACTGGTGTTTTTAGGAACCCAATCTAATGACCATCATTATTATTAACAGTAGTAGTTGTGTCCACTGAAGCGCTGAGCTAGCGCAACACACCAGCGAGCTGCACCTCGCGGGCCCTGGGTTTGAGTCTGTGATGCAGACTGTGCTATTAGTCCCGCCCCTCCTCCACTGTGATTGGACGCAAAAAAAACTCTTTAGTGGACACACGGCCTAAATATAAGAAATGAAGACAGAAATACATTACTATTCTAAATTACAGTTGTACTGTGAACTAAAGAATATGTGAGAAGATTATTAAGTTGAAAAATTATATTTATGTCTACAAATTTTTAATGTTCAAACCCCAAATGTAAGCGTTTGTTTTGGCTAATTATTGGCAAAATGCAGGGTCCTACCTTCCCCAGAATGAGTTGTGTGCGTTTGAAGTGTGTGTGTGTGTGTGTTTACTGCTGTTTCTGACACTTTTCTCTCTGATTTCTCTGGCTCAGTTTGGTTTATTGGCCTAGTTAAAAAGCTTTGCATTGTTCAAGCATTAGTCCTCTGCTGTTGTTCAGGCATTTTGGCTGAAATGTTGTTTTGATTTAATATATTTGTGTGTGTGTGTGTGTGTGTGTGTGTGTGTGTGGACTCTGCCAGGAATCCCTCGAGTGTCCCAGTGTAAGTTCGTCCTGCCTCTCCGGTTAGTGTGTGTCCCGTCCTCAGCGCCCAAGAACGGCAAGTTCAAGATCACCATCGACACCAACAAACCTCCCATCAGCCTCAGCGAGGTCTTCCCAGGTACCGCAACCACACACACACACACACACACATTATTGGTGAATTGTTGAGAAACACACTGCATCACACGCCACCTCAGGGTCTCTGGCCAAGCAGTCGACCATCATCATCCATGACCTTTCCTGCCATTACCAACACTAATATCACACTGAGGAGAGTAGTCATGGGTTCAGTCACACACACACACACACACACACACACACACACCCCTCCATCTTGAGACAAACTTGCAAAAACTATATATATTCAAAATACATCAAAAAACACGATATGTTGAAATGATAATTTAGAAGTTGGGCATGTTCAGCTGCAGCTTATGCCTGGTTCAGATTACACGATTTTAGCCCGATTTTGGCACGATCCGTGTGACGCAGGGTGCCGTGGGGATTCGTAAACGACACAACGGGCGTCGGGACGCAAGATTCGATCGCATCATCTTGTATAGTGTGTCATAGTGGCCGAAACGAAAGAGATACGATGGTGCTTAAGTTAAAACTAAAAGTAAAAATATATAAGAAAACAATATTTTACCTCCAGTTCTCTTTGGAGGATTGACAGTGTGTAGAGGAGTCAGGCTTCTGTTATCAGGGTTATTTAGTCTGAGCACATGTGAGCCTGAGCTGCGGTCAGATAACAGAGGATCCGGCGTCCTGCGCTATCAGCCTATCTCTGTCTCACAGTCACACACACAAGAAAATCACTGACACACACACACACATGCGCGCGCACACATACATATTGTACATATTGTGTATTGAACTTCATTTCACTGTTTCTGTGTTTTAGATTTCTCTGAGAAGTCGGAGAATAATGACAGTGCTTTAGGCTTCCAGTTCATAACAGGCTCCAGAGTCATCGTGCTCGCCTCTAAAACATCCCGTGAGTACACTCACACACACACACACACACACACACACTATATAGTATGCGAAAAACAGAACGGCAGAAGAGTAGTGTTTCCGGACACACAGTGTTCTGACAGCAGTAGGTGGAGGACACGGGAGAACATTCATGAACGGTTCACACCGTAGGTCACATGACAGTCAAATCAGACAGTATCCAATCATAAAGCTATCAGACTGACTGTTGAGTGGACAAGCGGTACAACACTGTAAACTAGTGCTGGGAACTGAGGATACAGGGGAAAGAGTGAGTATTTCCACAACAAAGAGGGCAGTCAAATCCTGTAATGAAAGTCTCTCTCTCTCTCTCTCTCTCTCTCTCTCTCTCTCTCTCTCTCTCTCTCTCCTGTCTGACTGTCATGAACACACACACACGCTTCACTGACGCTCTCATCCATCACGAGCGGAAGCCTGTGATCTTTGTTGGTTGTCATGAGCTAATGACAGGTGCAGGAGACAGGGCTGATAGCGCTGTGTGTGTGTGTGTGTGTGTGTGTGTCAGAGCGCTACAGGATCCAGAGCGAGAGCTTCGAGGACATGTGGCTGGTGGTGAAGGATCTGGTTCAGGGTCTCCAGAGGCACTCCATCTCGGTCGGGGTCTCAGACTTCCAGAGCAGCTTCAGTGGGCCGGTGCCGCTCGCCGAGTACTTCCACACGCTCGACCAGCACTTCCAGGTGGACACGCCCACTCCGCCACGCAACAGGCTGTGCATGCGGCCGCTGTCGGGCGGAAACACACATAAATCATTACTATTGGTCACCCTTTACGTCTGCATAGGAGTTTTGAAAATATTCAACCAATGAAAAGTATTAAAAAGAGGTTGTGACTAAACCTCGTAACTCCATTGGCTCCTCGGACTGTCAGTCAAACCTCATAACTCCGCCCACCGCTATAATGCATGAACACACAGTTAAAGCGTCTCTGCTTGTTTGCAATGCAATGATAAAGAAGAACTGCTTCTTTGAATAACGACAGTGTTTTCTTTACTCTAGAAACACTATAAATATATAAAGGTTAATGTTTATGTATTTGAGGAGCGAAGATTATCTTAATCTAGCGCTGGTCGTCGAGTCACAGCCAGTGCGGTCTTTACCAGTGTAGCTGCAATAAACTGAATAAGATGTAACTTGATGAAAACGCCTCAGACATGGTCAGTCTAATGACGGATAAAACACTCAGAACTCCATTTGATCTTGATTAAGGTAAAATATTAATAATATAATGACACGTGTGTGTCTGATCATATATAAAGCCACAATATTTTTGAGTATATTACATAAAATACTTTGAGAACTTTAATTATGTAAAAATATATAGTGTTTCCTGAAAAGTATCAGTTTCCGCCCAACAGCGGCGATATGAAGGCACATGGCTGATGAATACTGTAGGCATTATAACACACCCATGAGAGTGATGTTTCCTGTTCCTGTGGGATGTGTGCAGCTCCGTGTGGAGGCACACCAGTATCAGGATCTGCTGTCGGAGCGAGCGGTCCAGTTCAGGGCCATCCAGCGCCGGCTGCTGACCCGCTTTAAAGACAAGACCCCGGGGCCGCTGCACAACCTGGACACACTGATGGAGGGAACCTACCGCCAGGTCAGACCACACACACACACACACACACACACTCGAAACCGCTTGACCCGATCCAGTCCAACACTACCGCCACTGTAGTGTTATTAAATCCCCTAAAATTCACTTATGATCATGACATATTTCAACGTTTTTCCTTCACGCTTAAAATATCTTGACTGTAACTCGACACCCTCGCCTCATTTAGTACACACGGTTCTATGAATATGCAGATGAGCCCCGCCTCCCCTCATCACTCACTGGTTGACGATCACACGTTGATCTGATTGGTTACAAGGTGGTTTGTGACGTCAGCGATTTCAAAGTGTGTTTTTGGTTCACTGCAGTTTTAAGGAGGAAATACTCAGCAATGCTGCCCACTTATCAACGCACACACGGTTGCTGTGTATTTTCACCTTAAAACTGCAGTGAACCAAAGACAGTCTCAAAAACACCCGTTTCCTGCATCACAAACATGTGACCAATCCCGTCACATGTGGGCGGGGCTTTTCCTATCATTATTTCTAAGGATCTTGAAGTTTAGAAGGCTGACTGTGAGACGGCTAATGGGAACATGGATTCTGTAACATTAGCAACACATTATTAGCTGACAACAGTCAAGCTAAAGGCTAATCATATCATCTACTGTTATAGTGTGTTGTAGAGAGCGATTCATAAACGCATCACCATTCTGATTCATCCACCTGTAGACGAGCCTGCATAATCTTTTATTCTCAATCAGTTTCTGGCTGAAATAAATCTATATTTCCTCTCGCCGTTGTGTTGCGTTTACTGCAGTTACTGCAGTGCTGTGAGTGAGTGGAGGCGGGGCTCATTTGCATATTCAATTGTGTATACTAAATAAAGCAAGGGTGTCGAGTTACATTCAAGGTATTATAAGCCATAAAGACATTATTTTTTAAAACATTTTATTATGTCATTGTGATTATAGTGTGATTATCCTCAGCAGTCACATGTGTTTGCTAGTGGGATTAAAACCCGACTCTGAATGTCCGTGAACACACACTCTTTCCAGTTGTGTCTTGCAAGCTAGCTTAAAACCTCCAGGATTGTCATCGAGCGCTGCTGTGTCTCCGTCATTATACGTGGACAGATTGTTGTGTTTGCTGCTTCGGATGCTTGTGGGCAGATTAGATTCCTGCTCTCCCTCACTCTCGTTCCTCACACACACACACACACACACACACACACACACACACACACACACACACACACACACACACACACACACACTGACTTCTAAATGCAGGACCGGCGAGATGTGTTGAGTTCTGGAGACTGACCGTGAGTGTGTTTCCGTCTGTAAAAGGTGTGTGTGTTCTGTGTGTCTCCCTGTAATCATCAGTAAAGGTGAAGGTGCCCTGTGTGATTGACAGCTCTCGGGGGCCCCGCACTCATAATGGAGCCTCTCTCTCCAGCCGCTCGATTTATCTCGGCCCAAATGGAGTGTTAAACAGAGCTAAACACTGATCCTCCTGTCTGCAGTCATGGCCATGGTCTGAGACCTGGAGCAGTGTGTGTGTGTGTGTGTGTGTGTGTTTGATGCCAGCTTCAAAAGCGGCTCTCAGGTGCTGTGTGTGTGTGTGTGTGTGACCTGTGGACGGCCTCAGGGAGTTCCTGTTTTTCTTCTGCTACACTTTTCCTCTCCTCCCTCTTCATCAGCAAAAATTCTCTCAACCTGTTAAATGACTCGCTTAACGTTAATTCTTCAGTATTGCTTTTTATTTCATTTCTTTTAATCGCACACATTTGATATCTCAGGGTGATATTTAAACCCACCGTCGAGTGTGTGTGAGCAGTTGTTGCCCTCTTGTTGGTCTGATTGCTTCTATTATTCTCCTCATTTGTAAAACGCTTTAGATAAAAGTGTCTGCTAAATGATTAAATGATTTAATGTAATGTAACTGGCACTACAGATGTACACGCTCACTTTCACATGTCGTCTCAGTGCCAGAAGCGAGTTATTCCTGAGGTGTCAAAAGCACATTTTACGTGCATGGTTCATAGGAGTTTATGTTGATGACCGTGAATGACGTGCACTGCAACAGTAAAGCGTTGCTTCGATTTTTATATTTACTGTGTCTGTAAAAGTTCTGCTGATGTTCAGCCCTTTAAATATTATGCTTCCTCAGGTGTGTGTAGTGGGCATCAGTCAATGAGAACACACCGAGAAATCAAATAGACTATATATGCTTTATTATTCAGATGATATAGTGACGCTGGCTGTTAAGGTATTTAACCAACCTCAAGACTTAGGGTTTAAGTCATTGAACTAGGAATAAAACTTACATTTTATTTTGTTCTTAGATAGATATAACATTTGTTATCCATGTTAAAGATATGTTTGGTGACACTTTACAATAAGGTTCATTAGTTTATGTATTATTAACTAACATGAACTAACCATGAGCAATACATTTGTTACTGTATTTGTCAATGTTAGTTAATAAAACTACAGCTTTTCATTGTTTGTTCATGTGCATCAGTTAATGTTGACAAGATTTTAATACAGTATGTTGAAATTAACATTAACAAAGATTAATAAATGCTGTATAAGTGCAGTTCATTATTAGGTCATGCTAACTAATGTAGTTAACTAATAAACTTTATTGTAAAGTGTTGCCAAAATATGAAGGGTACCCAAGCGTATAGTGATCTGAAGCACAGAGGGAGAAGGTGTTCGGACTGTTTTACAACAACAATCAGGAAGGATTAAAAAAAAAATAGCACACACACTCCCCGATATAAAATCATATCAGAACTTTTGCACTTTGAATGTAAATATGACAACCAATTAGGTGTGCAGTATTTCACATGTGCATTCTGTAACACTTATGCTATTTTAATATTTTTTCTCTGAAATTAGTCACTTTGGTTTTCAGAGGCATTGCATAGGTTGTAATTTTTACATTAAAGTTGAAAAGGTTATCTTTGTTGTTTAACAGCTCATAAACCAGCTGTTTTTACAGGAGTGCAGACTTTATATCCGTACGTGAGCCCACAGCAGCCTTTGTCTTCAGCAACTGTTGATAAAGTGTCTGACTCGGAGACTTGTGTTATCTCTACTCCAAGCTGTCGTCTGCCTTTTGTGGAAAACACAAACACATGATTTATCTTCATCTCTTCATAATGCCAAAGCTTTAGAGGAACAGATTGTTTATTTTGTACTTTTTGAGGGAGATAAAGCATTGTGTGTTCTGTGTTGCACTGAATCTGGATCTGTGTCATGTGTAGAGATAGGCAAGTTTATTTGAATAGCACTTTTACCGTCCATATTAAAGCGAAAATGCATGTTTTAATGTTTCATGTAGAATCTGACCCTCAAACCTTTTTATTTTTGAGTCCTCATTAAAATGCCGCGTTAAAAACAACCCAGTTTAGGCTGTTTTGATTTGACCCAGCTGGGTTGATTTAAATGTTTGACCCAACATTCGGGGCTGTTTTGCTCTTCTTTAGCCCTATTCGCACGGGATAAGGATTATCGGGGCACCTCGTGTGATTTATAAATGACCCCGCCACATCTGAATGTCATGTGGCACATTCGCACGGGATAACTGAAGCCTGTGATTTTTCTCGAATTTATGCTATTGCTATTTCGTTAAAGGTCTAGCTGTATGATATATTATGATTTAAACAGAATAAAGTCCCTACCGCATGCTGCTATACATGTCATTCATCTCCATCTAATCAGTCTTTTTGATTTTGCTCTTCTAATGGTTTTCAGCTTTTACTTTCTGCAAATTGTGTAGTTGTGTATATCGATATGACCCATCACCAAAAATACTATCAAAACACTCCAACACAGCCTCCATTCTTCACGAAAGATGGATAAAAAGGCACAGATGAAACAAAAACCTTGAAAAAAAATCACAAATCACAGAGATGCCGATTCGCACGGGACTAGTATCATCACAGGACCTCGGTGTTCGGCCAAATATAATCGGTCATTTGTGGGGGAATTTTTACTTTACAAATACAGACATGGCCGATTCGCACGGGATTAAGATCACAGACAAACTCCGCAATTATTACAAATTACTACAGGTCACCAGATACTAATCCCGTGCGAATAGGGCTTTTGTATACAAAATTACAGTACTATACTGCTTAATTAAAATTAATCCAAAATTGGTTGAAAATTAAATCCACTTTAACCCAAACAGTATCAACACAGGTTACAGTAACAATTATTGATAAAAAACATTGACTGAAATATCGAGAAATGGACAAAAACAGGCAAAATGTTCATGAATGGAATACAGCGCTTACTGTAGTGATGGTTGAATAGATATTGAGTAACTTATGTTTAAGACTAAATTTTGAACTGTGATTTTATATTTTACTTCTGTAATTCTACAAATTAGTACCACAATGGGCAAATCATACGATTTTGAGTGCCAAAAATAGACCTTATTCAGAGCAGCGCCATGACAGGTATGAAAGTGAGGCTGTGAGGGATAGACTTACCGTGTTTCTAATGGCATCCGCTGTAAAAAGCTGAATAAAGCGGCTAGATTACTTACAATTTTCCACGGCTTACATTGTCGGGAGTTTTTTGTCAACTGACATTTCTTGCAAAGATATTTTTCCAGTGTTTCATGAGCAGAACAATCTGAAAACACATTAAATAACAGTACAGCCCATTGAAGAGATGCAAGTCTATCCCTCACAGCCTCGCTTTCATTCTCATTAAAAATCAAAGATGGCGCTGCCGTGAATAAGGCGTATAAACTCTCATACCTTTAATAAACATTGAAAGTCAAGAATAAACTATATATTTTAGCAAATCAACTGAATGTCTACCGTCTTCGTTCTCTAGTGCCGTTCTGGCTTTCTCAGGGTTAAGAAGACTGTAGACGCATGACTTGTTTCTGATGGACTCTCCTGGCTGTAAGTCTCGACTCATGAACTGATCTTGAGGTTTATGTGACTGATGGTCTCGCTCTGTTTGATAACGTGACTTGCCCTTTGCCTCGTGTTACTTTAAAACTCAAACATATTAATTATGCCACTAATCTGTGCAGCTGCATTTGTAATCATTATTAAGTGTTCCAATAACAGTGACCCTTCATGAACTCTTTCATGACTTGAGTCATGTGATGTCTCCATTATTGCGTATGTATTCCCCGTGCTGTTATATTTGTCCGTATAAATGAGGGGTTGCCGTTCCTTCAGGGGGGTCGGTGTGTGTGTGTGGAGGTGGGCTGGTTTCTGCCTGGGAGGTGAGGTTTAGCTGTTGATTACAGACTGTTGGATTGTGTCTGCTGAAATGACTAGAGAAAGCTCGCAGTAATGAAAGGGCTGTTTGTAGACTCACGGCTGCTATATATGGACCCGTGAGTAACCTAGCCATGAATACACAAACAACCGGACCATCTACGTCTCGAATCTGCCCAAACGCTGGCCTGCTGTCTTCAGTGTCTCGATAGGAGTCGAAATGAGTTGAAGGACTTATTATTACCTCTTCAGTTTGAAAATAATAGGAAGAAATATCACATATTCTGAGATGGGACTTTTTATGGAACATTTAGACAATATATATAAACAAAAATGTGTTTTCTGTTGAGTATCATATTTGATACATCAAGCTTTTAATATCAAGATCTATTTCTGCCAATAATGTCTTAGATGATGTTTAAATGCTTAGTTTAGCTAAGCTCTGTAGTTTTAAAACATACAATGCAGTGATGATTGAGAGACGGACAAATAAACCTTCCTCAAAAGCCCGACGGTCATATTTGGTACTCATGATTTTCTTTAAAATGATGTCTGGATTATCAAGTAAACCTCCAGTAAGTGTTTATTTTGAAATATTACTAACAATATCAGTGTTATTCTTACTTTTCCTTGATATAATCAGTGCAGATTTGACGGTGTAAAGACACCTGAAGAAGGACGTTTGTACATTACACCAAGAGACTTTAACTGTATAAAACATGTTTTGATCATGTTCATCATTTAGAGGCTCTATAGGGCAGGGTTTACTTTATTTGTTTTGCCCTAAATGTAATTTGTGCATATGGTCACTTTATACTGAAAGAGGCCATGAAAAAGTTCGTCTAGAATGTAGATCTGTGTTTTAATGTCATGATTTTCCTACAGTGACTTTAGACTGAACACATGTGGAACACAGAGCAGGTGATGTTGCCTTTGTCTGAGATTCACAGCATATTAGAGCAGGGGTGTCCAGTCCAGGACTTAAACACACCTGAACCCTCTCATCAAGGTCTTTCGGCTCAATAGAAACGTGCAGATAGGTGTGTTGGTGCAGGACCCTGTCCCTCCAGATAATGTGTTTCTGGAGCCCCGAAACAAACTCGGGACACATGTACTGTGAGACTTTTTGACTAAATTATTATTCCTCCATGTTGAAGTTATGCTGGACTGTAGCAGTATTTCCAGCTCTCTCTAACTGGGCAGAAATGTCATGAGCGGGCTTGTTAGCTTCGGGTTCAATGCTGATGGATAAAGGAATAAAATTGCTACCAAATGCATTTAAGTTTAGTACAAAAAGGTGAAAATGTCATGTTATGGTTGATTAGGAAGGGTCCCAGGACGGATCCCTGGGGTACTCCAGAACTCATGAATGCAGACCGGGGGACAGGACACTGTCGCTAGTGAAAATAACCTATACCAAAATATGTTTAAATTACATTAATTTCATACTAAATATACTACAAACCCATTAACATGTATCTACTGACGTATCGCTCGAGACTTACTCTCCTTGCACAATGAGTGCGAAATTCGCGTCCAAAATTTCCGCACGTTAAAAAATAAATACAACCTCATGTTTTGTCAATCACGTTTACGCACTGCCTCCGAAACTTTCGTCCATCATAAAAGAATTCGATTTTCTGCGTCTTCGGCATCCGTAGCAAACATTTTGAATGGTGTTTTGACAATTCAGAGCCACCGAATTATGAATACGAAAAAACGCATGCGAAAAGTTTAGACTCAGTGTGCAAGGACCTTTACTGATATAATTATTATAATTAAACTTTATTTGAAGTACTTTATTGCACAATTCTTAATACTAAGCCTTAATATAGCTAGTAATAAAGATGTATAATAATATCTCTGTATAATATCTTTAAATGCAAGATATTTAAAGTGTACCTAAAGTATACTTGCAATAGTTCCACTTTAGTGTGTATATCTTTAGTTGCACTATTTCTGGATAACTAACGTACATTAAGTACACAATTAGGTGTTTCAGTATAGCAGACTAGTATACCAATTTAGTATACTAAAAGTAGAATCGCAGGGTATTTATATATGTACATGTATTTGTGGTATACTTAGCATAACATAAATGTATTTCAAATAAAAAACACGAGTCACAGTTGCCTCTGCAAACAGGTTTTTTTATCTTGTGTTTGCTTTGGTTAGCTCTATTGGTTAGTTTTAGTGTAGGGTTGTGCGAGCATTAATCTTGTTTTAGATTCAGGACGTCCAGTTTACAGCTTGTTTCATGAGTTACTGACATTACCAAACTAGCTGGACAGCTGTGGAAAACGTTTCTGTATGATTTAGGTTCATGATGCCAACAAGTGAAGGCACCATTGCTCTGTGGTGACCGTGTGGATGAGTGCGTTTAACTAGCAGCATCACTTCTGTTCATCACTGGTTGAAAGTGAGCGTGTGCCACATAATGGTGAAGTGTTTGAGCGGCTCGTTCATAGTAAACGCTTTCCAGGTGTGCTGAGTTTGAGTGCACCAACTTCGCTTTTTCACATTTCTAACATTTTTGTGGACAGAAGATTATAGCGTTTCACTAACTTTGCAAAGACAAACGTATTTAAAGCAGGCAGGAGCTTCTCTCACTCCTCAAAGCCGGCCGGGTTACTGCACATCAGCGAAGTGTATGGGGTGTATTGTTGTGATTGGTCGTCCAGTTGCATGCAGTGAGATACACACATGGTGCCGCCCTCGAGCGGGGCGATTCACACGACTCGATGGCAGACCCTTGATCTTCCGGCTGAGTCCGAGCAGCAGAGACTGGAGTGTGTGTGTGTCGGCTGATAACTCGTCTCGGTTGTCTCTGTAGGTTGCCTGATACTATCATGCCTTTAGTCTTCCTGAACTCTCTTCAATAGACGAGTTTATAAACCCGTATTGTGTTCGGCAGCATCTCTCTGTCCATCTCAGTGTAATCTCTGCGCCGTCACGCAAAACAACAATGGAAACTGTCTAGGATCGCTTGCTGGTACAGATGCTTATCTCTCTCTCTGTGTGTGTGTGTGTGTGTGTTATCAACCACCCAGCGTTCCCTCATACAGGAGAGCAGTTTTAGCGTAAATGTTTTGATTGCTTCATTCTGTGCCCTGCACAAACACTGATGTGTCCTGATCCTCCTATTAGAGTGATTTCTGAAGGGTCATGTGACACTGAAGACTGGAGTAATGATGATAAATTCAGCTTTGATCACAGGAATAAATTACACTTCACTATAGACAACTGCAGATTTACACTGGAATAATATTTCACAATATTACTGTGTTTTAGGTCAAATAGAGCAGATGAGACTCTTTTGAACGGCAGTGAATATTTATATTTATATTTCTGTGACACATACACTCATGCAGCAGATGGAAAACATTATACATTATAAGAGTTCTGGAAGAGTTTTTGTGGCCAGAGTTTGAAATCCAAATCAAATTTGACCTAATACATGTCAGATGCTGGTGTGTGTGATGTGCAGAACAATCCTGAAGCATATTTTTAGTGCCATAAATGATTTTGCTTCGCGATGTTATTTTAATGACAGCACATCTGTCATCTGACCATTTGTCATGAGAAATATGCTGTCTCTATGCAAACATCTCAGTGGTCCCGGACGGAAGACTTTGGGATATTTTAGGGTTCAATGAAAGTTTAATCAACAATATGTATGGTGTAATTATGATTGGTTTGTTAATGATGTGAATAATGATTATATGCAATCAGACATTCTTGAGTTTTTGAGAGTTTCCCATGGAAACATAATATGTTCTTCACCAAAAGTGTCCATTCAAACAGAGATTTTAGAGCCAACTTCCAAATATATGTTTATATATGAAGAGTTCAGATGCAAAAGCCTCTAAATGCCATTTGAAATTTTCTTCTTTAATGATGATTTTTATCAAGCTTGTATATTTAAGTTCAGTAATTTCACTTAAATGGCAATGATAATTACCTATTAATTGTTACTTAAGTGAAATTACTGAACTTGAATATACAAGTTTGACAAAAATCATCATTAAAGAAGAAAATTTCAAATGGCATTTAGAGGCTTTTGCATCTGAACTCTTCATATATATATATATATATATATATATATATATGTATATGTATATATATTCTTTGACAATGAAGTTGCGTGATTGTGTGTTTTGTGTCAGGAGTGTATTCCTGTTTCAGAGACCCGGCTGAAGCTAGTCCTGGATGTGTGTTTGACTAGATGAACTCGTGATCTGAGGAAATACTTACATGGAAATAATGATCAATAATGCCATTTCCATTCAAAATATAAAGCAATTAAAATACTGTTTAGCCAGTGGAAAAGATTGAGAAAAACTTTCTGAAATGTATTTCATACTATTTGACTTATTTATCCAAAATCAAGGCATGATTTTTAGCAATGTAATAATGTGACGCACATCCATATCGAATATTCTCCAAATGTCTCGTACCGTTAAACATGGATCACGTGAATATGAATATGTAAATGATATGCAGATGAGGATATAGTAAACGAGGCGTAGTCAGCTCATATATGTTATTTCGAGGTGGAGACGCATGTGAACAATCTTCCTCTGGCTGGGTTTATAAAGGGGATTCTGGCGTACGCCATTTTTGTCTTTCGGGCGCACACACACACTTATGGTGAGGATCACACACACAGTTTCAGAAATGAGAGCCCCGGTGAAGAGGCTCAACGACCTCCATGATGAAACACTTCAAGAGTTGCTTGTTATTTTCTGAAGAAAGTCTGATGAAGTTTCAGCTGAAGGTGTGAACAGGAGCACTCACTACACACACACACACACACACACACACACACACACACACACACACACACACACACACACACTCCAGGAACTATAAAAAGCTCTGTTTATTCTGACTGCACGGATATTTCGGTCTCTCCGCTCCTGGCCTCGTCCCTCGGGGAATGAAGTATTTTCTTGCCCATCTTTGGCATTGGCTGGAGTTTGTTTTGGGCTTGAAATGTTATATTTCAGAATGGTTTGGGTATTTTTAGAGTGTATAATTTGTGCAGAATGTGCCCGTGGGTAAGAGCTGACCGCAGCGATGGGTCTCTCGCTCCGCCAGCTGCTTCATGTCTGCTCTTTTCCAGAAGTGGAGTTTAGTTCTTCAAGATAGTGGTTTCTAATCTAGCTCATCTTAAGTGATGCTTAACCTTGTACATAATGAAAACCCACTTCCTATTTCTCATTTTTTCTGCTTTCTGCTGTAAATAAAGTACTTAATTACGGTATTTAAAGTTGGCATGAAATGTAAGTTGTGCTCATCTCTTCCCTATTGTGTCGTATATCGAGTAAACGCTTCTGGAACAGGAGCACATGTGGGCGGGGCTTGATTGGGTCTGTGTGGAGCTGATTGGCTGGTTGTGGTTTGCTATTGGCTGATCTCATGTGAGTGACAGGTTGCCCCGCCCCCGTCATCAGAGGAGAGAAGAGATGCTGTAAGAGGAAGTTATTCCTCTTATATATCTTATATATATATATATATAGTCTAGATTATTAACACAGTGATGTTGTGTACCAATAAATAATATACAATAAACTCTGCAATATTCCTTAAAATAAGAATTGGCCTTTTTGATTTCACGGTGAGTTAGGCACTTCCTTCATCTTTCCTCCATACTTTCTCATCTTTTTTTATTTTATTTTTTATTTTTATATTCTTTTCTTTACTGAACAATAAAGAAACCGCTCTCCTCTTTTCTCCAGGGGGTTTCAGCGATTCCTCGTGCTGCAGTTTCTCTCGGAGAATCTGAAATGTGTGTTTGTTTTTCTCAGCTGGCATCAATCAGCTCTTGTTCTCGCTCACAAACGCTCCTTCACCGAAGCTGTATTTGGATTGGCTGTTCAGAGCTTTTTATCACTACAGCCTGATCTTTAATAGTAGATGCCTCTCTCAAACACTGCTTCATTGTGTTTAGTGCCGAGTGTGTTCGGCCACAATACGATTGACTCTACAGGTGAGGTCTGTGTGTTGGGTTGAACACAAGATTGTGTGTGTGTGTGAGAGAGAGTGTCCAAGTCGCTTTCCAGAAAATGGTTATTTCGCAAATCAAGAATCATTTTCATCCAAACCCTGCCAGAGAGCTCCTCTTTAGGTGGTCGAGAACGGATCTCAAATGATACCCGAAACCACTTGATGGTCGCTCTGTCAAGTCTTCGTCGTCAGTTAGGAACCTGTGTGTGTCTGTTTGTGTGTGTGTGTGTGTGTGTGTGTTTGCTCTCTTTGATACCAATCTTTCATTTGAAAAAAATGTTTCTAGTATCTGTAAAACCAATTTTTTCCCATCTTTCTAAATTAGGTCATATTCTCTCAATGACCGATGCGGAACAATTAGTTCATGCGTTCATGACATCAAGGCTAGGCAAATGAGCTGCCGGAGTGTGTTAAGGGTTTTCTGTTAGAACGGTGTCGTGTTAGTGGGCCTTAACAATCTTTGCAGCGGAAGTGAATTAATAAAAACTAACTTTAGCTAGACAATAACTTTATTCTAAAGCTGCTGTAAAGCCAAACAATCTCTGTTACTTTAATTTCTTATTATCACTGTAAATCTGCCTTGAAACAATCAAGTCAAATGAAGGTGACTTGACTAAATTATATAGACGACTGGCTGATTCTGGCTCAGTCGCAGGAGTTGGCATGTCGTCCTTGGCCACATCCAGAGCTTGGAGTTGAAATTCAACCCAAAGAAGAGTGTGTTGGTACCCGACCAGAGAACTTTGTTTCTGGGGGTGGTGTGGAACTCGATCACGATGTGGGTACGAATGTCTCCTGCATGTGTCGTGTCCATCTTGGCCACGGTGACCAGGATATAGCTAGGCCAAGCCATCACTGTGCCCAAGGCATCCAATGGGATTCCATCCAGCCTGATGCACATGAGAGCCTTACAGAGGGGCTTTTCCCCAATGGGGAACCCTTTCCGTATGATCAGGGTTACGCGTCCCAAGGTCCTGTGCTGGGAGCCATGTCATGTCAACGGAAAGCCGTTTCGAGAGGTCTGTGGCAGGACCATCATTCTGGAAATGCTAGCGGTCTTCCGAGCTCTGAGGAGTTTCCTGCCAGACCTCAAGGGTCACCACGTTATTGTGAGTACAGACAAGATGTTGGTGGTGTCCTATCTAAGTCATCAGGGGGGTATAAGATCACGCCCCTCTATTCAGACTGGCGCATCAGATCCTCCTGTGGTCCCAGGGGAGACTATAGTCTCTCAGAGCAACATACATCCCAGGCGACCAGAATCAGGGAGCAGAGGTCCTGTTGAGGCAGGGGCTGAGGCCCAAGGAATGGAGACTTCACCACGATGTCCACTCACTGTCCACTGGTTTTCTCTCATACGTCCAGCCCCTGCTAGTGTTGGATGCCATGGTGCAGGCGTGACCAAGGCTACGTCTGTACGCATTTCCCCTGATCGCTCTGCTCCGGGAGTTCTGGAGAGACTCCTGTCGCAATGGGGTCAGTCTACTCCTGGCTGCCCAGTTGTGGCCGACCCGAGTATGGTTCTCAGACGTAATATCGCTCCTGGATGGCCCTCCGTAGGAGATTCCCATCAGGAGGGACCTGTTTTCACAGGCGTAAGGCTCAATATTCCCCCCTCGGTCAGAGCTGTGGAAACTGTGGGCCGGGCCCCTGAGTGGGCACAGCACCGAGAGGCTGGCCTGTCAGCAGGAGTAGTCAAGACCATACCTATAGATGTTACAGTCTACCTTCAACGCCAGGTGAACGAGTTCTCTCGTCCTGAGTGTGCCAGCCTCACAGGCTGAACGATAGACGGGGTTCATTGTGGCATAGTGGGTATTCGTTAACCAAAGTGTCTCGTTCCCTTCACATGGAACAAGGGTTACAGTCGTAACCAGAGATGTTTACTTTTTTCCTTTTTCTCTTCTGTTTATATTCACTCGTTTTAGCTCTTTCAGTAGCCTCATTTTCACTATCATTACTACTAAATAGTGCTAAGTACTATTAAAATAATGATAATCTAATGGAAGAGATTGATAAGAATTGTTTGTGTGTGTTTCAGGTTCTAGCACTAGCAGAAGCCGCAGAAGACACCCGGGAGCGTTTAAACCAGGCGTTTGTGCGTTTGAGGAGCGCGACTCACCTGCTCATCCTGTTGCTGTCTCTGTGGCAGAGACTGAACTCAGAGCAGAGCGACATCCTGGAGGCCACACTGCTGCCCCTGCTGACCGACACACCACAACTGGTGAGAGAACACACACACACACACACACACACACACACTACTGCCCTTTCTGACCGATACACCACAACTGGTGAGAGAACACACACACACACACACACACACACACTACTGCCCTTTCTGACCGATACACCACAACTGGTGAGAGAACACACACACACACACACTAGAGGTCTACACAGGCTTTAAACTGAAGCCCGAAATCAGCCCGTACCCGAAATCATTGAACCCGACATTTAACCAGATATTACGGTTATATTTTAAGCCCGAACCCGAGGTCCGTTTCTCACAGTAAATCCTTTTTTTTTTTTTTAATGTTTTATGATTATGCAACACCAAGTTTCACCAAGGCACCATGGCCAGTCAGCTCAGCACACAAGAAAAAAAAAGACTTTACAAAACTGCTATGGTTGAACAGGTGTAGCCTAATAGTCACCAATTCTTCTGGAATTCAAACATTTAACTTCAAAACAAATGAACGGCAGGGAGCTCTCTCGGTTGCAGCATCCCATTGTACCTTATCTGGCTGGCCCTTCTTGGTCAGGACTGTAAGGGGGCAAGCCAGAGAAGATAATCTTGGAATAAAACATCTATACTACCTGACCAACCCCAGGAAAGCACGTTCCTGTTTCTTTGTAGAGGGCCGGGGATTCTCCCTGATGGCCTTTAGTTTTCCCACTTGCGGTTCAATAATTCGATAACCCAGGTATCGTGCCTGCGAAAGCCCCAGATTATATTTTTTAGGGTAAACCGTTAGTCCAGCCCAACGTAGCCCAGCTAGCACCTCTCTCAGTCGAAGTAAATGTTCCTCCCGGCTCTCAGAGTTGTAGGCGGCTGCATAGGCCTGGTGTCATCGAGGCACCAAGGCGTTCAATGAGTTCATCCACCAGGGTCATGGGGTAGCTGTCAAACTCCGACACTTCATTAAGCTTTCGAAAGTCATTGCAGAAGCAGAGGGTGTCGTCAGGGGACTCAACAACCCGGCTGGACCACGGGCTGGAGGAAGGCTCATTGACTCCTAAGTGGATCATTATTTCCACTTCCTCAATGACTTGCCGCCGATATTGGAATCTGCTAGGGCCGCAGCCGAACTGTGATACCATATGGGGGATGTCATATGAGAGGACGGAAGTGTGTCCTGGACAGTTGGAGAATTCATTACGGAAGCTTCGGATAAGGGCTTCCAGTTCTTTCTTTTAGTGTGGGCTGTGGATTCAGGTGTCACACAGGATCAACTTTGTTTGCCATCAAGGCCACTGCAGGCTGTTCTGGGACCCAGCACTTTAACAGGTTGACGTGGTAGATCTGCTCACCCCTTCATCTCCCAGGCCGATGCCGCCTATAATTTACAGGTCCGACTCCCTCAACTCTTTGGTAGTACAAGCAGTTCCTTTAGTTCCCCCCGCCTTTCTGCTACACAGTATAAGAAGTAATTCTTTACAAGGAGAGGGGTGTGGGGGTGGCTGCTGTTTGGTGCCATTGACTACCCTGACTTGTGACCAGCAGTGTTTCAAGAAATCATCAACTCAAGGTTCTCTTCCTGAAACCTGCTCCCTGTGATCTGTTGGAAAAGATTCGAGAAAACTTCAAGATTAGGTTGAGAACCTGTCGCACAGGCTTTTTCATGACATCATAGAAGTTGCTTCAAGTAGCGTAGCAGTCTATCCAAAGTGACCTTCTCTACGATCTCAGTCACGGTGGCATAATCTTTCAACGACCATAGCTTAATGAGTGGGGGTCATTTGGGTCGCTTGCATGCGGATGGGTACCCGCGCATCATAGACAGGGGAGAGTCCTATATCTTTCTTCAGAAAATCATCATCCAGGTACTATAGGTTGGAGTGAGGGAGAAATAAACTTGTTGGGGTTCCCCGGTTAGAAGGGGTGTTAACTTCTGAAACCATTCCGACTTTTCCCAGCCCACTTTCCTTGCGACCACCTCAAATGTGTGTAAAAAAAACTTCCGGGTCATCCTGCTCATCCTGGTGTAGTCTGAACGAAGATGCACCAGTTCCTCAGCCACATGATTTTGTGCCACTACATTAAACACTCCGCGAAAAGAAGGGAAATTAGCCAATTAGCTGTGTGATCCGCACTCACTTGGGCAAATCAATCACTCTCTGGGATCGCTAGATGTTCCCCATGATTAGTGTTGCCGGGGATGACGAGTGGGGAGCCAGTAATATCGCGTCACTTTTTACTGTATATATATATATATATATATATATTAGTTACAAACCCAAATCGACCCGAATCAGAAGCTATTCATTAAACATTTTTAATGTTTATTGAATTTTTCTGAGTTTTTCAGGACCCGTCGGACTCGGGTCGGGTAGCAGACCTATACCACACACACTTGTTATCCTCCAAATCTTTCGGATTCTTACATTAGCTCTTTATCGGAAATGCTGGTTGATTGCTGAAAATCTTGCCATCCACCACAGCTCTCTAACTGAACTCATATTCAAGCTTTAAATGCTCAATACAAGTTTGGTAGAACATGAAGGTAAAATGATGACATAATTAACTTAATCAAATCCCTGAAGTCTGATTGTTAATTTTATCCCAGTGTGATGATCCTCAACCTCTTTATAAAACTGAGTTTAAAAGAAAGAGAGCTAAATAAAGAAACAGGCATTTTGTTGTAAAATAAATGGGATAGATTTAGAGAGAACACACACACTCCTGTCTTCAGCTGGAGCCCTGACACCTTCCTCACAGCTTACACACACACACACACACACACACACACACACACACACACACACACACACACACACACACACACACTCCTGTCTTCAGCTGGAACCCTGACACCTCCTCACAGCTTACACACACACACACACACACACACACACACACACACACACACACACACACACACACACACACACACACACACACACACTCCTATCTTCAGCTGGACCCCTCCCTTCCTCACAGCTTGTCTCTGTGAAGCCTGAAGTGTCCGTCTCAGCCAGTATAATTCCTGCGGTGTTTTATCAGTTCCAGCGGCTCCAGTGATGATGATCTTCTGATACGGTAGAACTGACTCCAGTGTCGTTGTGTTCTTTCGGTTGTCAGTTCTCACATGTGCAGGCTTGTCTTGTCACTCATTGCTTTAGGAAAACTTTTGTTTCAAATGTCTCAAAAGCAGCTCATTACACTCACTATGCACTGTGTACTCTGCTGTCTAGTGCATGAACTTTATAAGGTTTTGTCATTTATAATAGACCATCTTCTTCCTCTTCATAAGGAAAGCTGAGTGCGTGGAGAGCTTCCAATCACGAGGCTTTTGTCAGAAGAAATGTGCTATTACTGTTTGTGTTTTGTTTAATCTGATGGGCAGATTCAATTAAATATTAAATATAGCTGCAAGCAGCCATTACCGGGGCCAAGCGCAAGAAGTGGCAATAGATGCCATCATGCAACATTTTAAGAGAATTTTGGGCAAAATGGCTAAAAAATCATATATAAAGTAACTTTTAAGATGATTTAATGGATTATCACTTTCAACCAATAGATGGCGCAGTTATGAAATCGATGTGATGTGGTCAGAGTGTGGTGACAATGACTACGTTTACATGCAGCCAATTTTGGGGTTATGGTCGGGTTAAGGTCACTATTGGGGTTTCTGAAACAGAACACAAATCACGATGGGGATATGCCGATACACGTTTACATGACCAAAAATTCGGGTTAGAAAAGGGGTACCCCAGGTATAATATCCCGGTTTTTAAAATCCGGGATATGAGCATTGTTCGGGTTTTTGCCGGTGTTTACATGGCCGTTCGCCACCGGGTTATATCCCGGTTTTGAACAGGTTATTGGCTGCATGTAAACGCAGTCATAGACGCATACAAAGTTTGGTGCCCAGCAGTGTTGCAGCAACGGACTGTTCGGATCAAAAATCGCTGAGTCGTTAAAAGATTGATGTAATGTTCATTATTTTAACTTTTGAAGGGTTCGAAACTTTCCGGCCCAGAAAAGTTATTAAAGACATCGTTAAAATAGTCCGAGTGACTACAGCGGCTCAACCTTAAGTTTATAAAGTGACGAGAACACTTTTTGTGCGCAAAAACAAAAAACAAAAACAAAGATTTTATTCAACAATCTCTACTCTTCCATGTCATTCTCCCATGCTGTTGTAGTGTAACCGCGCAGGGCTTCTGGGTTCTGCATCAGAACGCAGGCTCACTATTGGCTGACGCTGGTCATGTGTGTGATGCTGGCCAATAGTTGCAAACGTATTTCAAACAACAAATATCTCCCCCTGAGTATATCAGGCCTTCAAGATGAACAAACAATGATAAATACTTTTTTTTTTCAATGTATTTCTTAATGCATTATTAAAATGAAAAGTTTCATCTGTTCATTTTATTTAATGGATCTGAGCAGTTGTGTTTTTTAACCTTAACAAATATTAATAAATACTGTAAAAAACTATTGCTCAATGTTAATCTTTGTCAATTAAGTAATGGAACCTTATTGTAAAGTGTTACCTAACAACCACATAACCCATCCCATAACACCTTAGCAACAACATAACCCATCCCATAACACCTTAGCAACAACATAACCCATCCCATAACACCTTAGCAACAACATAACCCATCCCATAACACCTTAGCAACAACATAACCTATCCCATAACACCTTAGCAACCAAATAACCCATCCCATAACACCTTAGCAACCAAATAACCCATGCCATGACACCTTAGCAACATCACAGTGCTATGTTTGCACTCTTGAGGAAATATAATAATCTAATGATCCTCATCCAGACAGTCCCACAGAAATATGTGTTGCCTAGGACTGTGAACAACATCGAGATCTCTGAAGAGAGAGTGTGATTCAGTGTGCTAAACACACACACACACACAGTCCTGTCATGTATCTTTTATTACTCGGGCTGGTGTAATCCGCTAATTTCCTCCCTTGGAGACTGGAATCTGATTTCTCAGTGAATGGCCCCTGTCTCCTGCCGTGAATCGAGGGCTGGTCCCTGTCATCAGCGTAACGAGGCTCATTACCTGCCATTAGATCTCATCAAGAGACAGTCGAGACGCATTCACCTCTCTGTCAACACTGACCATCTCTGAGTCTTTATCTGCCCGACGACACACGGGTGGAGGAGCTGCAGGCCAGACTTACAGACGCTCACACACACACACACACACTAACCCGACCCCTAAACCTAACCATCTCACACAACGGTTTTTTCCTCGTTCTGTATAATTTATAAGCTTGTTTCCTCAGTTCAGGCCACAGTGACACGAGTCCCCGTGAGTGTGTGTGTTCAGGTTTAAGTCCCCCTCGGGATAGACAAACATGTACACACACATCTTTGTTCACAGGGAGTAACTTTCCATTCATGAGGCGTGTGGCAAACCCTGCTTCACAACCCATGCAGAAAACATGTACTCACTTAAAACTCCACTTTAGTTTATGGCTTGTTTGCATGTAGATGCGTTTTAGATGTGGCGAGAGCAATGCTGGAGTGTGTGTGGCTCAGGGAATAAAAACACCAGAGCAAGGCAAACAAAGGATCAGAAACTATTACAAATAAATAAGACAGTATGCTAAGGTCAATACAAAAATGTTTTGTTCCTTTGTAATCTAGAAGTTATTTAGAGAGGCAAAAATATAAGTGTTAAAATCATAAACTTCAGGATGTAATCCTCATTTTTAACCCCATTTTCTCCAGCAGTTTCTCCAGTACGAAATGATTTTATTTAAACTGATGAATAATCTTTTATGAATTGTGATGTGTGTGTGTGTGTGTTCGTCAGGGCTGGGAGGAGAGTGTGGACGCAGCCGTCTCTCACCTGTTGAAGACGTGTCTGTCCCGCAGTGCTAAAGACCAGGCCCTGAGCCTGAGCACCGGCCCGCTCACGCTCCCGAAGGACACGGCCCGGCTCAAGAAGCACCTCACGCTGCTGTGTGACCGGCTGGGCAAGGGTGGCCGTCTCTCGCTCTCCTCAGAGGCCAACGCTCCTGCAGCACTCATGATGCCAGGTCAGACACACACACACAAGACATGAGTACTGACTTCAGAACACAAACACATCCCTCTCAAGACATTTTTATTAAAAATAAGAAGGTGGAATGTGTGGAAAGCTGTAAATATCTGGGGACAATTATTGATAAAACACAGAGGCTCTATGTAAAAAGGGACAGCAGTCTCAGAAAACTCAGATCTTTTAACATAGACAAGATACTGATGGAATTGTTCTACAAATCATATATAGAGCCAGTGTTGTCCATCTCTATTAGCTGCTGGTTTGGAAATCTCAGTGTGAAATACAAAAACTCACTAAATAAATTAGTCAAAAACAGTGGGAAGATCATCGGTAAAGAGCAAGGAGGATTGTCAGGTCTGTTTAACAGAAACGTTTTGAGTCGAGGCCATTCTGTGATTTCAGACAGAGAACACTTCTTATATCCAGAGTTCTCCATGCTGCCCTCGGGTCGACGTTACAGATTACCCAAAAGTAAAAACAATAGATACAAATTCTCTTATTGTTCTGAGTGCAATTAGACTTCTAAATAATTCTTAAAGGTATTTATTAAGGTTTTTTACATATCTTTTATTCTTTGTTTTTTTAAATAATAATATATTTATGCTTATTGCTATTATTACTGTTATGATGTACTGTATGTGTCAGTTTGTGTCTGTCTATCTGTGCTGCATCCAAATTGCCCAAAAGGGTCTTAATAAAGAATTAACACGACTCTATATGGGGCAGATGAGCTGTTCCACTGGGTCCTAAAGCCAGTTTTCTTCAGTATGCATTCAAATACACATATCAGGGTTTCCGCGGGGCATTAAAAAGCATTAAAAGTCATTAAATGGATTTTGCGAAAATTAAGGCCTTAAAAGGCATTAAAAAGCATTAAATTTGAATCTTACAGGCATTAAATTTTTTTTATAGTTTTGAAGAGAATTTTATACAAATTTATTTGAATATAGCCTTCATAATTAATAATTTGTATTTGCGCTCGCAAAATATGTACGTTAGTATCGAATGTAAAAAATAGGTTAGTATGATAAACATGCGGAACCATTTTGATAATTGCTTCCGGCCGGAGCAAAATTGCCGTGATTCAGAGGTGACGCGGGCATTTTGCACAGCAGTGGACAGGTCTGAAACTACTGAAAAATGGGAAAGTGCAAATTTCAGCAGAAGTGGCTGGAAAATGAAGATTTCAAGACATGGTTGCTGCTGGTAAACATTATGAAGGATTTTGCCGCGTTTGCAAAAAAAGGATTTAAGTTGGGGACAATGGGCGTCGGCGCCGTAAAATCACACATGCAGTGTGACGGCCACAAATCGGCGCTAAGAGTCAAACAGCAATCAACGATGCCTAATTACTTTGGTGTGACCGACAAATCTACAAGTAACGTTACGACGACAACAGATGCTGTAGTCACCAACGTTTGTGGAGCAATATTTAAAAAAAAAACAAAAAACAATTGTGTATATATATATATATATATATATATATATATTATATATATATATTAGGGGTGTAACGGTACACAAAAATCACGGTTCGGTACGTACCTCGGTATATATATATATAAATATCCGTGGTTAGTCATGGGTCGTGTATGGCATTATTTTTTTTTTAATGGCATTAAAAATGCATTAAAAAGGCATTAAATTTCATTTGAAGATACCTGCAGAAACCCTGCATATAGACATTATAAAATAATGTTTTGGCAAAGTTTTAGCATTTTTAGTTTGAATTTGGAGCATTTTTAGGTTTATCTATGTGTACTGAAGCATTCCTCGCATTCCACTCATTCCTAAGTGGGTCAGATTGACCTGTGAGGGAAGGCTAAATTACTTAATAAAATAACTAAATAAATTTCATCCACAAAACTTTTTTGTTTTATGTATTCATGGTTTAAGTTCGACAAAAAAGTCCTAGGGTCCTAGAAACCCTTCTGATGAACACTCCAAAATGACCCAAGGGCAAGATGAGTTAAAAAGAGTGAAGGAATCACATGGAGCCCAGTATAGAGCCTTGGGGTTCTCCATGCTGAAACAGTCCCAATTCAGAGGCTAAACTCTTCAAAACTTTTCTGAAATGATATGTTTAAATATGCAATTAATAATCTAATTAAAAATGTGCTAATTTGCGTCATTTTTATTTATTTATTTATTTATTTGTTTATTTCGAGCAATATGTAGTTACACATGACAAGGCAATACGAAGCATTTTGGTTAGTCTGTACAGGCCTTTAAATTCATCATATTTACATCAACTTTAACAAAACCTAAATCTAATGCTCGAAACGGAGTGGATAGAAGTCATACTTATTTGAACCCACCCCGGTTACCAATAACAGGAAAAACAAAACAAAACAATAATAGTTGCTTACTTACACATTATCATAACACTCAATAACAATTTTGGATATAAGTACTGTATGTCATGTCCAGAACAGAAATCTGAACATTGAATGAATGAGGTTCTACAAATCCCGTTTGATTTTGTTGCCATATTAGACTTTGAGGTTTTTACAGCGGATTTTGGATTTATCTTTTTATCACTTCATAATCAGAAAATCCTGTCAACAAAGCACAAGCAAGCACCTAGCTACGACCCAGAACGCCTCTGAAACTGCACAGCAACACAACATGCTAAAACCCCCTAATAATGCTTAAATAACACTGCTGTTCCCATTCCCAGCGAGTTTTGCATACATATGCTAAAGAAAATGTAGTTTTTGGTAGTAAACTACACCTTCTCATGTTCCACTAATGCTATTGTAGTGATAGGATGGAGCGAATCCAGCTTTAATCTTCAGAGGACACATAAAACGCCCCAGATCCCTGAGGAATGTGTGAATGATTAACTGGATGGGCCTGTTATCAGACGCCTGTCCTCCCGGTGTCTCGGACCCTGTGTGTGTGTGTAGATATGATCCTCTGGTCAGCTGCCAGTCGTGTGGAGGAGAATGAGTGAGTAATCTGCTGAAATTGCTTTTGTCTGATGTAGTGCGTCTGCAGGAGGTGTTGCTCCGTTCCTTCAAGTTTAAAGTCAAACTCCTGACACTCTCACACACACACACACTTGTGTTTTATCCGTCTGATTTGTGCGTTCCTGTCTGCCGAGTCCTGCTCTCCCTTTCCCGACCTTGAGTTAAAGCTATGACATCACAGGGAAGGATCGCCACACTCCCTGAGCACCTGCCATATTTATCCTGTTTTCTGTCTTCAAGATCTCATTGTGAACGATCCACTGGAGGTCACGGTTCGTTCAGGGAAGAGTCCGTGTTTGGCTCACTTGTTAAAGTCAAGCCACATTCACTGATTTGTTTAAAATGAGTTTCTTCCTCAAAAAATTGCAATGATAAATCAAACGGCAGCTCGGATGATGAAACGCAATTTAATTTTCTCAGTTGATTAAGTATAAACTGAAACGAAAATAAAAATGAAGTACAAAGTGACAGCTGCATAAAAATGATTGAAACATCAAATATGAATTGTATAGTTTGTAAATCACAAATTTTATTTCATTGTATTTTTGTTCAACTTCATGCTTCCCCAAATTAGGAAGTGCATTAAAAGTTTTGGTTCATCATTTATGCAGCCGTTTTGAGAATTTATTATTTAAATCAGATTTCTTATTTGAGTAGGTGTTTAAAATCTTCTTACCTTTTATGTATTTGTTGGGAAAAACTAAATTCTATACAGTTGGGCAGTAATTTAATTAATTTGACTCATAAAGTGAATGCATATACGGAAAATTCCAATGGGCCCAAAACAGAGCCTTGTGGTACTCACCACAGCTGATGCATGTAGATGATGAGGAGGATTTACCAATCCTGGCAGGCACAGTTCCATATTTAACTTACAATAATAAGGTGTGGGGATGATTAATATTAAAATTAATTGGATTTCCCAATCATTACAATTTGCCTATGCCAATATATGAAGCCATTTAAATACGAGTTTTATTCAGCTTATCTAATCACGACAATCCTATTGGCTGGCGACAGCCTATGACGTCACTACTAGTGCGACCCAGGAGTATGTAAGGGGCGCGTAGAGAACATGTCAGCAACTTATTCATCTTCAGGGACTGTTTTGTTTGAACGCTTCGACTTAAAAAAGGTTATTATGGCTTGTGAAAACACTTCAGGAAGTGTGCGTATCTGTGTTTGGGCTCCACGATCAGTTCATGAGGGATAGGGTTTGAGTAGGCCTCTAGTTGCCCTAAACAGGTCTCCATTCTCAAATCTAAACCCCAGTGATTGTGAAATCAGTCACTTTCAGTTGAGCTGAAGTGTCGAGCACACACACACACACACACACACACACACACCTCTGTTATAAGAGTCTGAAATATCACTCCTACATGAACAGTCTGGGTAAATATCAGAGTAGGATTATGATAATCTTTCCTGAGGAATGTCAGCAGTCTCACGAGATTTGTCTGTTCGGGGTATGTGGTGTGAAAAGAGGATTGTGGGTAAGGGACTGGACAGAGAGACCCTTCAAAGCTCTTAATTCTGGCTGATCCTTAGTGAACACACACACACACTGAACGCCAGATCCATCTGATGGAGTCCAGCAGGTGTGCTACAATCATTGATGTTTATAACTCGCTGTTGTGTTCAGTACCTGTGTGTGTGTGTGTGTGTGTGTGTGTGTGTGTGTGTTCTCTATCCAGAGCAAAGGAAACTTCAACCGGCTCACTGTGTAGAGCGCAACCCCGTAAAGTCACATGACATGATGTCACAAATTATTATTTTTTAAATGAAACAATTTATTGAAAATTTAGACAAAATATTAAACAAAAACATTAAAAAAAAAGTTTAATGCTTTGTATCATATTTGATACATCAGGCTTTTATGTCTCCTGTAGTCTGAGAATTTGGAGGAAAAAACACCTCAGATTTACTTCAGAGGCCCAAACTGAGTAAACTATATTCATATAGACACGAATTAAGATGCTTGTAATGTAAATCAATGAGATCTTTATAACAGTACAGCAGATGCTTTAATAAAATACATACACATCAATATGTGCCAATAGTAAGATGATAATGCCATACAATGATGATTGACAGATGAACAAATAACCCCTCCTCAAAACAATGATCATATTTAACACTCAAGATTTTTCTAATCAATTATAAAATAATCAAGTGAACCTGCTTCAGTCCAGTAGGAACCATCACTAACAATATCAAAGTTATTCTTACGTTTTCTTGATACAAATCAGTGTAAAGAAGACCATGAAGGAGGACGTTTGTCCAGTTACAGTAGAAGACAGAAGCTCTGCAGGAGATCCAGAGCCACAGGGTTTCAGGATCATGATGATCAGAAGAAGTTCATGCATCAGACAAGGTTAAACTAAGAGTGTGTGAGTATTAATGCTGAGTGTGTGTGTGTTGTGCAGTGAGTTGCGAGTCCATCCCTGAGCCGGTGGTTGAGCAGGAGGAAGAAGCGCTTCAGGACTCGACTCAGTTCATCAAGAAGAAACAGCCGTCCAAGAGAGTCAAGAGCAAGTCAGGTAAGACTGACACACACACACACACACACACACACACACACACACACACACTGTTGTTGGTGTGTTTCAGCTGGTCATCAGCACAGGCCTTCATATGATTAACCCACACAGACACTGGGAATGGGCTGAAGATCTGTCAGGAGATGTGTGTCACACACACACACACACAAGATCAATACACACCTTCTAAATCACTAAATTGCTAAAATCCAGTTTAATTACGGTAATACACACTAGAAAGAAAGAAACATCAGTCAGTCCTCTGTTAAGTTGAGCAGATCTCCTTAGTGTTGGAATGTGTGAAATCGTCAGTAATTACTGAGCAGTGTGTGTGTGTGTGTGTGTGACCGCTTTGAACTGTTCAGATTTACTGCGGATAACCCTGTCAGAGTCGTGATGAACTGGAGGAACATTACAGAAGCGGACACACACTCCAGTTTCACACACTCACTGGGAAACTCACTCGGACTACATCATCACACACTCCTAACACACACGGCTGAGATGAACACTAGAGGCAGTATAACCCCAACGACTTCCTTTCACACTAATCATGTTGATCAATGAGTGAAGGCACGGTTCCTTTCAGAGTGCCGTCTACTGACCTCAGAACAGTCTGACCAATTACAGTTTATTATAAAGCACATAATAATACAGCAATGTTGATCACAGTGCTACACAAACAACACATTCAAATATAACAAACACAAATGACTATAAATTAAGATAAACTAGAATGTACATTTCCAGAGGAAAATGTGAAGTGGTGCTTGCAGTGGCAAAACTCACCACCCGGTTGCTAGGGTGTTATGGGTGGTTGCTAGGTGGTTGCTAGGGTTTTCTTGGTGGTTGCTAGAGTGTTGCTAGGTGTTGCTAGGTGGTTAATATGGTGTTCTGGGTGGTTGCTAGGGTGTTGCTAGGTGGTTGCTAGGGTGTTCTGGGTGGTTGCTAGGGTATTGCTAGGTGGTTGCTAGGGTGTTGCTAGGTGGTTGCTAGGGTGTTGCTAGGCGGTTGCTAGGGTGTTCTGTTGGTTGCTAGGGTGTTGCTAAGGTGTTCAAGATGGTTGCTAGGCGGTTGCTATGGTGTTTCTAGGCGGTTGCTAGGGTATTCTGGGTGGTTGCTATGGTGTTACTAGGTGGTTGGTAGTTGTCACAGATGGTTACTATGGAGTGTGTAGCATTTTCTTGGCATGATTTAACACTTAGCTAATCAATATTAGCATGTAGCTATTCACTGCTAGCATGTGTAGCATGTAGCAAGTCCTGTTTGCTAGCATGAGTAAAAAGAGCCAACCAGCATCTCTATACAATGTTTTGAATCAGAGATATAGGTCTTACAAAATGGTTGCTAGGGTACTCTGTTTGGTTGCTAGGGAGTGGCTTGGCAGCTGCCAATCATGAAGCTCCAAAGTCAATGTGAATGTTTAAACCAACCCCCATCTCTATACGATGTTTTGAGGCAGAGATATAGGTCTTGCAAAATGGTTGCTAGGGTACTCTGTTTGGTTGCTAGGGAGTGGCTTGGCAGCTGCCAATCATGAATCTCCAAAGGCTGCTTGTCAGTATGAATGATATAATAAAACTCCCATGCCTCTATGACATTCAGAATGGAAGATATCCCTCTTTGGATTTTGGTTGCTAAGGTGCTCTACAATGGTTGCTAGGGCGTTGCCAGTAAGTGTTGAGGTGATTCAGGATTGGCTGTTTGCTGGCCCAAGTCAAACGAGCCCACCCTCATGTTTCTATGACACTTCTATCCGGAGATATCCCTTTGATCTCTTTCAATGGAAGTCTATGGTACTTGTTGCTAAGGTGCTCTATATGGTTGCTAGGGCGTGGCTTGATAGCTTCACAATGATCCTGAGAGACTGATTGGTCATCTGAGTAAAATGAGCCCACCCCCTTGTCTCTATGACACTATGATCCAGAGCTATGTTCAATGCAAAATCCCTATGCAATTTACCATAGTAGGAAAAACACATGCATTTGATGGGACGTCCTTCACCATAGTAAGTCAATGAGGAAAATTTTGGGTAGCTCCTGCCCCCCAGGGGTGCAACTTTTACCCCATTGTGAGGTATGTTCTTACAGAGGCTGCCAGCCTCTTCAAATGTGGCAAATCACACGTTTTTCCGAAATCGTTGTTCGGAGCTATGAGTCGTCAAAGTTTGTCTCAATGTTAAGTCTATGGGATTTTTTGGAAATTTGTTCGCCCCTGGGTCGAACACCGTACCCCCGATCTCTGATAAAAGTGATAGGACACTTCTCTTCAATAGGCCGCACGATTTGATGCCTCATTCATGGGTCTGTGACAAAAACTGTGGACGGAGGAGTGCTCCAAACTTTTTCCTGGAATAGTATAATGCTATACTAGAAATTTTAAATAACATTGGGGTCAATGGGGGAAAATTTGGGCAGCTCCTGCCCCCCAGGGGTGCAACTTTTACCCCATTGTGAGGTATGTTCTTACAGAGCCTGTCAGCCTCTTCAAATGTGGTAAATCACAGGCTTCTGTGAAATCCTCGCTCGGAGCTATGAGTCGTCAAAGTTTGTCGCAATGTTAAGTCTATGGGATTTTTGGGAAATTTGTTCGCCCTTCGGGCGAACATCGTACCCCCGATCGCTTAGAAAAGTCATAGCACACCATTCCCGAATATTCCGCACGATTTGAGACCTCATTCATGGGTGTGTGACAAAAACTGCGGGAGGAGTAGCGCGCCAAACTTTTTGGCCGACTCAAAAAACACAATAGTAATAGTGTTGCCTTGCTTTCAGCAAGCACCACTAATGAATGATTTGTGGTCATTAGTGTTTTATGATGGCCTCATGATTACATTAATCTGTCATGTGGTTGGCTTTGACATTGTCTGTTATGAGGCCATTATAATTGTGTCATGAATATGTTTCGTGACCTCAGTGGTACACATTGAAGTTATAATGCCTCATGACAGCCAATGTCAAAACCAACCACAGTTTAATGTAATGTTCACCCATAAATCTAAGGTTTCTTAAGTTTGATCATTAATCTGTTATATCATGTTTATGACAGGTTATGATGTATTGGTTTATGTCAAGGTGTCATCATAAAGACATCTCAATATTTGCATTAAAAATGTCATAATTGAGTGAATGACACTTAATGACAGTCATAAACATGCATAAACCTCCTTCATATTCATATTCATATTCATGTGTCCTGTCGTGGTTATGAAGGTGTCGTGTCAGTCTTAAAGTCTCAAGTAAAGTGTTACAGATAATTTTACATCAGAAAACCTTTGAAAACACACCTACAAAGTGCATGATTTATAAATATCATTTTACAAATATCAATATCAATATCATTTAGCTAAAATGTCATGTTTTTCCAGCGATCCTGGGCTGTTAATGTTAGTCGCCACATTTGCGTCACTGATTTCCCAGAGATCTGTGCGGCGTAGAGCCGATCCCTGGCGGCTGATTGGCTAGTTGTGTTTAAAGCGGTGGATCTGCTCAGACACGTTCCTCAGTCGCCAGCTCACTTCTGTCATTAGCTGAGTGATTAAACATGCTCCATTCCTCCCGACACACACACACACACACACACGTGATGAAGAGATCTGATACAGCTGAAAGGATTCAAACGTGGTCTCTGATGTCGACTGAAACAAAAGCCACTCTTTCATGTGTGTGTTTCATCTCTCCACAGTTGTGTATCACACACACCACACCACACACACGTTCATGAACACGGCTATCGGCTGTTAAACACACACATTCAGATCCGTGTAGTTGATCGACCTCAGTGTTTCTGAAGATATATGATTGCAATATAACCGCACACCTCACTGCTGTATGCACAAACTGAAGAAGAAGTGTTGAACTTTAAAAATAAAATAACTAAATTATTAAAGTGAATCTATGATTTATGCAGTTGACATGATTATCTAGATGGATAGTATAACTCAAGTCTTCACCTAAATGTAGATTCATTACATAAAATAAAGCACTGTTATGTGAGATGTCATTTTCATAATTTCAAGTGTGGAAAATGAACCTTGTGGACTGTCTTCATTTGATATATTATATATTTATATATTCATATTATATATTATTTCCACTGAAGAAACAACACACACATTGTGTGTCACTAATTTTTTTAATCTTTATTTTTACATTGTCAATATTAACAAACTGCAGTCGATAAACGTGTAAAATACAGCGGAAACTAATGGAAACACAGGAGATGCACTTCAACACATCAATTAATCAAATTACAAAATAAAACACTTCTAGAGATTTGGTATTAATACAGAAGCTGCTGAAATCACGTTTCATTCATCATTGAGGTGATAAAATACAGTCTCTTAAACTGTAGTCAATAGAATAATGACCAATAATCAGTGTTTAATCATCAACACCATCACACACACACAGAGCTGTGATTACACTGGGATGAGCCACTGTCATTCATGAGTTTCTGTAGGAGTGTGTGGCTCTTGGCCTTAACGTGTGTGTGTGTGACGGATGAGACTCAGTTTGTGTCCACAGCGACAAGCGCAAGAAATCACAGCCAATCAGAAGAGCATGTGGGCGGAGTCATCGCGTGATTGGTGGTCATGTGACTGTATTCGATGAGTCGGCCGAGTGAGGGAGAACTCCTCACATCTCCACTGACTCACACGGAAAATGACTGAATGTTTATATATTTTATACGTTACTCCTTTTTGATTTTAAATGGACTATCAAACCACTGTGAAACGAGCGAATCATCGCAACCCAGGGTCAGATTAGCTGAAACACAGCGCTGTCACAGGCACCAAGGCGTGTGTGTAATCTTATGAACGTGGCGACAGCATTTCCCTCTTGCTTTCTGAGCGCTGGTGAAAGCGGCGTCTGTTATCTCTTAAAACGCTCCTGTGTGTGTGTGTGTGTGTGTGTGTAAGCACTCAGTGATGTAGCCAGTGTGTGTTGAGGCTGAAGAGGAGCGCTGGAGATGAGAGCACAAGTGTTGGACATTAATGTTGCCTAACCTGCAGGACGAACCATTTTCAATAATTGGAATTGTTGTCGTTAGCATGTTTCCATGGTTTCATTGGTTGTCATAGCGACTCGTTGTTGGATTGCTTTGGTCCGCCTGATCCTTGTTTTGTCAGGTGTGTATAATTGGCCTCTGTTCTGTCTGGTGTTGTTTGTGGCCGCGTCCTCACTCTCGCTGAATCAAACGCAAGCACACGCCTCGCACTTTCATTAATGTCCTCGTCTGCTTCGTTCCTCTTCAATGATGTCTGCTGATTGCAGAACCTCGTTAAAATAAGGTAAATACAACTACTAACCACTTAATCAACATTATTAAAAAAAGTCCGCTGGTGCTTCAGTGACTACCTCGCACAGAGAACCTGTCAATCATGATGTCAGAGCGCCGTTATTTTGTCATCACATAACTAACTAAAAACAAACGTATTTTAAAAACGAACACTTGAAATTACATCAACGTGATAGAAACTACAGTAAATGACGGAAACTATCTTTGGAAAAAGGATATGTGAAGTGTGATTTAATTGTTTAGTTGGTCTCGCGTCCCTTTGAATAACATGGGGAGGCGGGGGTTATGAGCTATACTAGGACCGGCCACAGGGGGGCGATCGAGACGTTTTGGCTTCACTTTTGAGGGCTTGTGCGGCACGCTTGGATTGGATGCTCTATGTCCATCGTGTAATCTTAACATAAATGTGCTTACACGTTCACCAGTAGGTCGCGAGAACACGTTCATCTGTACGTGATTATATTTGATATGATATGAGAAGATGAATACACGGAGAATGAATGACACGTTACTGTTGTACTGCGTCTACTTACTAGCTTACTAGTGTACACTTATTACTATACTACATTACACTGCTAACAGGATTGTTGACAAGATTGTTGCCCGTCCGCTATCCATGGTAGTCACGTGACTGCAAGCCTTTCTTTTTCCATTCAGAATATAAAGCAATTAAAATACTGTTTGGCCAGTTCAAAAGATGGAGAAAAACTTTCTGAAATGTATTTCATACTATTCGACTTATTTATCCAAAATCAAGGCATGATTTTTAGCAATGTAATAATGTGACGCACATCCATATCGAATATTCTCCTAATGTCTCGTACCGTTAAACATGGATCACGTGAATATGAATATGTAAATGATATGCAGATGAGGATATAGTAAACGAGGTGTTGTCAGCTCATATATGTGGAGACGCATGTGAACAATCTTCCTCTGACTGGGTTTATAAAGGGGATTCTGCGCAGAATATTTTTGTCTTTCGGGCGCACACACACACTTATGGGGAGGATCACACACACAGTTTCAGAAATGAGAGTCCTGGTCCTGAATGCTTCCATAGCTTTGCCAAGCGCTCCTCACCCCCACATCACAATGAGTGTGTGAATCTGTGTGAATCTGCTTCAGACGAGCCTCAACAAAACTGGCATTGTGTGTTTTTAACAAGAGACCTTCACGTGTGTTAAAGGAAGCGATGAACTGTAAAATGTGTTTTTCCAGAGTCCAGCTGTGCAGTGTGTGTGAACCGCACTCGTGAGCTATCAGAGGATCAAGTGTGTGTTCCTCATCACGGAAGGTGTGTGTGTGTGTGCTGCTTTTCCTTCCTTTAGCAGTGGGGGAAATGTTGATCATGTGTGTGTGAGTTATGGTTTTGCTCAGGTCGTACGGTCATTCCTCAGTTTAATCAGTAGTTTTCCAGAAAAGAAGTATTTTAAAGATCCTAAAACAAATATCTTCTTTCTCTCTTTCCCGGCCGGTGCGGATACGTGAAGTTACTTCCCTCCAATTACGCTGGAAAACTGGGATATGGTCCATGATAAATATTGAGAGATGGAAATGAGATGCGTTTGTAGAAACAGACGAGAAATGGAGGACAGATGTGTGTACTGCACTATTGCGGATCAGAGATTACAGGCGTATACACACACACTCACCTAAAGGATTATTAGGAACACACACTTTCACCTTCAGAACTGCCTTAATTCTCCGTGGCATTGATTCAACAAGGTGCTGAAAGCGTTCTTTAGAAATGTTGGCCCATATTGATAGGATAGCATCTTGCAGTTGATGGAGATTTGTGGGATGAAGCTCCCGTTCCACCACATCCCAAAGATGCTCTATTGGGTTGAAATCTGGTGACTGTGGCGGCCATTTTGGTACAGTCAACTCATTGACATGTTCAAGAAACCACGAGTTTTGTGACATGGTCATTATCCTGCAGGAAGTAGCCATCAGAGGATGGGGACATGGTGGCCATAAAGGGATGGACATGGTCAGAAACAAGGCCGTGGCATTTAAACAATGCCCAGTTGGCACTAAGGGGCCTAAAGTGTGCCAAGAAAACCATTACACCACCACCACCAGCCCAACAGTGGGAACAAGGCATGATGATCCATGTTCTCATTCTGTTTACGCCAAATTCTGCCTCGACCATCTGAATGTCGAGACTCATCAGACCAGGCAACATTTCTCCAGTCTTCCATTGGTTCATAATATGAAGCGATGGTGTTTCTTCAGGTAAAGTGCTCGTGTGCAGTAGTGTTGGATCTGTTCATGCGTCGCAGTGGTCGAGGAGTGGACCGTCCACGGAGGAACTCTCTCAAGGTCATCACAGATGTCTTCATTTGTGTTCTGAGAGTCGTACGTGTTTAGGACGTCATGAGGGTGACGATCACATCAATGCCAGAGCATTAGCAGGAGCTGTGGATCACTGGTGTTAGATTCAGGAGATCAGGTCATGATGAGAGAGGTCACAGTGAGGTCATGATGAGGCTGAAACCAGCACTTCCAGGGCAAGAAGACTTTGACTATTTAACTTTACATTATTGTATTAATGCGCTATATTGATGTTGGTTTAGCGATGGCGTTTTGTGTATGAGCCGAACTCAGGCTGTTGTGGCGGTTGTGTCCACCAATATTTAGGGTTCAGTTTTATTTAGATTTTAGAAAATAAACATTATTTCTCATCTTACAAATCAACTGTTTCTTGTATTCACTGGCTTGTCTCTCGGGCTAGTGCGTTCAGTATGAGCAACACACTCGAGTCCTGTAGTTTACGTTATTGAGTGTGTGTTCAGGGTCGCTCGAGGTCGTGCGGATCTTCCCGAAGCCTCGACTGGAATGCTGATCCAGGTTGAGCTTCTATTCTCTATTTTTACCCTCAGCTGTTGTAATTAACCTCGTCTATTAGCTCCAGCGAACGGGCTCAGAGTCAGTGTCCAGCACCGGAGAGCCGAGAGAATGAGTCACCGCTGGCCCGACCGACCGTTCCGGATTACAGAGCGTTTCATTCAGCCAATCAGATCATCTCAGACCCACACGAGTCCAGTGCGCTGTCACACACACACACACACACACGCATGATCTCAGCTGGCGACTCTTCATGGCTGAGGAGAGTGTAAACTGTAATGAAGTAAAAGAGTGAATTTATTGTTTTCCAGTTTCATCTGCACATCTCTCTCGTCTCTGAGATCGTGCCGTTTAAGTGTTCGTTGTTCAGACGCACACACTAATACCACATATTTGGCAATATTTCCGTGTCTGAAACAGCGTGCGTTCATCACAAACACAAGCTTACAAGCTCTAAACGTTAAACCAGGAATTAAAAATCTTGAAAAAAAATGAACAAATATGTTTTTACTAGTGCTATTAATCACGATTAATCGCATCCAAAATAAAACTTTGTGTTTACAAATATTTGTGTGTGTATAATTATTTTGTATATATAAATACACTCATATTCATGTATATTTAAGAAATATTTGCATGTATTGTGTATATGTATTCATACAACATTTACGTAATATATAAATATACATTTTTATATACATAACCCATTTTTCTTATATATATATATATATATATATATATATATACATACATGTGTTTGTATTTATATATATAAAATAATTATACACAGTTCACACACACATATTATGTGAACTCAAACTTTTATTTTAGATGCGATTAAGCAAGATTAATCATTGGCCAGCACTTTGTCTTCCAGTACAAGTAATTGTATTATATTAATGAAATATATTATAAATGTAACAAAGTATTATTTATTATTATATTCTGTTAATTCCAGATATACTGATGTTAACTGACACACCAAATAAAGCAAAAAACTACAGCGAGTAAATGACGTCCGTGTACACCGACAGCAGTGGTGTCTGTCTCCCTCAGAGAACATTACAGTCGAGGACACACACACACACACACACACACACTGATGCTCATGTGTCTGCGTGGATCCACACATCATCACTCCATAATGTCGATAGACACAAAACCAGCCGCGTTTACACAGTCGTTTAGAAGTGCACATATACAATTTAAATTCTTTGAAAATATCACCAAATGATAATGTAACAATTTATTTGAATGTGCCACACGTTACATAAATGATGCGTTACACTTTATTTGGTAACACTTTATTGTACAGTGTCCTTGTTAAATATGTTACATGTACTGTGCCATTGTTACAGTGTAATTAAATATTTAAGTTCTGAGTAATATTAATGAACTGCATGTAGTTACTATAGGGTTAGTGTAGGATTAGGGTTAATGCACTGTGAACTAACATGAACAAACAAGGAAAAGCGGTATTTGTATTAACTAACATTAACAAAGATTCATAAATACTGTAACAAATGTATTGCTCATTGCTCAATATTTCACAACTCAGCCCCTAGATTATTGATACAGGGTTTCCAGACACTATAACCGGGTTCAGTAGATCCATCAGGATCCAGCCGAGCCGATATAGCCGGAGTCGTCAGTAATGTGTCTCTCCCAGCAAGATTATACAGCCTTCTTTAAAAAGCTTTATCAGGCAAACCAAGGATCTTTATTAAAGATATTACTCATTACAGAACCATTATATGTGTACCTGACTGCATGAGCAGAGACAGTGAGCGAGTGTGTCGGTGTGTGTTGTGCAGTTCAGCGAGAGGAACTGGTGAATGCATGTGTTCGGTTTCCAAGTACTAGCCCATTCTCCTTCACGTCCAGAGACCGAGAGTTCGTGTAGTTTTCAGAATTAGTTCCCTCAGAAGTAGACTCTCATGTATAACAGTCTCACTGGCCTTTCTCCAGGTGCCTCGACTCACTATATTCACAGAAGAATAGAAAAAACACGCAAATAAACCCCAGGAATAATATTTTGTGTAGATGAGTCGCCGAGAGAGTCAGCGTTCATGTTGAGTTCACAGATGATTTTTCTTCTTCTTCTTCTACGCTACACTGAGCGCAGTTGTTTGTCTTCTCAGTGTTAATGTAGCTCATCTCCATCTGTGTGTGTGTGACCGGAAGAGCAGAGTCTCACACACACACATCAGCTGCTGTGAGGCTCTATAGGGGCCAGTGCTCCCATTGACTTCAGTTCCAGTACGGACAGCCTCGCTGTTTCAGACGCTCAACAAAGATGAAGTAAATATAATAAATCTGGTATGATGGAGTGATCTCTGGTCTAAACTGTAGAGTATTAAAGATACTTCTTTAGGCATCGCATGAATCCCTCAAAGATCATTAACGCAAAATTACGGTTTCTACATCATTATAAGCAGGAACCGCAAAACTGAAATCCATTTTTTTCCCGTCTCAGGGGAAAATAAGGGAATAATGAACAACCATTCAAAAATATCACTGGGTTTCTAACAATTCAAAGCTTAATGTGCTCCTTTAAGCTGAAATGTGAGATTTTTCATTTATAAAACATTTTATCTTTCTTAAAATGTGTATTTTCACTTGTTTATATCAAAAACGAGACAAACAGAGACGAACTGCCTGAGCTTTTACTGTTATGTGCATCTTTTCCAGCTTCCCTAAACAATGCTTTCTCCTTAACAACAGCTGTGTGTGAGTGTGTTTCTGAATGTAAACCAGCCTCTCAGACTTCTCATATCCCTAACACAACACAAGACCAGGGTTCGGTTTCTGAAGCTCTGCCAGAGCCGCTGCGTATGATTGCAGAAACCAGATCCAGAACTCATATCCAGTCATGTTTATCCCGTTCCCTGCGATCTCTGCTGTTAGTGTGTGTTCATTCATCTACATCTTGGCAGTGGATATGTGTTTTCCACTGTTCTTGGCTCGACTGCAGCGAGTTTGTATATGTACATGTGTTTTTTGTGTTGTGGAGATAATGCTCTATGAATACAAGCATTGTTCTGGATCAGTCATAGTTACTCAAAAGCTCCAGCCTTTTTACAGCAGCCAAAGCATTAACCCGCTCTAAATCCACATGTTTTCATCCCTTCATCCTCTCATTTATACTGTAATTAGTTCTTGTCTTCTGGACAATGCTTTCTTCTCTCTGAAATACGTCTGTCATCGTCCTGTCTTCGTTCTCTCCAGTCTGTGCTCTCGTTTCATCTCTGCATCTCGACCAACGCTGAACAGGATTATTTCTCTCTGATAAATGACCATGTCTTCAAATTGCACCGAGCAGGTCTAGAGGATCTGGAAAGAGTTAGCATTCCTCTTCCTCTCAATGGCAGTTTCTCAGTCGGCACAGGACTAAAGGTGCTCACGTTCACCGTCGCTCTGCCAAGTCCATTTATCCCAGTCAATGCCCATGCGACCAGTTGTTTTGCGTGAGGGTGATGAAGTTCCCGAGGCAACAAAAAGCTGCTTGTTTTGAAAGTGACTTCTGTGTGAGCTTTGCTTTATGCATCACTATGCTGATGAAAATAGATAATGGATAATTTTCCAGCAAAATTGTGCTGACATTATGCTAAAGTGACCACACGTACACAGTGTCCTACTCCTAACCAAAGCTGAAGCAGGCGTGTGCAGGCGCACTGCACTCTTAATCAAATCAATCCACAATCACAGCCAATCAGAAGAAAGTGTGGGCGGAGTCTCTGTGCACTCCTAATCAAATCAATCCTCAATCACAGCCAATCAGAAAAAAGTGTGGGCGGAGTCTCTTTGTACTTTTAATCAAATAAATTCACAATTACAGCCAATCAGAGAGCTGTTCATAATGTGTTTCTCACAACTGCTGGTATCTGAATAATCTGCATTCTTTACGTCTCTTGTGAAATATCGACTAGAGACAATGGCAAGTTCCTTTCTTGGTGTATATACAGTCTATATATATATATATGAAGAGTTCAGATGCAAAAGCCTCTAAACGCCATTTGAAATTTTCATCTTTCATGATGATTTTTATCAAACTTGTATATTTAAGTTCAGTAATTTCACTTAAATAACAATTAATAGGTAATTATCATTGCCATTTAAGTGAAATTACTGAACTTAAATATACAAGTTTGATAAAAATAAAATCATCATTAAAGAAGAAAATTTCAAATGGCACTTAGAGGCTTTTGCATCTGAACTCTTCATATATATATATATATATATATATATTTGGAGATAAACCCTACATGTCAAAAATATAAATATGAATGTTGGTTCTGAGTTGTTGCCTAGTTACAGTGGTAAACAGTGGAGCTGTTTCTGGTCCTGTGTGTAAATATATGATTATCCCAACAGATGCGGGGGAAAGCATGATTTTCGTCCTGAACAGACATTAACAGCCATTCATTATTCACTCAAATTAAAATGTTTATCCACATTATACCTGCGCCCCATGATGCTTTGCGTGAGCTAAAGGTGTAACTTGCGTTAAGCTGTAAATAATCAGTGAAAGGCTCTATTAACTCAATAATAGTGTTTTAACTGGGTATGAGAAGACATTAATCTACTAATCTAATCTAACACCAGCGCTGCGTTCAGATCCAATCTAAAGAATTATCCGGATCTGGCCCTATCTGTCCCGAACTCTGAGCTGTGTCCCGAATCCCGGATTCGGCCCTATCTGTCACACTGACAAACAAGCACTCACACACTCACACGCATGTACACACTCTCACGCACACTCACTCTCACACACTCTCTCACACACACACACACACACACACACACACACACACACACACACACACACACACTCTCACACACTCCCATTTCTTTTTCTTTTCCCCCCTTCCTGGGATAGAGGAAGTTGAACATTCCTGCGTAATCCCAACAATCCTTTTTTTTCCCAGAGTTTATTTTGTACAACTTTCCCTTGAAGGAAATTATTATTGTAGTTTTTTCATGTAAAAACAAACCCTAACTGAGCAAACCTCCACATACACACACACACACACCTCACTCCGTCTTCCTGTTTAATTCAGAATCTTGTGTTTCTGGTGAAATGCAGTGTGTGTTTGAGAGAGTGTTTATTGTATGTGTCGGAGTGAAAATAGAGTGTGAGAAATATTGACCCTTTCACACACACGCACACACACATGTCTGTGTGTGAGTGTGTCTGCATGAGTGTGTTTGTGTGAGTAAGTGTGTGTGTGTGTGTGTGTGTGTGTGCGTGTGTGAGTGTGTGTGTGTGTGTGTTCCTGTCTGCTCTCAGCAGGATTAACTCATATTTGCTGCGTGTGGTTTTTGGAGGGCTTCTGAAAAGGCTAAGTAAACAGTGTGTGATGAATGGTTTGGCTGTTTCCCCTGCGCTGATACACACAATCCCCTCACTATCCCTCTCTCTCGGGTGTGTCCCGCTCAGCTGACCACAATGAGCTCTGACACACACACACACACACACACAACGCTACCATGAAACACAATCCGGCTGAGGAAGCAACTCTTCCCCCTCAGCCCGACTCTAGAAATAACCGGAAGACTTCTCCTGAAATCACACATATTTCCCAGTGTTCGGCCGAGTCAGGGCGTGCCGAGAGAGATGTGTGTCTGTGTGATGCGAGTTGTGTGGCGTGTAGCTTTTAAAGAAACATATTTCAATTTTAACTTTTTTTAGAATATTGCAGTTCATCGGTGCACATCATTATTGTTAATAATCCTGAATCAGAGTCAGTTCCTCTTGCAGCATCTCTTCTCTTCTCTGATGATGTGGGCGGGGCTATAACCTGTCACTCACATGAGATCAGCCAATAGCAAACCACAACTAGCCAATCAGCTCCACACAGACACAATCAAGCCCCGCCCACATGTGCTCCTGTTCCAGAAGCGTTTACTCGATATACGACACAACAGAGACATTTAATGCTGACTTTAAGTCTGTTCTTCACACTCAAACCTCAAACACACACACACACACACACACACACACACACACACATTATACTTCTCTGCAGTTTCTCTTCGCCCTCGGCTCGCATACAATGTAAAAATGTCATTGCAGTGTTTCCAGTAAATTACCTCCACTTCATAATCAACCTCTCATAATTACACGAAAGATCGCAAATGTTGTCTCATGGCCATTTGTAATTATTTTACGGTTCGGCTAATTGTTATTAGGGGAGATGCTTACTTTTCTCCAAAAATTGTGTTTTTGCACATGCACACGTAATCGGCTCCTCTTAAAACTCCTGTAAGAGCGCAGGATATGTAGTGATTTATGAAGTGTAGTGATTTAAATATGTAGTGATTTATGAAGTGAATTGACCGTAGTGTGAGACATTTCATTTCATCAAGCACAGCACTGTTGATTTCATGCGAGCTGTGAACTCACTTCTGCATGTTTAACATGCATTTGGGGATTTAGTCAAGCGAATAAATTACAGCTTAAAGTGGTCAATCATTTGATCACTTAAAACTCATCTGTGATCACCAAAATATTTGATCACCATATTTAAACGTTTTTCCTTGGAAAAATATTCTTCATGCCTTAAAATATCTTGAATGTAACTCGACACCCTTGCCTCATTTAGTATGTGTGGTTTCTATGAATATGCAGATGAGCCCCGCCTAAAACCTAGATCTAGATTCTATTCTATATAAGTCTCAAATCTTGCTCCACTGCAAACATTACACACCTAGAATAAGACAAGTGCATTTATAAATGTGTGTGTGTGTGTGTGTGTTCAAGGTTTAGAAGAGTTGGAGGCATGTGTGTAGAGTAAAGCGTGATCACTCAGGAGTGATGGTTGTGTCGGGTTAGTGTGTGTGTGTGTGTGTGTGTGTGTGTGTGTAGAGACGGGGTTAGTGTGTGTCAGTGTAGAACAGGAACTGCAGGTCTCTCGAGTTTAGGACTGATCTTGTGTCGCCACTCGTTCCTTATAATGTTTATAAGGAATAATGTTTCCCATGTTTAAAGATGAAATGATTTTGTCACGGTTGTGTTATTTTGGACTTTTGTTAGTCGTTGGTTGTGTTGGTCACTCAGTATCACGTGTACTTCAGTTGAGTGTGTGTTCACTGTCAGTAATCGCCTGTGTATCGGTCTCTGTTTGGATTGTGTCTTTGGGTTTATTAGCGGACTGCTCTCTCTCTTCATCGTGTGTTGGGGTTTGATCTTCCACTCAGCGCTGTGACGGATAAAACATAATAGTGAATAAAATCAAGAAGTCTGAGATATTCAGCCACAACGACACATCAAATCCAAAACCTAATCCACCAATGAAACGCAAGATGTGTAGACATAGGCCTGAATGGGGAAAAGAATTATCAGTGGGTCTGACCTGTATCTTCCTGCCAAATACATCCCTACAAGTAAAAGTACAGAAGTACTCGTTTTTAAAAGTACTTAACTTTCAGAAGTTAAAAGTAAATGTCAATGCATTGTTTTATTATTGTTTCACTGTTGTGTGTAATACAGTATCTTACGCCTCTGATCTATATCAATATATCAATATGATTGAGTGCGAGACCGAGACCGAGACCGAGAGAGATGTGAAGGAATATCTGGTTTAGTTGAGGGCCGCATCTGTGTCTGCTGGTTACTGACGGATGCGGCACATCTTCTCTCTCTCTCTCCGTGTGTTTTAATCTGCTGTTTTGAGAATATGTGCATTATTTATGAGTTTGTCTTCCATAAAGTTCCCAAACAGTGTCCCGACGTCTGGCTCATGTCCTCGTGTAACTCCACACACACACACACACACACATTATCCACTCAGAGCCTGTGGAGAACAGAGGAAGGAGACGTCGCCTCCTAATATATGCTTTGCATATCTCCCATGACCGGTGTGTGTGTGTGTATTTGAGGAAGTGTGCGCTCGAGGGATCCATCAATACATCTCAACTGTAGTGTCTCGGGGTGTGTGTGTGGAAACACTTCCAGATGTGATCCAGATAAGCCCTGCCGGAGGAGAGTTATCGTTAAACACAGATCCCGTCCTCTAGTGTGTGTCCGTTAGACTCTGAGCTCTGACACACTCGCCGTCATACGTTTGAGATGTCAATCATTTCATCAGTCTGACACTATGGGTCGGATGAGACTGACCTGAGCTGGACACTGGCATCATCGCTTTCTCCAGAGGACCCCACTTCCTTTCATCACTTATGTTTGTTTCGTTTAACTTGAAGAACTAAAAGAACTAAAACTGTGACAAATCGAATCTAATTCACGTAGTAAATGTAGCAGTGTATATCAGTGATTCTGAGTTTAATAATGTGATTATTATTTACTGTACATAATAGTTTTGTTATTTCCCCGTGTCTCCGCTCTCTCTTTGTGTTCCTGATAAACTGCAGATGTTTTATTCAGATGCAGAACTTTTTTTAACCACAGAACCCATGTGACTTGTCTGAACTCAGATGGTCTGTTCTGTTGGTGTGTTGTGGTGACACACGTCAAATTCCTTATGATAAATATAACTTTGAGAAAATATGTTTTATCTTCCCACTGATGTCTGGAAGCTCTGCTGTCTCAAACACACACTCACCCAAATAACTAATGAATGAGAGGTGTGTGTGTGTGGAAAACAGAGTAGTTAATCTCCCTACAAAGCAAAACAGTTTATAATGCAATCATGCCAAATGTCCTCACTTCACTTCTATAGTTCCTGTGTGTTGTGCATGTTTCAGTGGTAGTGGATGGGTTAGGCCACAGATAATATCTCTAACTGATCTAGAATCAGGGGAACTCTATGCGATGTGCTCATTAATATAGTGAAAGTTGAAGGTCCAGCATCTCATCGCTCCGGATCCTGAGACTGTGGTAACCTCAGACAGACAGACTCAAATAAGTAGCGATGGCATTCTTCATACGATGTAATGATGTAACGGATATGTAACGTGTGTGTGCTGCGTGTTTGTGATCTAACAGAGTGTGTCTGTTCCAGAGTTTTGGTGTAAACAGGAGAAAGCTCTCCCCCCTGCAGTTTCATTTGATATTCTAGGTTTTAGCAACTGGCCAGAATTTTGAGATCACAAAGGCCTGAAGGACTATAATTTGTTAACGCGGTGGTATGATGTCTGTTTTACAATATGTAGAATAAGTCTGTGATGTCCCCAGAGTGTGTATGTGAAGTTTTACCCCACAGATATTTGTTTACAGCATGTTATAGTTTGAGGGTCAGTAAAAACGCGTCGTTTCATGTGTGTCCCTTTAAATGCAAATGAGCTGCTGCTCCCGGCGCAGAGGGCGGAGCTTCAACAGCTCCTGTGTGTATCTGTGTGTGTGTGTGTGTGAGTTAATAGTGAAGATGTGAACAACTGATCAAGGGTCAATAGTTTCTGTCGTAATATGGAGTTCTTCTAAGCTATCCGAGATGCTGAGATGATGATCAGGAAGATTATTAATAAAGTCATCTTTAGAGGCAGACGTTATAAGTCTAACATATAGTCGGGTTCGCAGCCTTGGCTAAATGAAGTTCACACGAGACTAGATAACAATCTGAGATCTCACAGCATCAACATCTATTCAGTGTGATAATATTAGATCTAGAATATGATGACTCACTCCAATTGAGTTCATAATCTTTAAATGCCAATGCCAATGCATCTTTTTCATTATTTACATGTATATTAAAGTCACCAACTGTTAGTACTCGATCTGCAGCCAGGACTAACTCTGATAGAAAGCCAGCAGATTCATTGATGGTGGCAGCACACATCTCAAACGTGATTCATCATTTACACTAGATAGTGTTACATTAGCACCACCACTTTAAAATAATTATATTTAAAACAAGACTTCTGAGTAATTTTGAAGATATGACTATAGATTACAGCAACAGCTCCCCTAGACGACTCTTGTGTGGTGGACTCATTTACAGTAATGTAATCGGCTTCTGTCATACACAGCACATCTGGATTATAATCTGTAATCATATCGTTTACAATAAGTGGTTCTGAAGAAAAGGCTTGAATATCCAGCAACCCCAGCTTTATCATTGGCTCATTTGTATTTGCACATTGTTGCACATTAAAGGGTTAGTTCACCCAAAAATGAAAATTCTGTCAGTATTTCCTCACCCTCATGTTGTTTCAACCCCGTAAGACCTTCGTTCATCTTCGCAACACAAATTAAGATATTTAAGATATTAAGATCGCTCCTGCATACAGTCCATAGGCTTCTTCAGGGAATGACACGAAAAGTCATTAAAGACATCGTTAAAATAGTCCAAGTGACTACAGGGGCTCAATCTTAACTTTATCAAACGACGAGAACACTTTTGTGCGCAAAAAAACAACAAAATAACGACTTTATTTCAACTATTGGTTTATTTCTCCCTCTGCGCGAGTCAGGTTACTAGTTTAATAGCGTAAGCTTCTGTTATTGTACGTCACACGCATCACACACACATGACCAGCGTCGGCCAATAGTGAGCCTTCGTGTGACGTAACCCTACGCAATCACACTACGTTAACTGACTACAGGCTCATGGAGAAGGAAGTGAATAGTTGAAATAAAGTCGTTATTTTTGTTGTTTTTTGCGCACAAAAGTGTTCTCGTCGTTTGATAAAGTTAAGATTGAGCCCCTGTAGTCACTTGGACTATTTTAACGATGTCTTTAATGACTTTTCGTGTCATTCCCTCAAGAAGCCTATGGACTAGTATGCAGGAGCGATCTTAATATCTTAAATATCTTAATTTGTGTTGCGAAGATGAACGAAGGTCTTACGGGGTTGAACAACATGAGGGTGAGTAAATACTGACAGAATTTTCATTTTTGGGTGAACTAACCCTTTAATTAAATTATTACCCTTAAATGGCTACTTTTTATGAATTTGATGTATCATTGCTGCATAAAAATATACATTTCTTTTAAATAAAACAAAAATAAAGATCCTAGTGAGCTCAACCCTCTGTCCTCTGGTGTGTGTGTGTGTGTGTGTGTGTGTGTGTGTGTGTGTGTGTGATGTAACAGAAGGACAGGCTTCTGTTTGGTCATCGGCTCAGTTCCACTGCAACTTCACACACCGTTTGATTGATTGATCCGCTTTCATTGTTCCTCCGTTCTTAATCGTGTCAGTGCGCTGCTCCGCGAGCCCTTCGCTTTCGTTTGGTTCATGAAGAACGTGCAAGAACGCGTCCCGAGTGGGCGATGTGGTTTTCCTGCATCTTTGGTATCTCTAAAAAGAAAAGACACATGTAGTTTCAGACGGAGAGAGGTGGGAATGATCCGACAGCGGCGCGGAGCTAAAATAGCGGCCAGACTTCAGTCTCAGCACAAACACATGTTTCTGTGTGTGTCGTGGTTTGAGTCCTGCTCTGACGGAGAGTGTGTGTGTGTGTGTTGCGGATGGCAGCCGAGTTTCTCATTCTCTCTCCACCAGAAACCACTTAAACACACACATTTAGGAAATTCCTCATTCTCCAGTTGTGAGCCACTTATATTAATATAAACTCCTCTCACAGCTGCTCCTAACACACTGTATACAGCCCTCCTCACACACACCCCAACACCAGTGTCATATCACACACACATGCTCTCACTCGTGTCTTCCAGACCCATAAGCCTTTCATCCTCAATATATTTTGAATGAAATCTGAGATTTCTGTTCCTCCATTGAAGATCTATTCACCCAAACCTTCATAGAGTTGGTACGACATCTATAGCCCCTTTTCCACCAAAGCGTTTTGAGAGCCGGTTCGGAGCGCGCGAATCAGTTCTTTGTGTTTCGACAGCCAAAGAACCGGTTCTCGGCCGGGAAAACTGGGTCCAAAGCGGCACCAACTCTTTGCTGGAACCGTTCTCTTAGCACGTGATGCTTACGTCGGGGACTGGGGCGGGTTTAGATGTGTCCTAAACATCTTTTCTGACCGTAATAAAGGATCGCAAAGCCAAGAGAAACTGCAGAAACACGATGGAGTCCGCCTCTGTAATTGTTATGCTTGAAGTTAACGCAAGCATTTTTATTTTTTTATTTGAAACATAAGCAAAGAAGAGAACAGTCACGATATAGAACAAATAAATGGAACGAAAAAAAGACACGAGACAGGGGTACATAACTAATCAGAAAAGATTACACATCAAACGAAAAGATTAAAAGACTTACATATTTCAATTGTTTTTAAAGTTTTCTTGGTACACGAGTTAGAGATAGTAATCCCAAAGCAATGTACTTGCGAGCGTTTCTAGCTAAGACGAACACAGTGACGTAACGACGTCGTTCCCTGGGCGCTCTAGTCAAGTTGAACCAACTCCGAACCAGCACCAGTTCTGAACCAGTTCTTTTTGGGTGGAAAAGGGGCATATACTGTATGACTCGAGCGGTTTGATCCAAGTAGACATGAAGAGACATGATGGCTTTATATGAGGAACTGATTTAATTTAGGCTTTTTCCCCATATAAACATTGATCAACGCTCAACAAATATCTCAAACACACGTATGTGTGTCTCGTGAGAACAAACCTCAACTTTTTTCATATTTGATGTGCGCTATGTGTGTGTGTGTGTGTGTTGATCTATGTCTATATGTGAATGAAGGCCTAAAAATACAGAAATCTCTCAGGTTTCAATATAAATATCTTAAATCGTGTTTTATAAAAAAAAGGTCATGGGTTTGGAACAAGCGGATCTTGACAGAATTGACATTTTTGGGCTCACTATCCCTTTAAAATAAAGAACAACACCAACTCTCTCGTCTCCACGCGTCCCTCTAAGCGGAGGGCACTGTTTTAGCATCTTCAGTTTTTGCATCATTTCTTTATGTGCAGATCAGCGGCAAATTATTTATTACAGCAGTAAAACATGTTGAACAGACCAACCCAACCTACGTGTGTGTGAGTGTGTGAGTGTGTGAGTGTGTGTGTTCTGTGCTGTGTATATAAAACTCCTTTTCAGTGCTCAGATTCTTTGGATCCTATTTATCTGTGCTCTCGCTCAGCTGTGTGTGTGTGTGTTACGGAGAGACAGGCGACCGCTGTAATTGCGTGTCTCAGATGTGGCTCAGCTGTACGTGGGCCGAGTGCAGACTGTGTGAGCAGTTCCAGACAGCAGACATACCAGTGTGTGTGTGTGTGTGTGTGTGTGTGTGTGTGAGGATGTTTTGTGTAGGGCGTGGACAAGTGGAGAGAAAATATCCCTGAATCTGACCACGAGAATCCCACCCATATGATGGTGTCCACACACACACACACACACACACACACACACACTGTGACGCTGATATCCACTGCTATAGCACTGTCCCATCAGAGGATCAGTGTGTTTGGGTCCCGACGTAACCCTGACACATCACATAATAGTCAAGAAAAAATCTAGTTGTTAATGGAAGCGTTTATTGAACCTTTAGGCAAAATATTTGTAAAATGTAAAATAATTGTTTTTGTTCAGTATCATATTTGATGCATCAGACTTGTATGGCTCTATAGTATGATGTAGGGAGAATATGGAGGGAAAAAATGCAGATGGTTATGTTTATATGGACAAAAGTGAAATGAAATTCTGATGCTCGTAATGTAAATCAATGAAGTTATTAGCAGATACTTTCATTAAATGCATATAAATATCAATATCTGCTAATAATAAGTCTTAGTTAGATGATATTTAAATGCCTAATTTTATGATCTGTAGTTTTAAAACGTATAATGCAATGCAATACTGTGATTATCGAGAGATCATCATATCTTCCTCAAAAGCCTGACGATCATATTTCGTGGGCTTGGAGCCAGAGGGGCGTAAGTGGCTTTCAATAAACTTTACAGGAGAGACAAAACTAAATCTTGACCACACTTCAATCACCTGTATTATTAACCTTAAACCACAAACATTGCAACCACAGGCATACTTACATGAATGAGTATTTAAGTAAAAAAAATATGGCATATTAACACAATGAACATGTTCAAAAACATTTTCAAATAAAAAAACAAATATGTCAGATACGCCTTTTTGTTGCTTTATTCAATAGAGTTTATTTTTGGCACCATTGGATAGAGCTCACCGAGATATAAAGATATAAAGATATAAATATAAAATATAGATATTTTGATATAAAGAACTCAAATGCCACTTACGCCCCTCTGGCTCCAAGCCCTCAATTTGATACTATAACATGATTAATAACATGATTTTTCTATAAAATGATATCTGGATAATCAAGTAAACCAGCTTCTGTCCAGCACATATTCATCTTGAACTATCACTAACAATAATAAGTTATTCTTGTGTTTGCTTGATAAAAGGCCATAACGGAGGACGTTTGCACAGTTACAGTAAAAGACAGCAGAGTTTTGATCATGTTGATCATTTAGAGGCCTTAGAAATGAGCGTATCAAATATGATACACTGGGCTTTATTCGTGTTAGCGGCTGCATTCATTATCTCAGACACACTGTCACTCATTTACCATACACCAGATTCATTAATATTACCGCTAGATTAAGAACAGATTCATATGCTTATGCACGTGTTTTGAATTAGGCACAATTTCTGTACATATAATAATTGACTCATTTATTCAAGAATGAGAAAGTGAAGGCGTCACCATCCTGTCTTCCGACTAACGCAGTGCATTTCAAATTGCATTATTTAAATTCTTGAAAGATGTGTGGGTGTTGTAAGGATATAATGATGTTTTTTTTGCTCTTTAAGCAACATGGAGAGCTTTAAATTTACTATGGTCTCACATGGAGGAACTCATTCAGATTATTATGATTCATTCAGATTATTATTCATGTGATGTTTACAGAATATAATATACACATGTAATATACGCATGGACAGGTTGAGGACGTAGACGAACCACTCGCAGTTTCAGTTTTCAGAAAACAGTTTTCTGTATATGAACTATAATCATCTCTTCGCAATCTAACATTATCTTCATCCCTCCTGTCCCAGTTCCAGAGATCTGGGAGTTCATCAGCACACGTTTCTGAGTGGTATATTTCTCATGTATATTCCCCCATATCTTAGCCTCCCTGTTTGAGAGGAGTGAGAGGAGAACGAGTGCGAGGAGAAGGAGTGCGAGGAGAAAGAGTGAGAGGAGGAGTGAGAGGATAACAAGTGCGAGGATAAGGAGTGCGAGGAGAACGAGTGAGAGGAGAAAGAGTGAGAGGATAACGAGTGCGAGGAGAAGGAGTGAAAGGAGAAGGAGTGCGAGGAGAAAGAGTGAAAGGAGGAGTGAGAGGATAACAAGTGCGAGGATAAGGAGTGAGAGGAGAACGAGTGAGAGGAGAACGAGTGCGAGGAGAAGGAGTGAGAGGAGAAGGAGTGAGAGGAGAAGGAGTGCGAGGAGAAGGAGTGAGAGGAGAACGAGTGCGAGGAGAAGGAGTGAGAGGATAACGAGTGCGAGGAGAAAGAGTGAAAGGAGGAGTGAGAGGAGAAGGAGTGCGAGGAGAAGGAGTGCGAGGAGAAGGAGTGAGAGGAGAAGGAGTGCGAGGAGAAGGAGTGAGAGGAGAACGAGTGAGAGGAGAAGGAGTGAGAGGAGAACGAGTGCGAGGAGAAGGAGTGAGAGGAGAACGAGTGAGAGGAGAAGGAGTGAGAGGAGAAGGAGTGAGAGGAGAACGAGTGAGAGGAGAACGAGTGAGAGGAGAAGGAGTGAGAGGAGAACGAGTGAGAGGAGAAGGAGTGAGAGGAGAACGAGTGCGAGGAGAAGGAGTGAGAGGAGAACGAGTGCGAGGAGAAGGAGTGAGAGGAGAACGAGTGCGAGGAGAAGGAGTGCGAGGAGAAGGAGTGAGAGGAGAAAAAGTGCGAGGAGAAGGAGTGAGAGGAGAACGAGTGCGAGGAGAAGGAGTGAGAGGAGAACGAGTGCGAGGAGAACGAGTGCGAGGAGAAGGAGTGAGAGGAGAACGAGTGCGAGGATAAGGAGTGCGAGGAGAACGAGTGAGAGGAGAAAGAGTGAGAGGATAACGAGTGCGAGGAGAAGGAGTGAAAGGAGAAGGAGTGCGAGGAGAAAGAGTGAAAGGAGGAGTGAGAGGATAACAAGTGCGAGGATAAGGAGTGAGAGGAGAACGAGTGAGAGGAGAACGAGTGCGAGGAGAAAGAGTGAGAGGAGAAGGAGTGAGAGGAGAAGGAGTGCGAGGAGAAGGAGTGAGAGGAGAACGAGTGCGAGGAGAAGGAGTGAGAGGAGAACGAGTGCGAGGAGAAGGAGTGAGAGGATAACGAGTGCGAGGAGAAAGAGTGAAAGGAGGAGTGAGAGGAGAAGGAGTGCGAGGAGAAGGAGTGAGAGGAGAAGGAGTGCGAGGAGAACGAGTGCGAGGAGAAGGAGTGAGAGGAGAACGAGTGAGAGGAGAAGGAGTGAGAGGAGAAGGAGTGAGAGGAGAACGAGTGAGAGGAGAACGAGTGAGAGGAGAAGGAGTGAGAGGAGAACGAGTGAGAGGAGAAGGAGTGAGAGGAGAACGAGTGCGAGGAGAAGGAGTGAGAGGAGAACGAGTGAGAGGAGAACGAGTGCGAGGAGAAGGAGTGAGAGGAGAACGAGTGCGAGGAGAAGGAGTGCGAGGAGAAGGAGTGAGAGGAGAAAAAGTGCGAGGAGAAGGAGTGAGAGGAGAAGGAGTGAGAGGAGAACGAGTGCGAGGAGAAGGAGTGAGAGGAGAACGAGTGAGAGGAGAAGGAGTGAGAGGAGAACGAGTGCGAGGAGAACGAGTGAGAGGAGAAGGAGTGAGAGGAGAACGAGTGCGAGGAGAACGAGTGAGAGGAGAAGGAGTGAGAGGAGAACGAGTGCGAGGAGAAGGAGTGAGAGGAGAAGGAGTGCGAGGAGAAGGAGTGAGAGGAGAACGAGTGAGAGGAGAAGGAGTGAGAGGAGAACGAGTGCGAGGAGAAGGAGTGAGAGGAGAACGAGTGAGAGGAGAAGGAGTGAGAGGAGAACGAGTGAGAGGAGAAGGAGTGAGAGGAGAACGAGTGCGAGGAGAAGGAGTGAGAGGAGAACGAGTGCGAGGAGAAGGAGTGAGAGGAGAACGAGTGCGAGGAGAAGGAGTGCGAGGAGAAGGAGTGAGAGGAGAAAAAGTGCGAGGAGAAGGAGTGAGAGGAGATGGAGTGAGAGGAGAACGAGTGCGAGGAGAAGGAGTGAGAGGAGAACGAGTGCGAGGAGAACGAGTGCGAGGAGAAGGAGTGAGAGGAGAACGAGTGCGAGGATAAGGAGTGCGAGGAGAACGAGTGAGAGGAGAAAGAGTGAGAGGATAACGAGTGCGAGGAGAAGGAGTGAAAGGAGAAGGAGTGCGAGGAGAAAGAGTGAAAGGAGGAGTGAGAGGATAACAAGTGCGAGGATAAGGAGTGAGAGGAGAACGAGTGAGAGGAGAACGAGTGCGAGGAGAAAGAGTGAGAGGAGAAGGAGTGCGAGGAGAAGGAGTGAGAGGAGAACGAGTGCGAGGAGAAGGAGTGAGAGGAGAACGAGTGCGAGGAGAAGGAGTGAGAGGATAACGAGTGCGAGGAGAAAGAGTGAAAGGAGGAGTGAGAGGAGAAGGAGTGCGAGGAGAAGGAGTGAGAGGAGAAGGAGTGCGAGGAGAACGAGTGCGAGGAGAAGGAGTGAGAGGAGAACGAGTGAGAGGAGAAGGAGTGAGAGGAGAAGGAGTGAGAGGAGAACGAGTGAGAGGAGAACGAGTGAGAGGAGAAGGAGTGAGAGGAGAACGAGTGAGAGGAGAAGGAGTGAGAGGAGAACGAGTGCGAGGAGAAGGAGTGAGAGGAGAACGAGTGAGAGGAGAACGAGTGCGAGGAGAAGGAGTGAGAGGAGAACGAGTGCGAGGAGAAGGAGTGCGAGGAGAAGGAGTGAGAGGAGAAAAAGTGCGAGGAGAAGGAGTGAGAGGAGAAGGAGTGAGAGGAGAACGAGTGCGAGGAGAAGGAGTGAGAGGAGAACGAGTGAGAGGAGAAGGAGTGAGAGGAGAACGAGTGCGAGGAGAACGAGTGAGAGGAGAAGGAGTGAGAGGAGAACGAGTGCGAGGAGAACGAGTGAGAGGAGAAGGAGTGAGAGGAGAACGAGTGCGAGGAGAAGGAGTGAGAGGAGAAGGAGTGAGAGGAGGAGTGAGAGGAGAACGGCTGATGAAGAGGCTGAAGCTCCGAGAGTTCAGAGGTCACGGTCATCATGGAACTCTCAGGAGTGTCAGGAGTGAAGCCGCTGAGAGACCTAAAGCAAAGGCGAAGTGTGGTGTGACGTCATTGTGAACAAAGTGAAGTTCATTTGTGTGTGTGTGTGTGTGTATTTTTAGCTGAGTTTACATGAGAGGTTTTCAGTCTTTGTGTGCTGGAAATGGAAAGCGGCAGCTGCCACTGATGCCCATCTTGTGTTTCAGTCTTTCTGCTCATTCACGTGTGTGTGTGTGTGTGTGTGTGTGTGTGTGTGTGTGTGTGTTGGGGATCGGGAGCAGATCTTCTTGTTGTGTATCAGGTGTCATTGTCACTCAGTGTCAGTCACAGCAGGGAGGATCATCTCTGCACACACACACACACACACTGCAGACGTCCCGTCTCACACACACAGCAGACACCCCGTCACATACTCAATGACTGCAGACATCCCGTCACACACACACACACACACACACACACACACACAGATGCACCACAAAGACGAGGCTGTGAACCTACAGACAAACACTCAAACAACCCAAATCAATGGACTTCTGTGGTAAGCAAAATATTCAAATATTATCTGGAAAATATTTACTTTTTGTGAAGTTGACAGCAAATCTGTCACACATTATCAATATGTCACTGAGTCTCTCTACACTCGCAAACTACATACTTTAGAATATTATACTAAACTTCTTCCATATATACTTTTGAGTGGCTTATAGTCAGTAGCTTTTGTTGCTTAAACTTTATTTAAAGGAGTAGTTCACTTTCAAATAAAGGTTTCCTGATAGTTTACTCTCCTCCTCCACGTCATCCAAGATGTTCATGTCTTTCTTTCTTCACTGGAACAGAAATGAAGGTTTTTGAGGAACACACTCCAGGGTTTCCTCCATATAGTGACTTCAATGGAGTCCAACGGGTCGAAGGTCTAGAATATACTGTATGACCTTTCACCCTGATCACGTAATGTGTGTCACATCACAGCGAGAGCAAGACCAGCATTAGTGGTTATAAAGTATATAAATGTGTGTTTTGTTGTAAATGTCGCTGGTTTGTCTAGATCAGACTCTTATTCCTCGGCTGGATCGTGTCGAGACTTTGAAGCTGCACTGAAACTCACATCTGACCTTCGACCCGTCCACTTCAGTCAAAACAGAACAAAGAGTATATAATATGTACATTACTATATTCTTTGTTTTGAATATTTACGCAAACAATGTCTCTTGTCATTTTTACCAGATTCATCTAAAGAATCGTCCAAAGAGAAGAAGGAGAAAGACTCTGGGAAAGATTCCACAAAAGAACCCAAGAAAGACTCTGGGAAAGAGAAGGAGTCCAAGGTGTCTTCAAAAGAGTCCAGGAAAGAGTCGAAAGACCCGGCAAAGGAGTCCTCGAAGGAGAAGACGAAGGTGTCCCGGAAGTCCTCAGTGAAGGTCAAAGAGAAGAAGTCGGAGGCAGGAGACGCTGAATGAGTGTGTGTGTGTGTGTCCTCGTCCTCTACCAGCGCTGATTTATCTGTGACAATCTCAACTCTACTGGCTTCTTCTTGCATTCCTTTTGAATTGAGGAAGAAAACAAGATGCAGAATTAGAATATTTATAAGGAACTTTGATTAAAGTTGAATGAAATTCAAATGGATGTGTAGTTTTTAATTACACGTTTAATACCATGCTGTCATTTTACAGACAACATAAGAAAACTACTGACATTCCTGTGCTGAACTCTGGTGCGATTGCTCTGTTAGTCCGGATCAAACCAAACTAGTGGACCGACACCCTGAAAAGATGCTCTCAATCCACTTCCAGATGAACTCTGGTACAGAACACGGACCAAAGCATCTAAACCGACCCGAAACAGGACGTGATGTCACGAGACGAGACCCGAAACAGGACATGATGTCATGAGACGAGACCCTAAACAGGACGTGATGTCACAAGACCATAAACAGGACGTGATGTCACAAGACCATAAACAGGAAGTGATGTCAAGAGATGAGACCCTAAACAGGACGTGATGTCACAAGATGAGACCCTAAACAGGACGTGATGTCACAAGACCATAAACAGGAAGTGATGTCTAAAGAGATGAGACCCTAAACAGAATTTGATGTCACAAGATGAGACCCTAAACAGGACGTGATGTCACAAGACGAGACCCTAAACAGGATGTGATGTCATGAGACGAGACCCTAAACAGGACATGATGTCACGAGACGAGACCCTAAACAGGAAGTGATGTCACGAGACGAGACCCTAAACAGGACGTGATGTCACAAGACGAGACCCTAAACAGGACGTGATGTCACAAGACGAGACCCTAAACAGGATGTGATGTCATGAGACGAGACCCTAAACAGGACATGATGTCACGAGACGAGACCCTAAACAGGATGTGATGTCACGAGACGAGACCCTAAACAGGACGTGATGTCACGAGACGAGACCCTAAACAGGACTTGATGTCACAAGACGAGACCCTAAACAGGACGTGACGTCACGAGACGAGACCCTAAACAGGACGTGACGTCGCGAGACGAGACCCTAAACAGGACGTGATGTCACAAGACGAGACCCTAAACAGGACTTGATGTCACGAGACGAGACCCTAAACAGGACGTGATGTAACGAGACGAGACCCTAAACAGGACGTGATGTCACGAGACGAGACCCTAAACAGGACGTGATGTCACAAGACGAGACCCTAAACAGGACGTGATGTCACAAGATGAGACCCTAAACAGGACGTGATGTCACAAGACGAGACCCTAAACAGGACGTGATGTCACGAGACGAGACCCTAAACAGGACTTGATGTCACAAGACGAGACCCTAAACAGGACGTGATGTCACGAGACGAGACCCTAAACAGGACGTGACGTCACGAGACGAGACCCTAAACAGGACGTGATGTCACGAGACGAGACCCTAAACAGGACTTGATGTCACAAGACGAGACCCTAAACAGGACGTGACGTCACGAGACGAGACCCTAAACAGGACGTGATGTCACGAGACGAGACCCTAAACAGGACGTGATGTCACGAGACGAGACCCTAAACAGGACTTGATGTCACAAGACGAGACCCTAAACAGGACGTGACGTCGCGAGACGAGACACTAAACAGGACGTGATGTCACGAGACGAGACCCTAAACAGGACGTGACGTCACGAGACGAGACCCTAAACAGGACGTGATGTCACGAGACGAGACCCTAAACAGGACGTGATGTCACGAGACGAGACCCTAAACAGGACGTGATGTCACGAGACGAGACCCTAAACAGGACGTGACGTCACGAGACGAGACCCTAAACAGGACGTGATGTCACGAGACGAGACCCTAAACAGGACGTGATGTCACGAGACGAGACCCAACAGGACGTGACGTCACGAGACGAGACCCTAAACAGGACGTGATGTCACGAGACGAGACCCTAAACAGGACGTGATGTCACGAGACGAGACCCTAAACAGGACGTGATGTCACGAGACGAGACCCTAAACAGGACTTGATGTCACAAGACGAGACCCTAAACAGGACGTGACGTCGCGAGACGAGACACTAAACAGGATGTGATGTCATGGGACGAGACCCTAAACAGGACAGAATTCTAAACACACATACACACACACACACACTACAGACTGTTTTTCTAGTTTTTAAATATTTATGGTCATAGAAAAAGTAGAAATGAAAAACTATAGAAATTTGAATAATAATTTTCCTTTACATTTTAAGAATCGCTGAAAACATCCATAATTCAAAAATATTATGCCATGTTACATTTTATATCAAGAATTTAATTCATTCCAATTATATTTCTTGTTGTTATTTTATATGGTAATAGTCTTTGAATCGATGTTACATTCATACTTGACATACTGATGCTGAACACTTCCCTTTAAACCTGAAAATTGATTAATAAACATAATAAAGTGTGTTTTTTTTTTTTTTTTTTTAATGTGAAAATGCATTTTGTTTGATGGTTTAGGGGTCGGGTTTGTGTGTGTTTGTGTGTGTGTTTTGTGTGTGTGTGTGTGTGTGAGAGAGAGAGAGAGAGAGAGAGAGAGAGAGAGAGTGTGTGTGTGTCTGGACCAAGATTAGATGTATAATGGATTTTTTGTGGTTTTACATGCATCGTTCCTGTATTATGTTGCCTCATTTGAGCAACCTGATATGGCCATTTATCCAGATAATAATGTGTTTCCCTCCACATAACATCATGGACTCCTCACAGCGCTGACCTGTGCGCTATTAGCGGAGAGAAGTGAGTCATATTTCCCACATCTATACATACTGAATGTAAATCACACTAGTCAAGTAACGTCTCCTTTATTTATGTAGCGCTTACAATACAGACTGTTTAAAGCAGCTTTACAGAGATAACAGGAAATAATGCAACAAGAGATTGTTTCTGTCCAGCAGATCTAGAAGCAAACAGACTAGAGCCGTGATTCCCACCTGGGGGTCTTTAAAAGAGTCCGTTTAGCTGCTTCTAAACCTGTACAACTTAGGTTATGACTTTTGGTGACTATAAAATATATATTTTTGCTTAAAATTTGTCATATTTATCATGAATGATAACCAGTTGAGGAAGCTTCACACTGACTGCAATTCACTGTTACAAAGTGACTGGACTATATTCATTTCAAGGAACAGTACTCTACTGTAGAGTAAACTACTGTACTCCACCTCTACTGTACTCTACTTCTACTGTACACCACCTCTACTGTACTCCACCTCTACTGTACTCTACTTCTACTGTACTCCACCTCTACTGTACTCCACCTCTACTGTACTCCACCTCTACTATACTCTACTTCTACTGTACTCTACTTCTACTGTACTCTACTTCTACTGTACTCCACCTCTACTGTACTCCACCTCTACTATACTCCACCTCTACTGTACTCCACCTCTACTGTACTCTACTTCTACTGTACTCCACCTCTACTGTACTCCACCTCTACTGTACTCTACTTCTACTGTACTCCACCTCTACTGTACTCTACTTCTACTGTACTCCACCTCTACTGTACTCTACTTCTACTGTACTCCACCTCTACTGTACTCTACTTCTACTGTGCTCCACCTCTACTGTACTCTACTTCTACTGTACTCCACCTCTACTGTACTCTACTTCTACTGTACTCCACCTCTACTGTACTCCACCTCTACTGTACTCTACTTCTACTGTACACCACCTCTACTGTACTCTACTTCTACTGTACTCCACCTCTACTGTACTCTACTTCTACTGTACTCTACTTCTACTGTACTCCACCTCTACTGTACTCTACTTCTACTGTACTCCACCTCTACTGTACTCCACCTCTACTGTACTCTACTTCTACTGTACTCCACCTCTACTGTACTCTACTTCTACTGTACTCCACCTCTACTGTACTCCACCTCTACTGTACTCTACTTCTACTGTACTCTACTTCTACTGTACTCCACCTCTACTGTACTCTACTTCTACTGTACTCCACCTCTACTGTACTCTACTTCTACTGTACTCTACTTCTACTGTACTCTACTTCTACTGTACTCCACCTCTACTGTACTCTACTTCTACTGTACTCCACCTCTACTGTACTCCACCTCTACTGTACTCTACTCCTACTGTACTCCACCTCTACTGTACTCCACCTCTACTGTACTCCACCTCTACTGTACTCTACTTCTACTGTACTCCACCTCTACTGTACTCTACTTATACTGTACTCCACCTCTACTGTACTCCACCTCTACTGTACTCCACCTCTACTGTACTCTACTTCTACTGTACTCTACTTCTACTGTACTCCACCTCTACTGTACTCTACTTCTACTGTACTCTACTTCTACTGTACTCCACCTCTACTGTACTCTACTTCTACTGTACTCTACTTCTACTGTACTCCACCTCTACTGTACTCCACCTCTACTATACTCCACCTCTACTGTACTCCACCTCTACTGTACTCTACTTCTACTGTACTCCACCTCTACTGTACTCTACTCCTACTGTACTCCACCTCTACTGTACTCTACTTCTACTGTACTCCACCTCTACTGTACTCTACTTCTACTGTACTCCACCTCTACTGTACTCTACTTCTACTGTACTCTACTTCTACTGTACTCCACCTCTACTGTACTCCACCTCTACTATACTCCACCTCTACTGTACTCCACCTCTACTGTACTCTACTTCTACTGTACTCCACCTCTACTGTACTCTACTTCTACTGTACTCCACCTCTACTGTACTCTACTTCTACTGTACTCCACCTCTACTGTACTCTACTTCTACTGTACTCCACCTCTACTGTACTCCACCTCTACTATACTCCACCTCTACTGTACTCTACTTCTACTGTACACCACCTCTACTGTACTCTACTTCTACTGTACTCTACTTCTACTGTACTCCACCTCTACTGTACTCTACTTCTACTGTACTCTACTTCTACTGTACTCCACCTCTACTGTACTCTACTTCTACTGTACTCTACTTCTACTGTACTCCACCTCTACTGTACTCTACTTCTACTGTACTCCACCTCTACTGTACTCTACTTCTACCGTACTCTACTTCTACTGTACTCCACCTCTACTGTACTCCACCTCTACTATACTCCACCTCTACTGTACTCCACCTCTACTGTACTCTACTTCTACTGTACTCCACCTCTACTGTACTCTACTTCTACTGTACTCCACCTCTACTGTACTCTACTTCTACTGTACTCTACTTCTACTGTACTCCACCTCTACTGTACTCCACCTCTACTATACTCCACCTCTACTGTACTCCACCTCTACTGTACTCTACTTCTACTGTACTCCACCTCTACTGTACTCCACCTCTACTGTACTCTACTTCTACTGTACTCCACCTCTACTGTACTCCACCTCTACTATACTCCACCTCTACTGTACTCTACTTCTACTGTACACCACCTCTACTGTACTCCACCTCTACTGTACTCTACTTCTACTGTACTCCACCTCTACTGTACTCTACTTCTACTGTACTCCACCTCTACTGTACTCTACTTCTACTGTACTCCACCTCTACTGTACTCTACTTCTACTGTACTCTACTTCTACTGTACTCTACTTCTACTGTACTCCACCTCTACTGTACTCCACCTCTACTATACTCCACCTCTACTGTACTCTACTTCTACTGTACTCCACCTCTACTGTACTCTACTTCTACTGTACTCTACTTCTACTGTACTCTACTTCTACTGTACTCCACCTCTACTGTACTCCACCTCTACTATACTCCACCTCTACTGTACTCTACTTCTACTATACTCCACCTCTACTGTACTCTACTTCTACTGTACGCTACTTCTACTGTACTCCACCTCTACTGTACTCCTCCTCTACTGTACAGAAGGAAACATGCATTTCCTTCAGCTGAGGATTATTCATTTCACTTTTGGTGTGAAAGGGCCTCAACATTTTCCAAAAATATAACCTTTTTTGCAGGTATTATGAAACAAACAAGCAAGCCCAGTGCGGGTGAGAAAACGTGACACAAAAGTAGTGTGATGCATTAAGTTTCATAAAAAGTTACTAAGTAATGCAATTAGTTACTTTATTTGGAAGAAATGCAATATTGTAATGCATTACTTTTAAAAGAAACTTTCCCCAACAGTGTTTACTACTGTTGTTTATTAAACCAATTAAAAGTGACTATAATAAGTGGATCTACATAAGAAGATTGGTCGAACCTGCTGTAATTATTCGGGCTTGGCAAAGGGATTGAGTTTGTCACTTTCAAAGACCTGCAAGATCCCGGTCAAATACTCTCTGGCGCTCTCTAGCGACTAATATTACAGGAATCAAGTCCTGCTCTGAGAGCTCGGGCTTCTCGGGACAAATCATTCTCTGAATGTGTGTGTGTGTGTGTGTGTGTGTGTGTGTGTGTGTGTCTAGCCTCGCATCTCCAGCAGGATTACTGTGCTCTTTCATGAGCATGTCGATGCTTTGGGTTTCTGGAGACGCTTAGCACCTACTTTGGATAATCGGCAATGAATGAAGTCATTGTTATTCTACGATTAGAAATTACATGCGAAAGGCTTGTTCCTATCCAGCCTGTGTCTTTATGATAGGCTGAAATTCTTGTTTGGTGAGAAAGTCAGGAGTGTGTGTGAGAGCCCAGCTGAGATAGGAGGCGGATCTCACTACACCTCTCTCTCTCCACACACACACACACACACAGACAGACACACACGTGCGTTTAAATAGCGAGGGCGTATAATCTGTGCGCGCGCCGGAGGACTGGTGTTTAACCGCGGAGCGCGTCCGCGGGGACCCGCACACACACGCGCGCGCGCTCACACACAGCTCGGACCACTCGGACCATGGCACTGACATCTCTACACACACCTCTGGATCTTACCTGCGTTTGGAACTCTGTGTGGAGTGTGTGATCTGGTTTCGTCCTGATCATGTCGAGTTGATGTGTGTGTGTGACGGTTTCGCGTCGGGATCGAGTCCCTCAGGACACTCATGTCTCTCTCTCTCTCTGGATCTTAACGACAGGCTCGGGATACTCTCTCTATTCTCGTGTTTTCTCTCTTTATTCTCGTGTTTTCTCTCTGGAGCGGATTTAGGATGCTGTGTGTGTCTTCTCCAGTAACACACAACCTGCTGCTCTGGCTCTTCATTCTCCAAACGCCTCATTCAACTGCGCCTTTAATCACCGGTGAGAATCTCTCTCACACACACACACACACACACACACACACACACACACACACACACACACACACACCCTCGGAACGAGCCCTCGGAGGAATATCAGTCAAAAACACATTAAATATCAGGCACAACATTAGTTTCATTAACATTTAGATGGGAAATTCAAATCTGATGGTTTTTGAGTTTTTAATCAGAATTTGATTTTGATTATATTTAGTTTCTTAGAAATTAAAGGTTGGTGAAATTAATTGAGCTCATACATTTGTTACATTATCCAATTATTAATAAGTGTACAGTATAGTAAATAGGGTTAGAAAATGCTGTTTTTTCGACCTACAGTATGTTTGTGTTAAATATGGACAAACCCAACTGTTGGTTTGGGTTACCTATGTTAGTTTAGACCAGTGGTTGGGTTTGTCCATATTTGACTCAAACATAGATTGAAAAACCCCCAACATTTTCGACAGTAGAGCTACTACTGTATACTCAATAATAATAGCATTTGTAATACGTTAGGTTTTTTGAGTTTTAAATCTGAATTTGATTTTTAATAAGTGTTAAGTTTAAAAAAAATACTAAAGTTAAACGTGGAAATAATTTAATTCAATTCACATGTATTTGTATCGCTTTTTTCACAACACACATCATTTCAGAGCAGCTTTACAGAAAATACACGAGTTTACAGTGATCTGTGATCAGAGGAACTGAGTTATGCATTCCAGAAATCTACATAAGCACACTTAGCTACAAATGCATTAATTCAAACAGTGTAATAACTAAAGGCAGAAACTATGAGCTCATTGAAGTAATTAATTGTTTGTTAACAAATGATTATGACATATTGAAAATTGTAGCATTGGTGCAATTGAGCTCTTACATATTACATTATTCAATTATTAATGAGTATGATATGGAATGTACTGTTGCTATTTAGATTCAGCAAAATGAAATCATATTTTTGACTTGAATTAAACCAGTTAATTATTGGTTACCCTTTTTTCCATTTCTATGCGCCAATAATCACTTAAATACAGAGAAGTACTGTAAGATAACGAGGGTTTGGACTGATGGTTGTGTTGAAGAAAGTCTTCTTCTTCTTCCTCAGGAACAGAGGCTAGCTGTGAGAACGAGGGAGAAGTCCTGCACATCCCCAACATCACAGACAACCCCTGCATCTCCTGCGTGTGTCTGGTGAGCACATCACACATGCTTTCATACGCCAGATTCAGAATTACTGCGCTCTGGGCAAACACTGCGAAGCACTGTCGCTTTAACTTATAAAAGCAAGACTTCATTGAAACTGAAATTTCGAGTTAATGCAGTGAAAGAGATTATTTTAATAAACAGAATAAATCGGAACAACATTAGTGAACCTAAGTTGTTTTGGCAGAAGAGGAAAAAAAAGTTGTTATAAATCATAAAAATAATTTTTGATATTGTGTCAACACAAGGATTATACGGATATTTAATAAGTATTATACAACAAATAAGATTCTGACAGAATATACAAAATATTTAAGAGTTGTATAGAATTTATCAATATTCAGTCATCTCATCTGTAATCATCTTTGGTAAAATAATGACAATAATAACAATAATTGTAAAACTGTAAGTAGTACTGGCTTCATAATTTACATATTGTTTAAAGGGTAATTTAAGGTAACACTTGGTTTTACAGTAAAAACCAAGTTCTAATTAACAACTATTTAATAACAGTAAATTGTGCACAATCACACGCAACTAACCCTAAAGCAGAGTCACAGGTTTGTATCTCTCCATACATCAGAAAATACAGATATATGATTATGAACAAACCGCTCTGTAAAAACCTTCTGAATCGAGGTAACGTCTGGAGTGTGTAAAGCTGCGGAAGTGGAGATTTGTATAGAGAAAAAAAAGGCCTTTAAATATATGTAGTGTAATGGAAATATACAAAAGGATAAAGTGCTGTAAAAGATACACTCAAACATGAATTCTGGATGTTTCCTTTTCGCCAGTCAGAAAAAAAACACTTTATAAAAAGACAAAAAGCCCAAAATCTCAAACTTGACAGATGCATGAGAACAGTGTTTTTGCCTGTAGTGTCTCGCTTTAACTGTATAATTACACTGTAACTGTATCTTAAATAAACTATATCTGATTTTATATGTGGTCAAATTTGCAGCGTTTCTTTTGTACGCTGTAAAAATGATATACACTACTTGAACTCGTCAAAATGATTTAAGCAACTTTAGCTTCTTTTTATATGTTAAACAAGATTCAACTACATTTATTAAGTGCATTTAATATAAAAAGTTGAAACGACAGCAGCTGAGCTTGAGTTTTTAAGTTGAAATAAGTGATAAGTGTAAATGTGTTGAACTGTGTCCAGTGTGAATAACACTGATGCTCACTCACACACATCTGTAATCACACGAGTAAGAGTTCTGGTGTGTAACGTGAAGGATCCGAGACTCTTCTCAAGGTTAGAGTGTGAGAACTGATACGACGGCTCGATGAATGCCGTTATTGATTAGCGATCAATGCAGGAAGTTTTATCTCTGAAAGATGACGCCGCCTGCTGTGGTCATGCATTTATCTGCTGGTGATGGGATATGTCATGATGTGATTGAGTTAAGCGGATCTGTCACGTCCCGAACTCAATGTCCTGCTTGTGTTTGTTATATTGTGAAATGATTGCGTCCGGCTTCGACTGATAAGGGCTTGTTCTTCTCTCTGTGGACAGAACCAGAAAGCGGACTGTAAGCAGGAGAAGTGTCCGGTGTTGGATGAAGACTGTGCGCTGGTGGTCAAACAGACGGGAGCCTGCTGTGAACGATGCAAAGGTCTGAAATATGACTAATATCTTAATATTATTTATTGCGTCTGGGGTAACAGACTTGAGCTCTGCACTAGACAAACCCAAAGACTCCTTCAACATTTCTCACATTATCTCAGTTCATTCGCTATAGTTTAGAAAATAAAAAATGGCATGAAATCATATTTTATTATCAGATCAGTGGATATTTGACTGGTTTTGTCCTTCTGTTGGACTCTCACACATGAATTATGTTGAATATCTGTTCAATTGAACTACACAATTAGATAATACCAGTTTAGCTCAACCAGTGACCAAGCAATGCTTCATGTTGTTCAGTGTGTGTGTGTGATTACAGAAAACACACTTCAGCAAAACACAAGTCCGAATCATTTCTGGCCCCAGATGTGTGTAAATGTCACTGGTAGTCTCTGTATGAAGAGTTATTGGCTGTAATATGTCTTTATTTTGCTCTCCTCACTCACAGAAGTGAACTATAGTGTCCTGATAACACTAGTGGAACAATATCTGGTGTCTGAATCATTTTTGGTTTGACTGTAGTTTTGCTGTTTAACTCTTGAGTTTAGCATCACTGCCACCTTGTGGTCGACAGACGTCATTACACCTGAAGACTCAGTCTTCTCTCTTTCTGTCCTGGATGTTTTATTTGAGCTGCTGGGACTTGATTTTGTCTGTGGGGAACAGAAGTTATGCATTGAGTCCCTTTCCCGTGTGAACACACTCCCTCAGCCAGTGTCAGAAGAGCTGCGGAGCGACTGAGTTTAACAGAAGAAACTGAGAGAACAACCGTAAAACAAACCATTATCATTTTAGACTCGATATAGTGATGCTTATAACTCACCAAAGATCCAGTGATTATGATACTGAGATGCAGCAGGAATCGTGTTTCCTGACATTTATTTAAGCCTGATTTCCAAATACATAAAGCAAATTTTCCTGTGAACACTTTATATAAATACAATATAAGTATAAATGCATGTGATCATTTATATCAGTGTTACATATATCATCATATCACCCAGCCCTAAATCTAGTGTAGTTTTTTGTCAGTGTTTCTTTAAAAACAAACAATTATGCAGAATATATGATGGTATTTTTTATTTTAATATTTAACTACTGAGTTTTCAGTACAATAGATAACTATACAATATATAGGGTGTGATTTTACCCCTAAATTCAGCATATTGAAACCGTTCGCTGCCTGGATACAGATGTTTCCATGTTTCTGCCGCTCAGTGTTTCTAGTGTTTCTGGATACATTTTGGAAAGAAGCACCAGTGTCTTCATTTTTCGACACCAAGGGTGTATACTGCTAACAAGTTGAACAAGAGCCTAGCAGTATCCTTACCTCTCCAACAGTGACGTCACATGCATACTCTATTAATTGGATGGTTGTGGTTTGCTATTGGTGGATCTTATGTGAGTGACTGGTTGCCCCGCTCACGTCTTCAGAGAAGAGAAGAGGTGCTGGAAGAGGAACTTATTCTGATTCAAGATTACCAGGAACATGAATTTAACAGAATAATGAATCATGTATAATAAACCCAGCAATGTTCCATGAAAAAGACTGTCTCTCTCTGCCCCCCCTCAGGCTGTCAGCTGAACGGGATGTCCTACAACAGTTCCCATCACTGGATCAGTCCTGTTAAACCCTGTGTCACATACAGCTGTCAGGTGCGTTGATCAATCATACAACACTGATATACTGTAGTCCAGAAGTAGAATAAACAGAACCAGATCACCAGGACTGGACTGAAGTATATCTAAAGAAAGAAGAAGAAATAACATGCAGATGAATCTGGTAGCTCACCGCACACACAAAATGTGCTTTTTCATATTGAAGTCACTGTAACAAATATAAACATCCTCTTCAATCTTTACTCGCACATGTAAGTTTTAGTTGTTGTTTGTACAGGAAGGAGTCGTCACTGAAGCAGAGATGAGGTGTGTTATTCACTGTAAAAACCCCAGAATACACCCGAAGAGATGCTGTCCAACCTGCCCGGGTCAGTCAGTGTGTGTGTGTGTGTGTGTGTGATGGTAGGTTTAGGGTCGGGTTAGTGTAATGGGAGAGAATATACAGTTTATATGGTATAAAATCCATTACACCTATGGAATGTCCTTATAAGTAAAGCAAGATAAATCTGTGTGTGTGTGTGAGTGTGTGTGAGTGTGTTTTCATATGTAGTGCATTTTTCAGAAAAGAAGAGAAAGAGAAACCTGAACAAGAGTAACTAGCATTCTAGATATTAATATGCACAACATTTTCTCAATAATGTCACATGATTAATCTATCCACAAGGCTTTTTTTTGTCTAGAAGTGTGTTTAATGTCTTTGTTAATCAGCCAGATTCTCATCACAGCGCTTGTTGATATTTTATATCTTCACAGGATGTATTTTCGAGGGACATTTATATAAAGAAGATGAAGAATTTCATCCTGAAGGGAATCCCTGTATTAAATGCATCTGCACTGTGAGTTTATTTGCTGAACACTGTTCTCAGATCAGTCACAACAAAACACTCTTTACACTGGCCAAACTATAGTAACCCTTTCAACTTTCAAAATGATAACAGTAAATGTAATTCCATGTTGAATATAAGCATCTGTTGCTCTCTCTTTGACATAGCTGCTGTAGTTCAGTGAAGTGTGTGTGTGTGTGTGTTTCAGGGAGGTCACAGCATGTGTCAGAAGGTGGTGTGTCCTGTCCTGTCCTGCCCGTCTCATCTCACACACACACCGGCGGGTCACTGCTGTCCCAGATGCCGTGGTGAGTTTCTCAACATCCACACACTTCCAGAACCTCACACACATCCACTGAACGAGATATTCCCCCCGCATTGCACATGCAACAAACCATCCAAAAATTAAATGAAACTTCATATCAGAGATTTAGTCATTCATCAATATGATGCATCCCAGACAGCAACATAGTGTCGGCCCCCGTCTGGTACGCGTGGAATCCACACGTGGGCCGGATCTGGGCCGACACTATGTTGGTCTCTGTCTTCATGGTCTCTGTATAAGCGCGGTGATGTCCGTCTCCTGCAGGTCAGAGGAAGGTGTTCGACCTGTCTCCGGGCAGCTGTCTCTTCCACAGCGAGGTCTACGAGAACGGCTCCTCCATCAGCTACGACGCCTGCACCGTCTGCACGTGTGTGGACTCTACGGTGGCCTGCAGGAGGACGTGCTCCCCGCCCGGCTCCTGTCGAGGCCCCGCCTGCTGTGAGGAGTGCCAGACTCACCTTAAGATGGAAGATGTGAAGTACTGCAGGGTGAAGAGCAAAATATATAGGGTGAGGCGTCCACGAGCATGGACTAATCCAGTCAGCAACAGGATCTCTAGCCAGCAGGGTGGTTCCCCTAGGAGGGTTTTACTGGTTGCATTCGCACCGCCATTAGAAACTCTGAAGTGACGTAAGCAAAGCTTGTTGTTGTGACTCTGAGAACGCCAGAGCTCGCATTCTCCGTGTTCATTACCCAGACAGCAAACTGACATTGATTCAACGTGGAAACGACGTCTCTCATGACATTGAAACAACGTTGATTTTGCTCATCGAATTAACGTTGAACCAACGTCAGACGCGGCATTCTTCAAAGCTAAATGAAAATCGAAAATTGGTTTGCTTTCATAACGTTGAAACAACGTGTTGATTTCAAGTTGATTTTCTGTTAGTTTTGAAAGAATGACGCGTCTGACGTTGGTTCAACGTTAATTCGATGAGCAAAACAATGTCAGATCAACGTTGTTTCGATGTCATATTTCCACGTTGATTCAATGTCAGTTTGCTATCTGGGTAGTTTACGATCTGTCTATCAGTCCTGTCTAATACGGTATCAGGAAGTAGACAGTAATGGTATTACGGTATGGTAAAGGTATGCCGTGTGTGGATGTCCAGCTGAGCATGTTTCTCTTGATCTCCTCACAGTTGTGTTGGGTGTTCTCCTCAGCGTAAAGGTTAAGAGGCTCATCTATCACCGTTTTACATGTTCGTAAAGTTAGTTTGTAGAGTAAATATACTGTATAGGCTATAATCTGTGTTTACACTGCCTTTTTAAAATTGGCGGATGCTTGTGTTCTGCGTGCATTCGGCCAATCAGCGAACACTAACATCACGAAAGTTCCTATAGCGCTGGTTTAGACCGTCTCTGGAGTAAATTAGTTCCTCTAAAAGGAGTTGCTAGTTCTGCGGTGCGAACACACCAATATCCAGGAACAACTGGGAATAGTTTTAGGATCTATGAAAAGGTTCCTCCTGTGCGATAGCCCTTATAGTGTCGGCCCACTTCCGGTACGCGTTGAATCCACATGTACCAGATATGGGCCGGATCTGGGCCGACACTAGGTTGCTGTCTGGGATGTGTGTTGACAATATAATGAACTGGTTGATAAAGCCTGCATATATCAAGAGAATGAGTGAGTGTGTGTGTGTTCGTCTCTTAGGACGGGGACAGATGGTCGTCGGTGAACTGTTCTCTGTGCACATGTGTTAAGGGGAATATTGAGTGTCAGCCCAAGATTTGTGTTCCTATTACCAGCTGTCCCTCGGTAAGTCCTGTTTTACATGACGCATAAAGACACCTACTTTTAGTCATACTGTACTTTATAGATCAGCGCTGTCGGGGAGAAACCTTGTATGTACAAAACTGCTACTTTTCAAGAAACAGGTGGCTTTATATATGATCAGGCACACACGTGTCATTATATTATTAATGTTTGACCTTGATCAAGATCAAATGGAGTTCTGGGTGTTTTATCCGTCATTAGACCGACCATGAGGCGTTTTCATCAAGTTACATCTTATTCAGTTTATTGCAGCTACACTGGTAAAGGCCGCACTGGCTGTGACTCGACGACCAGCGCTTGATTAAGATAATCTTCTCCGCTCCTCAAACACATAAATATTAACTTTTATATATTTATAGTGTTTCTTGAGTAAAGAAAACACTGTCGTTATTCAAAGAAGCAGTTCTTCTTTATCATTGCATTGCAAACAAGCAGAGACGCTTTAACTGTGTCTTCATGCATTATAGAGGTGGGCGGAGTTATGAGGTTTGACTGACAGTCCGAGGAGCCAATGGAGATAGAAGACAAGCTGTTTTAAATACTTTTCATTGGTTAGATATATGTAAAACTCACAGACAGACATGTAGGGCGACCAATAGTAATGAACTTCTTTCAAAAACATTAAAAACTCTAAACAGTTTATACATAAATCATAATTCATAAACAGTTCAGACAGAGGCCTAACTCATTATTTTGTGGCTAGTTACTCTCAACATTTCCTATAGATTTGTTCTGGAAATTATAATCAAAGACTTTATATATAGAAAGACGGTGCACTCGATTTACTTATGAATGGGAGAATGAATAAATCCCCCCTTATAAATAAAGAGCCAATGGATGATCGGTAAAGCCGCAGAGTGAACAGACCTTCCGTGAAAGGGACATTGTTATATGCAACCGGTTTGATTTTCTGTGTCTCTCTATGCAAGTCTGTCTCTTCACAGTGTTTTGTCTTTCAGAATAAGATCCTGAATCGCACCGGCTGCTGTCCCGTCTGCACTGACAGTAAGCTGACTTCTTTACAGAACAAGACTTAAAAAAATCAATTCTGAACTATCAAACACATATTATATAAAAGGACACATTTTCTGTTTTACACCTGTCACACGCTCAACAGTGCATCTTTCTAATAACAATTATAAGTGCCATATGTTTGCACAAAAATATGCATTCTTCATTTAACTTAGTACAGGGTGCTTGAAGTACTTGAATTTGACTTTTAAAAATGTAAGTCCTGGAAAACCCTTGAAAATAAACCATATTTTTGAAGGGGCACTTGAAAAGTGCTTAAATTATTTATATTTTTTTTCAAAAATTGTTTTGCACAAATATCGCTGCAGCCCATCTGAGATATGTATGGCTATGAGCATGATATTAAGTTATTATGATAAGTATATAAAGTATATGAGTATAAAAATAAACTTCATTTTTCATTTTTCATAAATTTCTTTTTCATCCTGTCAGTGGTTAAGGGGATTCCCACAGTGCTGGTCAATGGAAGTGAAACATCAGATCTCATATAGGTTAAAAAAAATACATAATAATAATAGTATAGATATTGTTTAAAAAGTACTGATTGTACTCCTTGAAATTCTAAAAAGTAGTGCTTGAAAAGTCCTTAAAAGTCCTGGAATTTAATTTTACAGTATCTGTACAAACCCTGATACCAATTCAATACTTCACCAGCAAACCTAATCTCCATCTCTCTCTCCATCCCTCTCTCCATCCCTCTCTCCATCCCTCTCTCTCTCCATCCCTCTCTCCATCCCTCTCCATCCCTCTCTCTCTCCATCCCTCTCCATCTCTCTCTCCATCCCTCTCTCCATCCCTCTCTCTCTCCATCCCTGTCCATCTCTCTCCATCTCTCTCCATCCCTCTCTCTCTCTCCATCTCTCTCTCCATCCCTCTCTCCATCCCTCTCTCTCCCTCTCTCTCTCCATCTCTCTCTCCATCTCTCTCTCCAGAGCCAGGCGTGTGCACCGTGTTCGGAGACCCTCACTATAACACGTTTGACGGCCGCACCTTTAACTTCCAGGGCCGGTGTAAGTACGTGCTGACTAAAGACTGCTCTCCTGCGGCCAGCTTCACCGTGCTGGTGAAGAACGACGCTCGCCGCACACGCTCCTTCTCATGGACCACGTCGGTGGAGCTGCACACGTCAGGCCTGAGCATCAGCCTCCACCAGCACCTGACCGTACGCCACAACGGCACACGCATCGCTCTGCCCTTCCACAGCACCGGCGTCCACATCGACCTGGACGGGTACCTGCTCAAACTCACCACCATCGCAGGTCAGACCTTTAAAGAGGATTCTGCTGTTCTCATGTTCATCTGTCTTCAGTGTGTGTGCTGCTGTGTGATCATGAGAAAGCTCCAGTTCTTCTCTATATCAGTGTCAGTGTTCCTGAACTCCTGAAACACCTCCATTGTAGTCTAAAGTTTTTCCCGAACGAACACGTCACAATATTCCTCATTATAATAATTCATGCGCAGAATAAAGGGGCGGGGCCTGGTTGAGTTAGTTAGTAGTGATACAAAATTGATTTGTGTCAAGTCCTCTTTAAGGTGCACAGCTGATTTTAAAGAATTAACTGACTATGCAAAAAAAAAAAAATCAATCTAAGAATGAAGCAATTTAAGATGATGTGCCTTGCTCAGCGTTGACCCTTGGACTGGAAACAGGACTGTGATGTCATTAACACTCTCTCGCCTTTATGACATTGATCTGTGTGCAACCTTTGTGCTAACAGCTCAAATCACTCGTTCCAACCCTGCACAGGTCACACAGCGGAGAGAGACAGGCTTCAACACACCTTTCTGTTTCAAAAGAGCATGTTCGATGATTTACAGTGATTATTCTATAAAAATACAGTTTCATGCTAACTTCCAATTAGCAATTCAGACTGTTGTGTATTTCTACAGCGCTTTATACAGTACAAATTGTTTAGAAGGAGCTTCACATTAATGAAGGAAAAAAAATTCAAAATTACAAAAAGTTTTGATTATGAAAATAATTTAGTTTCAGCTGTAAAGCAGCTCTGCGGTGTAATTGATCGCCAAGTTTGGATCATTGTGCTTTTAATGCACTTCAATAAAAGTGTATCAAAATATATCAATTATGAAACAACAGTCCCAGCTGACAGGGAACATTCCGGCGAGATTCGAACAAACATTCTTCCAGTAATGTTGACTGAAGATTCATTCAGACATCCACATGTTTCTACACACACCGCGGGTCCGCTTACATCCACATGTTTCCACAGTGTCCCTGAACAGAAAAACGTGATTCGTCACTATGTTGTTCTTTGTGCAAAGACGCGAGCTAAAGTCAGCGAATAAAACACTGACACAATGTTGAACAAGTGACAGTAATATTCACAAAAACATATAATAAAGTAAAGATAATTTCTTAATTTATCTTTGTAAAGAAACCTCATTGCTTAACTGTTATTCTCTGCAGTCTCAGATGATGACATCACTTCCTGTCTGTCACCGTAACTTCTGTTGGGTGCAGTTCCGAACCTCGCCACTAGATGCCACTAAAATGTACACACTGCACCTTTAAGTAAATGATTTAGCCAAACGCTGTTTGAAGTGTTTTTTTTAGATAGCCTGTTACAGCATCAGCATCTCAGACATAGGCAAATGCATTATGTGTGTGTTCCCTCACTCTTCCCCAGGCCTGGAGATCTCGTGGGACGGGGACAGTCTGGTGGAGGTGGTCGCGGCCCCGCATCTGAAGGAGCGTCTCTGCGGGCTGTGTGGAAACTACAACGGTCACAGGCGAGACGACTCGCTCGGAGGAGACGGAAAGTTTAAGTTTGACGTGGATGAGTTTGCTGAATCATGGCGCGTTGAGGACAACGAGGTGTGTGAGGCTCCCAACCACAAGCCCATGACCTTCCTCTGTCCCGGCTCAGTCAAAGTGAAGCTCCGCGCGCACAGAACCTGCCACAAGCTCAAGTCCTGGGAGTTTCAGAAGTGCCATTCTGCTGTAGACTTTACCTCCTTCTACAAGTGAGTGCCCCACTCATCATTATCAAACTATACTGTAGGCTCTGAGGAAACTTTGCAGCATTTGAATCTTTATATCTCTGAACTAAAGATCGCTAATGTAGGAGAAGATCTGATGTCTAGAGTGATATTAACACAGATTTAAAGGTGAGAGTTTGGGCGTGGCTATTGTAGCAGGAGGAGAGTTTGGGGCGTGGCTACAGTAGCAGGAGGAGAGTTTGGGGCGTGGCTACAGTAGCAGGAGGAGAGTTTGGGGCGTGGCTACAGTAGCAGGAGGAGAGTTTGGGGAGTGGCTACAGTAGCAGGAGGAGAGTTTGGGGAGTGGCTACAGTAGCAGGAGGAGAGTTTGGGGAGTGGCTACAGTAGCAGGAGGAGAGTTTGGGGAGTGGCTACAGTAGCAGGAGGAGAGTTTGGGGAGTGGCTACAGTAGCAGGAGGAGAGTTTGGGGAGTGGCTACAGTAGCAGGAGGAGAGTTTGGGGTGTGGCTACAGTAGCAGGAGGAGAGTTTGGGGAGTGGCTACAGTAGCAGGAGGAGAGTTTGGGGAGTGGCTACTGTAGCAGGAGGAGATTTTGGGGCGTGTCTACAGTAGCAGGAGGAGAGTTTGGGGCGTGTCTACAGTAGCAGGAGGAGAGTTTGGGGAGTGGCTACAGTAGCAGGAGGAGAGTTTGGGGCGTGTCTACAGTAGCAGGAGGAGAGTTTGGGGAGTGGCTACAGTAGCAGGAGGAGAGTTTGGGGCGTGTCTACTGTAGCAGGAGGAGAGTTTGGGGCGTGGCTACAGTAGCAGGAGGAGAGTTTGGGGAGTGGCTACAGTAGCAGGAGGAGAGTTTGGGGAGTGGCTACAGTAGCAGGAAGAGAGTTTGGGGAGTGGCTACAGTAGCAGGAGGAGAGTTTGGGGAGTGGCTACAGTAGCAGGAGGAGAGTTTGGGGAGTGGCTACAGTAGCAGGAGGAGAGTTTGGGGCGTGGCTACAGTAGCAGGAGGAGAGTTTGGGGAGTGGCTACTGTAGCAGGAGGAGAGTTTGGGGAGTGGCTACAGTAGCAGATGGAGAGTTTGGGGAGTGGCTACAGTAGCAGATGGAGAGTTTGGGGAGTGGCTACAGTAGCAGATGGAGAGTTTGGGGAGTGGCTACAGTAGCAGGAGGAGAGTTTGGGGAGTGGCTACAGTAGCAGGAGGAGAGTTTGGGGCGTGGCTACAGTAGCAGGAGGAGAGTTTGGGGAGTGGCTACTGTAGCAGGAGGAGAGTTTGGGGCGTGGCTACAGTAGCAGGAGGAGAGTTTGGGGAGTGGCTACAGTAGCAGATGGAGAGTTTGGGGAGTGGCTACAGTAGCAGGAGGAGAGTTTGGGGAGTGGCTACAGTAGCAGGAGGAGAGTTTGGGGAGTGGCTACTGTAGCAGGAGGAGAGTTTGGGGAGTGGCTACAGTAGCAGGAGGAGAGTTTGGGGAGTGGCTACAGTAGCAGGAGGAGAGTTTGGGGAGTGGCTACAGTAGCAGGAGGAGAGTTTGGGGAGTGGCTACTGTAGCAGGAGGAGAGTTTGGGGAGTGGCTACAGTAGCAGATGGAGAGTTTGGGGAGTGGCTACAGTAGCAGATGGAGAGTTTGGGGAGTGGCTACAGTAGCAGGAGGAGAGTTTGGGGAGTGGCTACAGTAGCAGGAGGAGAGTTTGGGGAGTGGCTACAGTAGCAGATGGAGAGTTTGGGGAGTGGCTACAGTAGCAGGAGGAGAGTTTGGGGAGTGGCTACAGTAGCAGGAGGAGAGTTTGGGGAGTGGCTACAGTAGCAGGAGGAGAGTTTGGGGAGTGGCTACAGTAGCAGGAGGAGAGTTTGGGGAGTGGCTACAGTAGCAGGAGGAGAGTTTGGGGAGTGGCTACAGTAGCAGGAGGAGAGTTTGGGGAGTGGCTACAGTAGCAGGAGGAGAGTTTGGGGAGTGGCTACAGTAGCAGGAGGAGAGTTTGGGGCGTGGCTACAGTAGCAGGAGGAGAGTTTGGGGAGTGGCTACAGTAGCAGGAGGAGAGTTTGGGGCGTGGCTACTGGGGAATCTCCTCAACCACCACCAGTGTACAGCTCCACCTAATTTATGCGACGGCTGCCATATTGCGCCAGAACGCCCACCACACACCAGATTACTGGTGGAGAGGAAACAGTGATGAAGCCAATTGGTATAGATGGGGATGATTAGGAGGCCATGATGGACAGAGGCCACTGGGCAAATGTGGCCAGTATGCCAGAGTTACACCCCTACTCTTTCCAAAGACATCCTGGGATTTTTTGTGACCACAGAGAGTCAGGACCTCGGTTTAACGTCTCATCCGAAGGACGGTGCTCTTTGACAGTATAGTGTCCCCGTCACTATACTGGGGCGTTAGGACCCACACAGACCACAGGGTGAGCGCCCCCTGCTGGCCTCACGAACACCTCTTCCAGCAGCGACCTGGCTTTCTCAGAAGGTCTCCCATCCAGGTACTAACCAGACTCAGCCCTGCTTAGCTTCAGTGGGCAACCAGTCTTGGGTACAGGGTGATATGGCTGCTGACATAAAACATAAAAGCGAATGATGTTACGCGCTTCAACAGTTGTTGTAAATGTATAAATATATAAATGTAGATAATGGAGATAAATGTTCCTGGAAAATGCCTGGTATTTCATTTTGGTGATGCTGGTGAGATTAGCCAGCATCACAGTGAGATTAACTACTCAAACTCATTCTGCTTCCTCACTGTATGTCTGTCTCTCCCCATGTCTTCCTCTCTTTAGGTCATGTGTCACAGACATGTGTGAGTGTCCAGTGCATAAGAACTGTTACTGCGAGTCGTTCATAGCATACAGTCGAGCGTGTGAGCGAGAGGGCATCCGTGTGCACTGGAGACCGGAGCTCGCCTGCATCAGTAAGTCACACTGGACACATTTATTTATATAGGGTGTTTTCGTTTTCCATGTTCCTGAATACAACAGGTTAATTGCCTATATTTAGAAAATTGTGAAACCATTTCAGTAGGTACTAACCATTTCTCTCCTTACATTCGAAACGATTTGTGATTGAATGTTTAGTGGATGTCTCTGATCCTGATGTCTATACAAGTCCTGGCATTTATGATCAAGCACATCTATGACTGCTTCACCGCACCGATCTGTGTATCACTGTGCAACACCTTTAGCCCCCATCATTCTAATATCCTGATTAGACCCACATTTTTAGAGTTGTATCTGTTCTTCTTATTTGACTAGTTTTCATTTCCTTTTTCTGCTGTAGGCACACACTGCAAACATGGTGCGGTTTACGACACATGTGGACCCGGCTGCACGAAAACCTGCCATAACTGGAACGAGGTCGGCCCGTGTCACAGACCCTGTGTGGCCGGCTGTCACTGTCCTGCCAACCTTGTCTTGTTTCAGGGACACTGCGTTAAACACACAACTTGCCCCGGGTCATGATGACCCACGTGACCTATACAAGAGATCCAAACACACGGGGGGGAAGAGAACTGGGCAAACAGGACTGGACCAACCGGTAACCTTCCAGGGTCTCTCTCTCGAATCACACTGAAGTGAGTTAAACTGCAGTTCCTCCACTGGCCACTAGAGGCCGGCTGCAGGAGAGACTCATTCCCATAGACCCGCATGTTAAAATGCCCAACTTTACAGCAGAAATGAACATGTTTTCAGTCTGGTTTAAAAAGTGGTTTTGGTCTATAAAGCTAATCCTGCCCTTCATGACGACTGTGAGGGGGTGAATTTTTTTATAACTCATCCGTTTAAATGATATTAAGCCTTAAAGTTCTGCATAATTAATGGCGTGGCCACTTGAGTGACAGGTGGATGTCACTACTAGCCGTTTGTCTGCTGTGTGTTAGCATCACAACACCTCAGCTAATCTGCCTCGCTGCACATGTTCGTTCATCCGGAGTGACGCACGACCAAGATGGCGACGACAGGCTCCGCCCACTTTGGGCTTTAGAAACGCTCTTCAGAAACACTACGGGTTGTACACAGTCTATGGACTGTCCAGGACTCAGATACTCATAAACTGTGGCTTGGCCCGGCTCCTCCATCACTCGTGTTCACCACTGTAGTGCCTTACCGCTGGAACTGGAGTTACATGAGGGCTAGATGGCAAACATAACAATAGTATTATCCCATTATTGGGGCAGCCAGTATTTAACACACGATTTCTTGACTGAAAGGGAAACTATTTATATATTTGTTGTTTATTTTGTAAGTCGAGGACTCAAATGTGACTGTTATAGCTTTAAAGAGAAGTGTACTGTATTCATCCAGCCCAGTGTTCATACACTGAATTGCGTGTGTGTGTGTGTGTGTGTGTTGTTATACCTGTACATTTCACATGACACAGTAAGATATTATATATATATATGACCAGTATAAAGCTTATATACTTTTTCAGAAATAAGCAGCTCAGGTTCAGAGATGTTTCACGTGTAGATTCAGGATCGGGACGCAGACGGGTTTCGCTCCTAAGGAAAAAGAGCCCAAAAAGAACTAAAGCCAAAAATCAGCATCATGTTACATGAATTGTGGCAATAATTTTCACAAGGTACATGAAAAAGTTCTTTTAAATTGATAAAACTTTGCAGTACTGACCTGAGCGTTAAGTGTGTTGTGTTTTTCCAAGTGCTGTAGTTTAGTTGAGTGTTATTTAAGCCATATTAATCCTGACACACTCACACACTCTCACTCGCATACTCTCTATCACACACACACACACACACACACACACACGGACCCAGCCCTAAAAGAAAACAACATTCTTTCCAGAGCTCTGAAAGGACATCTGACAGAACGAGTGTTATCAATCAGTGTACTGGAGTAGTCGACTCGTGAACTTTCTTTTACTCACTAATTGTTTTTCCAAGAAAATTGTTTAAGTTAAAATGTATGTGTATCCACAGTTAATGTATGTTTGTGCAGTTCTGGTTGAATGCTGTTACTGATTACCACCAGTTTCCACCTCGAATAGATCAATGCTGAAATGATTAATATGTAACATAACTCTAGTATTGCCACCCTTGGTAAACATGAGCAATACGGACTTTGATTTTTTTTTTCTCCTCTTAACAAACAAAAATCAAACCAATATTCATAAAATATTATGAAAAATAATTGTGGAACAAATCCATCCATTTTCGAAATCACTTGTCCTATGTGGGATTCCAGAAATTGGTAATAAATAAAATATTTATCTTACCTACCTACAATTTCTAGTAAACATAAATCTGAATTATATTACCATCAATATTGTATGTTACATTATTAACATTATATTGTATGTTACATTATTATATTATATTGTATGTTACAACATTATCAACACAATCTCTGTTTACACGGATCCAAAGCGACTAAAAACACAGTATTATGCACACCAGACAAATCGTTGGCAATGTCACTTTGTAAAGAAAGACTACTTGCCTGCACACATACACATTCACGCATTTACACACACACACACACACACAATACGCTTGTGCATTTTAAGTTTACACTGAGATGATAATAGTAATAGTATAATAATATATAATAATAATAATAATAATATGTAGACTGGGGGTCTATCCAATCATGGGGAATTTGCATATCATAATTAATAATTATTCTTACAGGTTTGGATCAGATCAGTCTTACATGTTATTAAATCTCTGATAAGGGATGATATGTTATTTTAACTGCATGCATGTGTATCTTGGTAATCAACCACCAGTTGATTGCAATTAATTACACAGATCACGTTTTATAAACAGGTAAAAATTAATTAGCTCAATTGTCAGAATAATATCTGTGGAGAATTAAGTATGATCGACCCATCTGCTTGTCCAGCAAGCTTGATCATTCGATCTCCATCAAAACCCGCAATATCATCTTACTTTATAGATTTTCGGGAAAACCAACCTGTGGCCACATGAATTAGTTTTCCTGTTCTATAAACAAATAAAGTATCTTTAATTTGTAAAGTTTGTAGCTTTGATCTAGTCATTTAAGGGACTTGAAGTAGAGATCACTGCACACTGGAGAATAAGGAAGGATTGGGAAACAGGAAGGTATCTGCATGTCTTTTGTGTGTACTTAGTATAAATATTAATTGGTTGTCTAGCCTTGATTACAGAACAGTAATACAATTACGGAATCACAAATCTAAAGTAATCAAATCCATTAATTCATATAATAATCTTGTATTTTTATTCTGATTAATGAAAGAAAATGCGTTTTCAGGTATGTTTTGCGACGTTAAGCTATTTGTTATTTAGCAATAAGGAAATATATATATATATATACAGTATATATATATATATACATTAATTACATGCATGTCATTTTGTACTAATTCATATGATTTATGTCATAATTATTTCTTAAAACAGAACATCAGACAATAAAATAACATTCAATGCAATACAATTAGTGAACCAAAACTTACAGGCTATAAAAAAATTAAATGTTGGCCAAATTACACAATACAATACAAAATGAATTCAACTGAATTATGAGATGTAACGAATTGATTTTTTTACACAAACACAAAACTACAAGTAAATGCACATCATTTTGGGACATTTATAAAGCAATACAAATCAGCTTTAAACAGACATACTGTAGTGTGTCTTTAATTTCCTGAATACTTCTGTGATAGTCCTCTGGCTACACAGTGTGAAGATTAAAATAATAATCATGTTGATTTAGCTGTGTTAACGATGTTTAATAGGTTACAGATTTTGAGAGAAGAGTTTTTAGGTCCATCCTGGATAAACTAATGAGACCCAAATATATGCAGTGTCTTTTGCTGTATGTCAAGTCAAATCTGTAGTTTGAAGTAAATTATATTGTATGTGCAGTTTGTGTTTCGCCATCCTGAGGCCTAGATGATGCAGTCAGGTGAGATGTGCCGAGGCACCGAAGAGACTGAGCAACTCTAAAACACACACACAAACATGCATTAGTCTGTTGAGCTGTCTAACATCACTCACTGTTCTTACTTCGATGCTCACTTACTTATCTCGCTGAACCTTGTGGTGTGTAACATCACTCACTGTTAGCATGCTGTGACAGTACAAGGCCATTTTAATCACACACTCCACAAGCCCAAAAGAGACTGAAACCTTTCGTTCGTCTCAGTATTATAAGGCTGATCTGAACAAGAGAAGATTACATTTCTTCATTCAAATATATAGTATATATTTGTACCAGAATGATAACTTAAAGGCAAGTGAGACTTGATCTCGTGTCTCCATTGCAGCTTTTGCTCCACGCATCCACACTTCTGTGTCCAGTCTCGAACCGGGATCCTCCCGACAGGAGAGAACACGCTCAACCCACTGAGCCACTGGCACTTCTACATGAAGATTTCTTTTTTTGGGTGCATGTCATTTTTATTTGGACAAAACCAGTGAAACTGAAGCATTAAACACAAATAGTGAGATTTGAAACCAAATCCTCCACATGATGAAGCAACACTCAAACCACTGAGCCACTGGAACTTCCAATAATTCTCTTTATTTTGGGGGCATGTCATTTTTATTTGGACAAAACCATTCAAAATAAAGCATTTTAATGCAAAGAGTGGGATTTGAACCCAAATCCTCCACATGATGGAGCAACTCTCAAACCACTGAGCCACTGGAGCTTCCACTATTAGACCTCTTTATTTTGGGGTAATGTTTTTTTTTTTATTTGGAAAAAAACAGTGAAAATAAAGCATTTTAACGCAAAGAGTGGGATTTGAACCCAAATCCTCCACATGATAGAGCAACGCTCAAACCACTGAACCACTGGAGCTTCCACTGTTGAGCTTCTTTTTTTTCTTTTTTATATGTGTTTTTTGAGAAAACCACATAAAAACACGTGTCCACGAACACACTATGTGTTCAATAACCCACTATTTTTTAAAAGTACTAACCCCGGCCTTCATGCAATAAACTGCAAGTGGACAGAATCCCACCTGCAATCTATTGAATGGTGATTCAGACAGTTTATTTGATGGACATTTTATAATTAAAGTTCTAGACCGTTCCAGAGCTGAGATATTGACATCCCACATAGCATTTATGCCATTATAAATATCTCAATATCTCAGCTCTGGAAGGGTCTAGAGCCTCCATTTTTGCACTCATGTCTAAGTCTCATGGCCCTCTATCAGAACCCAGAGTTTCAAGAAGATCAGAGAAACTCAAAATTTCGCCCCCCCCCAAAAAAACGACAGTGGTACCCCTTTCGTTTTTTCTTACTGGTCGAAATTTTGGGTTTCGATATCTCAGCTCTGGAAGGGACTAGATCCTCCATTTTTGCACTCAGGCCGAAGTCTCATGGCCCTCTATCAGAATCCAGAGTTTCAAGAAGATCAGAGAAACTCAAAATTTCGCCCCCCCCAAAAAAAACGACAGTGGTACCCCTTTCGTTTTTTCTTACTGGTCGAAATTTTGAAATTCGATATCTCAGCTCTGGAAGGGTCTGGAGCCTCCATTTTTGCACTCAGGTTTAAGTCTCATGGCCCTCTATCAGAATCCAGAGTTTTGAGAAGATTGGAGAAACTTAATTAAGTCTCTGGTTTAAGTCTTTTTTTCGCCGGAAAAAACAAAACAAAACGAAAGGGGTACCACTGTCGTTTTTTTTTTTTCCGGGTGGAATTTTTGAGTTTCCATATCTCAGCTCTGGAAGGGTCTAGAGCCTCCATTTTTGCACTCAGGTTTAAGTCTCATGGCCCTCTATCAGAATCCAGAGTTTTGAGAAGATTGGAGAAACATAATTTTTCGCCAAAAAAAAAAAAAAAATGAAAGGGGTACCATTGTCGTTTTTTTTTTTCCGGGTGGAATTTTTGAGTTTCCATATCTCAGCTCTGGAAGGGTCTAGAGCCTCCATTTTTGCACTCAGGTTTAAGTCTCATGGCCCTCTATCAGAATCCAGAGTTTTGGGAAGATTGGAGACACTTAATTTTTCGCCCGAAAAAAAAAAAAACGAAAGGGGTACCACTGTCGTTGTTTTTTTCCGGGTGGAATTTTTGAGTTTCCATATCTCAGCTCTGGAAGGGTCTAGAGCAGGGGTGCCCAATCCTGTTCCTGGCGATCGACTGTCCTGCACAGTTCATCTCAAACCCTAATCAAACACACCTGAAGTAGCCAATTAAGGTCTTTAGGATCACATTCAGCTGTGTTTGATTAGGGTTGGAGATGAACTGTGCAGGACAGTCGATCGCCAGGAGCAGGATTGGGCACCCCTGGTCTAGAGCCTCCATTTTTGCACTCAGGTTTAAGTCTCATGGCCCTCTATCAGAATCCAGAGTTTTGAGAAGATTGGAGAAACTTAATTTTTCGCCCAAAAAAACAAAAACAAAGGGGTACCACTGTCGTTTTTTTTTTCCGGGTGGAATTTTTGAGTTTCCATATCTCAGCTCTGGAAGGGTCTAGAGCCTCCATTTTTGCACTCAGGTTTAAGTCTCATGGGCCTCTATCAGAATCCAGAGTTTTGAGAAGATTGGAGAAACTTAATTTTTCGCCCAAAAAAAGAAAAGAAAGGGGTACCACTGTCGTTTTTTTTTTCCGGGTGGAATTTTTGAGTTTCCATATCTCAGCTCTGGAAGGGTCTAGAGCCTCCATTTTTGCACTCAGGTTTAAGTCTCGTGGCCCTCTATCAGAATCCAGAGTTTTAAGAAGATTGGAGAAACTTAATTTTTCGCCCGAAAAAAAAAAAAAAACGAAAGGGGAACCACTGTCGTTTTTTTTTTCCGGGTGGAATTTTTGAGTTTCCATATCTCAGCTCTGGAAGGGTCTAGAGCCTCCATTTTTGCACTCAGGTTTAAGTCTCATGGCCCTCTATCAGAATCCAAAGTTTTGAGAAGATTGGAGAAACTTAATTTTTCGCCCGAAAAAAAAAAAAAACGAAAGGGGTACCACTGTCGTTTTTTTTTTCCGGGTGGAATTTTTGAGTTTCCATATCTCAGCTCTGGAAGGGTCTAGAGCCTCCATTTTTGCACTCAGGTTTAAGTCTCATGGCCCTCTATCAGAATCCAGAGTTTTGAGAAGATTGGAGAAACTTAATTTTTCGCCCAAAAAAAAAAAAAAAACGAAAGGGGTACCACTGTCGTTTTTTTTTTTCCGGGTGGAATTTTTGAGTTTCCATATCTCAGCTCTGGAGGGGTCTAGAGCCTCCATTTTTGCACTCAGGTTTAAGTCTCATGGCCCTCTATCAGAATCCAGAGTTTTGAGAAGATTGGAGAAACTTAATTTTTCGCCCAAAAAAACAAAAACAAAGGGGTACCACTGTCGTTTTTTTTTTCCGTGTGGAATTTTTGAGTTTCCATATCTCAGCTCTGGAAGGGTCTAGAGCCTCCATTTTTGCACTCAGGTTTAAGTCTCATGGGCCTCTATCAGAATCCAGAGTTTTGAGAAGATTGGAGAAACTTAATTTTTCGCCCAAAAAAAAAAAAGAAAGGGGTACCACTGTCGTTTTTTTTTTCCGGGTGGAATTTTTGAGTTTCCATATCTCAGCTCTGGAAGGGTCTAGAGCCTCCATTTTTGCACTCAGGTTTAAGTCTCATGGCCCTCTATCAGAATCCAGAGTTTTAAGAAGATTGGAGAAACTTAATTTTTCGCCCGAAAAAAAAAAAAAAAACGAAAGGGGAACCACTGTCGTTTTTTTTTTCCGGGTGGAATTTTTGAGTTTCCATATCTCAGCTCTGGAAGGGTCTAGAGCCTCCATTTTTGCACTCAGGTTTAAGTCTCATGGCCCTCTATCAGAATCCAAAGTTTTGAGAAGATTGGAGAAACTTAATTTTTCGCCCGAAAAAAAAAAAAACGAAAGGGGTACCACTGTCGTTTTTTTTTTCCGGGTGGAATTTTTGAGTTTCCATATCTCAGCTCTGGAAGGGTCTAGAGCCTCCATTTTTGCACTCAGGTTTAAGTCTCATGGCCCTCTATCAGAATCCAGAGTTTTGAGAAGATTGGAGAAACTTAATTTTTCGCCCAAAAAAAAAAAAAAAAACGAAAGGGGTACCACTGTCGTTTTTTTTTTTCCGGGTGGAATTTTTGAGTTTCCATATCTCAGCTCTGGAGGGGTCTAGAGCCTCCATTTTTGCACTCAGGTTTAAGTCTCATGGCCCTCTATCAGAATCCAGAGTTTTGAGAAGATTGGAGAAACTTAATTTTTCTCCCAAAAAAAAAAAAAACGAAAGGGGTACCACTGTCGTTTTTTTTTTTCCGGGTGAAATTTTTGAGTTTCCATATCTCAGCTCTGGAAGGGTCTAGAGCCTCCATTTTTGCACTCAGGTTTAAGTCTCATGGCCCTCTATCAGAATCCAGAGTTTTGAGAAGATTGGAGAAACATAATTTTTCGCCGGAAAAAAAAAACGAAAGGGGTACCACTGTTGTTTTTTTTTCCCGGGTGGAATTTTTGAGTTTCCATATCTCAGCTCTGGAAGGGTCTAGAGCCTCCATTTTTGCACTCAGGTTTAAGTCTCATGGCCCTCTATCAGAATCCAGAGTTTTGAGAAGATTGAAGAAACATAATTTTTCGCCGGAAAAAAAAAACGAAAGGAGTACCACTGTCGTTTTTTTTTTTCCGGGTGGAATTTTTGAGTTTCCATATCTCAGCTCTGGAAGGGTCTAGAGCCTCAATTTTTGCACTCAGGTTTAAGTCTCATGGCCCTCTATCAGAATCCAGAGTTTTGAGAAGATTGGAGAAACATAATTTTTCGCCAAAAAAAAAAAAAAATGAAAGGGGTACCACTGTCGTTTTTTTTTTTCCGGGTGGAATTTTTGAGTTTCCATATCTCAGCTCTGGAAGGGTCTAGAGCCTCCATTTTTGCACTCAGGTTTAAGTCTCGTGGCCCTCTATCAGAATCCAGAGTTTTGGGAAGATTGGAGACACTTACTTTTTCGCCCGAAAAAAAAAACGAAAGGGGTACCACTGTCGTTGTTTTTTTCCGGGTGGAATTTTTGAGTTTCCATATCTCAGCTCTGGAAGGGTCTAGAGCCTCCATTTTTGCACTCAGGTTTAAGTCTCATGGCCCTCTATCAGAATCCAGAGTTTTGAGAAGATTGAAGAAACATAATTTTTCGCCGGAAAAAAAAAACGAAAGGAGTACCACTGTCGTTTTTTTTTTTCCGGGTGGAATTTTTGAGTTTCCATATCTCAGCTCTGGAAGGGTCTAGAGCCTCAATTTTTGCACTCAGGTTTAAGTCTCATGGCCCTCTATCAGAATCCAGAGTTTTGAGAAGATTGGAGAAACATAATTTTTCGCCAAAAAAAAAAAAAATGAAAGGGGTACCACTGTCGTTTTTTTTTTTCCGGGTGGAATTTTTGAGTTTCCATATCTCAGCTCTGGAAGGGTCTAGAGCCTCCATTTTTGCACTCAGGTTTAAGTCTCGTGGCCCTCTATCAGAATCCAGAGTTTTGGGAAGATTGGAGACACTTACTTTTTCGCCCGAAAAAAAAAACGAAAGGGGTACCACTGTCGTTGTTTTTTTCCGGGTGGAATTTTTGAGTTTCCATATCTCAGCTCTGGAAGGGTCTAGAGCAGGGGTGCCCAATCCTGTTCCTGGCGATCGACTGTCCTGCACAGTTCATCTCAAACCCTAATCAAACACACCTGAAGTAGCCAATTAAGGTCTTTAGGATCACATTCAGCTGTGTTTGATTAGGGTTGGAGATGAACTGTGCAGGACAGTCGATCGCCAGGAGCAGGATTGGGCACCCCTGGTCTAGAGCCTCCATTTTTGCACTCAGGTTTAAGTCTCATGGCCCTCTATCAGAATCCAGAGTTTTGAGAAGATTGGAGAAACTTAATTTTTCGCCCAAAAAAACAAAAACAAAGGGGTACCACTGTCGTTTTTTTTTTCCGGGTGGAATTTTTGAGTTTCCATATCTCAGCTCTGGAAGGGTCTAGAGCCTCCATTTTTGCACTCAGGTTTAAGTCTCATGGGCCTCTATCAGAATCCAGAGTTTTGAGAAGATTGGAGAAACTTAATTTTTCGCCCAAAAAAAAAAAAGAAAGGGGTACCACTGTCGTTTTTTTTTTCCGGGTGGAATTTTTGAGTTTCCATATCTCAGCTCTGGAAGGGTCTAGAGCCTCCATTTTCGCACTCAGGTTTAAGTCTCATGGCCCTCTATCAGAATCCAGAGTTTTGAGAAGATTGGAGAAACTTAATTTTTCGCCCGAAAAAAAAAAAAAAACGAAAGGGGAACCACTGTCGTTTTTTTTTTCCGGGTGGAATTTTTGAGTTTCCATATCTCAGCTCTGGAAGGGTCTAGAGCCTCCATTTTTGCACTCAGGTTTAAGTCTCATGGCCCTCTATCAGAATCCAAAGTTTTGAGAAGATTGGAGAAACTTAATTTTTCGCCCGAAAAAAAAAACAAAACGAAAGGGGTACCACTGTCGTTTTTTTTTTCCGGGTGGAATTTTTGAGTTTCCATATCTCAGCTCTGGAAGGGTCTAGAGCCTCCATTTTTGCACTCAGGTTTAAGTCTCATGGCCCTCTATCAGAATCCAGAGTTTTGAGAAGATTGGAGAAACTTAATTTTTCGCCCAAAAAAACAAAAAAACGAAAGGGGTACCACTGTCGTTTTTTTTTTTCCGGGTGGAATTTTTGAGTTTCCATATCTCAGCTCTGGAGGGGTCTAGAGCCTCCATTTTTGCACTCAGGTTTAAGTCTCATGGCCCTCTATCAGAATCCAGAGTTTTGAGAAGATTGGAGAAACTTAATTTTTCGCCCAAAAAAAAAAAAAACCAAAGGGGTACCACTGTCGTTTTTTTTTTCCGGGTGAAATTTTTGAGTTTCCATATCTCAGCTCTGGAAGGGTCTAGAGCCTCCATTTTTGCACTCAGGTTTAAGTCTCATGGCCCTCTATCAGAATCCAGAGTTTTGAGAAGATTGAAGAAACATAATTTTTCGCCGGAAAAAAAAAAACGAAAGGGGTACCACTGTCGTTTTTTTTTTCCGGGTGGAATTTTTGAGATTCCATATCTCAGCTCTGGAAGGGTCTAGAGCCTCCATTTTTGCACTCAGGTTTAAGTCTCATGGCCCTCTATCAGAATCCAGAGTTTTGAGAAGATTGAAGAAACATAATTTTTCGCCGGAAAAAAAAAAACGAAAGGGGTACCACTGTTGTTTTTTTTCCGGGTGGAATTTTTGAGTTTCCATATCTCAGCTCTGGAAGGGTCTAGAGCCTCCATTTTTGCACTCAGGTTTAAGTCTCATGGCCCTCTATCAGAATCCAGAGTTTTGAGAAGATTGAAGAAACATAATTTTTCGCCGGAAAAAAAAAAACGAAAGGGGTACCACTGTCGTTTTTTTTTTTCCGGGTGGAATTTTTGAGATTCCATATCTCAGCTCTGGAAGGGTCTAGAGCCTCCATTTTTGCACTCAGGTTTAAGTCTCATGTCCCTCTATCAGAATCCAGAGTTTTGAGAAGATTGGTGACACTTAATTTTTCGCCCAAAAAAAAAAAAAACGAAAGGGGTACCACTGTCGTTTTTTTTTTCCGGGTGGAATTTTTGAGTTTCCATATCTCAGCTCTGGAAGGGTCTTGAGCCTCCATTTTTGCACTCAGGTTTAAGTCTCATGGCCCTCTATCAGAATCCAGAGTTTTGAGAAGATTGGAGAAACTTAATTTTTCGCCCCAAAAAAAAAAACGAAAGGGGTAACACTGTCGTTTTTTTTTTACGGGTGGAATTTTTGAGTTTCCATATCTCAGCTCTGGAAGGGTCTAGAGCCTCCATTTTTGCACTCAGGTTTAAGTCTCATGGTCCTCTATCAGAATCCAGAGTTTTGAGAAGATTGGAGAAACTTAATTTTTCGCCCAAAAAAAAAAAAGAAAGGGGTACCACTGTCGTTTTTTTTTTCCGGGTGGAATTTTTGAGTTTCCATATCTCAGCTCTGGAAGGGTCTAGAGCCTCCATTTTTGCACTCAGGTTTAAGTCTCATGGCCCTCTATCAGAATCCAGAGTTTTGAGAAGATTGGAGAAACATAATTTTTCACCGGAAAAAAAAAACGAAAGGGGTACCACTGTTGTTTTTTTTTCCGGGTGGAATTTTTGAGTTTCCATATCTCAGCTCTGGAAGGGTCTAGAGCCTCCATTTTTGCACTCAGGTTTAAGTCTCATGGCCCTCTATCAGAATCCAGAGTTTTGAGAAGATTGAAGAAACATAATTTTTCGCCGGAAAAAAAAAAACGAAAGGGGTACCACTGTCGTTTTTTTTTTCCGGGTGGAATTTTTGAGATTCCATATCTCAGCTCTGGAAGGGTCTAGAGCCTCCATTTTTGCACTCAGGTTTAAGTCTCATGGCCCTCTATCAGAATCCAGAGTTTTGAGAAGATTGGAGAAACATAATTTTTCACCGGAAAAAAAAAACGAAAGGGGTACCACTGTTGTTTTTTTTTTCCGGGTGGAATTTTTGAGATTCCATATCTCAGCTCTGGAAGGGTCTAGAGCCTCCATTTTTGCACTCAGGTTTAAGTCTCATGGCCCTCTATCAGAATCCAGAGTTTTGAGAAGATTGGAGAAACATAATTTTTCACCGGAAAAAAAAAACGAAAGGGGTACCACTGTTGTTTTTTTTTCCGGGTGGAATTTTTGAGTTTCCATATCTCAGCTCTGGAAGGGTCTAGAGCCTCCATTTTTGCACTCAGGTTTAAGTCTCATGTCCCTCTATCAGAATCCAGAGTTTTGAGAAGATTGGAAACACTTAATTTTTCGCCCAAAAAAAAAAAAACGAAAGGGGTACCACTGTCGTTTTTTTTTTCCGGGTGGAATTTTTGAGTTTCCATATCTCAGCTCTGGAAGGGTCTTGAGCCTCCATTTTTGCACTCAGGTTTAAGTCTCATGGCCCTCTATCAGAATCCAGAGTTTTGAGAAGATTGGAGAAACTTAATTTTTCGCCCCAAAAAAAAAAAAAACGAAAGGGGTACCACTGTCGTTTTTTTTTTCCGGGTGGAATTTTTGAGTTTCCATATCTCAGCTCTGGAAGGGTCTAGAGCCTCCATTTTTGTACTCAGGTTTAAGTCTCATGGCCCTCTATCAGAATCCAGAGTTTTGAGAAGATTGGAGAAACTTAATTTTTTGCCCAAAAAAAAAAAAGAAAGGGGTACCACTGTCGTTTTTTTTTTCCGGGTGGAATTTTTGAGTTTCCATATCTCAGCTCTGGAAGGGTCTAGAGCCTCCATTTTTGCACTCAGGTTTAAGTCTCATGGCCCTCTATCAGAATACAGAGTTTTGAGAAGATTGGAGAAACATAATTTTTCGCCGGAAAAAAAAAACGAAAGGGGTACCACTGTTGTTTTTTTTTCCGGGTGGAATTTTTGAGTTTCCATATCTCAGCTCTGGAAGGGTCTAGAGCCTCCATTTTTGCACTCAGGTTTAAGTCTCATGGCCCTCTATCAGAATCCAGAGTTTTGAGAAGATTGAAGAAACATAATTTTTCGCCGGAAAAAAAAAACGAAAGGGGTACCACTGTCGTTTTTTTTTTTCCGGGTGGAATTTTTGAGATTCCATATCTCAGCTCTGGAAGGGTCTAGAGCCTCCATTTTTGCACTCAGGTTTAAGTCTCATGTCCCTCTATCAGAATACAGAGTTTTGAGAAGATTAGAGACACTTAATTTTTCACCCAAAAAAAAAAAAACGAAAGGGGTACCACTGTCGTTTTTTTTTTCCGGGTGGAATTTTTGAGTTTCCATATCTCAGCTCTGGAAGGGTCTTGAGCCTCCATTTTTGCACTCAGGTTTAAGTATCATGGCCCTCTATCAGAATCCAGAGTTTTGAGAAGAATGGAGAAACTTAATTTTTCGCCCCCAAAAAAAAAAACGAAAGGGGTACCACTGTCGTTTTTTTTTTCCGGGTGGAATTTTTGAGTTTCCATATCTCAGCTCTGGAAGGGTCTAGAGCCTCCATTTTTGCACTCAGGTTTAAGTCTCATGGCCCTCTATCAGAATCCAGAGTTTTGAGAAGATTGGAGAAACTTAATTTTTCGCCCAAAAAAAAAAAGAAAGGGGTACCACTGTCGTTTTTTTTTTCCGGGTGGAATTTTTGAGTTTCCATATCTCAGCTCTGGAAGGGTCTAGAGCCACCATTTTTGCACTCAGGTTTAAGTCTCATGGTCCTCCATCAGAATCCAGAGTTTTGAGAAGATTGGAGAAACTTAATTTTTCGCCCAAAAAAAAAAAAAAGAAAGGGGTACCACTGTCGTTTTTTTTTTCCGGGTGGAATTTTTGAGTTTCCATATCTCAGCTCTGGAAGGGTCTAGAGCCTCCATTTTTGCACTCAGGTTTAAGTCTCATGGCCCTCTATCAGAATCCAGAGTTTTGAGAAGATTGGAGAAACTTAATTTTTCGCCCGAAAAAAAAAAAAAAAACGAAAGGGGAACCACTGTCGTTTTTTTTTTCCGGGTGGAATTTTTGAGTTTCCATATCTCAGCTCTGGAAGGGTCTAGAGCCTCCATTTTTGCACTCAGGTTTAAGTCTCATGGCCCTCTATCAGAATCCAAAGTTTTGAGAAGATTGGAGAAACTTAATTTTTCGCCCGAAAAAAAAAAAACGAAAGGGGTACCACTGTCGTTTTTTTTTTCCGGGTGGAATTTTTGAGTTTCCATATCTCAGCTCTGGAAGGGTCTAGAGCCTCCATTTTTGCACTAAGGTTTAAGTCTCATGGCCCTCTATCAGAATCCAGAGTTTTGAGAAGATTGGAGAAACTTAATTTTTCGCCCGAAAAAAAAAAACGAAAGGGGTACCACTGTCGTTTTTTTTTTTTCCGGGTGGAATTTTTGAGTTTCCATATCTCAGCTCTGGAAGGGTCTAGAGCCTCCATTTTTGCACTCAGGTTTAAGTCTCATGGCCCTCTATCAGAATCCAGAGTTTTGAGAAGATTGGAGAAACTTAATTTTTCGCCCGAAAAAAAAAAACCGAAAGGGGTACCACTGTCGTTTTTTTTTTTCCGGGTGGAATTTTTGAGTTTCCATATCTTAGCTCTGGAAGGGTCTAGAGCCTCCATTTTTGCACTCAGGTTTAAGTCTCATGGCCCTCTATCAGAATCCAAAGTTTTGAGAAGATTGGAGAAACTTAATTTTTCGCCCGAAAAAAAAAACAAAACGAAAGGGGTACCACTGTCGTTTTTTTTTTCCGGGTGGAATTTTTGAGTTTCCATATCTCAGCTCTGGAAGGGTCTAGAGCCTCCATTTTTGCACTCAGGTTTAAGTCTCATGGCCCTCTATCAGAATCCAGAGTTTTGAGAAGATTGGAGAAACTTAATTTTTCGCCCAAAAAAACAAAAAAACGAAAGGGGTACCACTGTCGTTTTTTTTTTTCCGGGTGGAATTTTTGAGTTTCCATATCTCAGCTCTGGAGGGGTCTAGAGCCTCCATTTTTGCACTCAGGTTTAAGTCTCATGGCCCTCTATCAGAATCCAGAGTTTTGAGAAGATTGGAGAAACTTAATTTTTCGCCCAAAAAAAAAAAAAACCAAAGGGGTACCACTGTCGTTTTTTTTTTCCGGGTGAAATTTTTGAGTTTCCATATCTCAGCTCTGGAAGGGTCTAGAGCCTCCATTTTTGCACTCAGGTTTAAGTCTCATGGCCCTCTATCAGAATCCAGAGTTTTGAGAAGATTGAAGAAACATAATTTTTCGCCGGAAAAAAAAAAACGAAAGGGGTACCACTGTCGTTTTTTTTTTTCCGGGTGGAATTTTTGAGATTCCATATCTCAGCTCTGGAAGGGTCTAGAGCCTCCATTTTTGCACTCAGGTTTAAGTCTCATGGCCCTCTATCAGAATCCAGAGTTTTGAGAAGATTGAAGAAACATAATTTTTCGCCGGAAAAAAAAAAACGAAAGGGGTACCACTGTTGTTTTTTTTCCGGGTGGAATTTTTGAGTTTCCATATCTCAGCTCTGGAAGGGTCTAGAGCCTCCATTTTTGCACTCAGGTTTAAGTCTCATGGCCCTCTATCAGAATCCAGAGTTTTGAGAAGATTGAAGAAACATAATTTTTCGCCGGAAAAAAAAAAAACGAAAGGGGTACCACTGTCGTTTTTTTTTTTCCGGGTGGAATTTTTGAGATTCCATATCTCAGCTCTGGAAGGGTCTAGAGCCTCCATTTTTGCACTCAGGTTTAAGTCTCATGTCCCTCTATCAGAATCCAGAGTTTTGAGAAGATTGGTGACACTTAATTTTTCGCCCAAAAAAAAAAAAAACGAAAGGGGTACCACTGTCGTTTTTTTTTTCCGGGTGGAATTTTTGAGTTTCCATATCTCAGCTCTGGAAGGGTCTTGAGCCTCCATTTTTGCACTCAGGTTTAAGTCTCATGGCCCTCTATCAGAATCCAGAGTTTTGAGAAGATTGGAGAAACTTAATTTTTCGCCCCAAAAAAAAAAACGAAAGGGGTAACACTGTCGTTTTTTTTTTACGGGTGGAATTTTTGAGTTTCCATATCTCAGCTCTGGAAGGGTCTAGAGCCTCCATTTTTGCACTCAGGTTTAAGTCTCATGGTCCTCTATCAGAATCCAGAGTTTTGAGAAGATTGGAGAAACTTAATTTTTCGCCCAAAAAAAAAAAAGAAAGGGGTACCACTGTCGTTTTTTTTTTCCGGGTGGAATTTTTGAGTTTCCATATCTCAGCTCTGGAAGGGTCTAGAGCCTCCATTTTTGCACTCAGGTTTAAGTCTCATGGCCCTCTATCAGAATCCAGAGTTTTGAGAAGATTGGAGAAACATAATTTTTCACCGGAAAAAAAAAACGAAAGGGGTACCACTGTTGTTTTTTTTTCCGGGTGGAATTTTTGAGTTTCCATATCTCAGCTCTGGAAGGGTCTAGAGCCTCCATTTTTGCACTCAGGTTTAAGTCTCATGGCCCTCTATCAGAATCCAGAGTTTTGAGAAGATTGAAGAAACATAATTTTTCGCCGGAAAAAAAAAAACGAAAGGGGTACCACTGTCGTTTTTTTTTTCCGGGTGGAATTTTTGAGATTCCATATCTCAGCTCTGGAAGGGTCTAGAGCCTCCATTTTTGCACTCAGGTTTAAGTCTCATGGCCCTCTATCAGAATCCAGAGTTTTGAGAAGATTGGAGAAACATAATTTTTCACCGGAAAAAAAAAACGAAAGGGGTACCACTGTTGTTTTTTTTTTCCGGGTGGAATTTTTGAGATTCCATATCTCAGCTCTGGAAGGGTCTAGAGCCTCCATTTTTGCACTCAGGTTTAAGTCTCATGGCCCTCTATCAGAATCCAGAGTTTTGAGAAGATTGGAGAAACATAATTTTTCACCGGAAAAAAAAAACGAAAGGGGTACCACTGTTGTTTTTTTTTCCGGGTGGAATTTTTGAGTTTCCATATCTCAGCTCTGGAAGGGTCTAGAGCCTCCATTTTTGCACTCAGGTTTAAGTCTCATGTCCCTCTATCAGAATCCAGAGTTTTGAGAAGATTGGAAACACTTAATTTTTCGCCCAAAAAAAAAAAAACGAAAGGGGTACCACTGTCGTTTTTTTTTTCCGGGTGGAATTTTTGAGTTTCCATATCTCAGCTCTGGAAGGGTCTTGAGCCTCCATTTTTGCACTCAGGTTTAAGTCTCATGGCCCTCTATCAGAATCCAGAGTTTTGAGAAGATTGGAGAAACTTAATTTTTCGCCCCAAAAAAAAAAAAAACGAAAGGGGTACCACTGTCGTTTTTTTTTTCCGGGTGGAATTTTTGAGTTTCCATATCTCAGCTCTGGAAGGGTCTAGAGCCTCCATTTTTGTACTCAGGTTTAAGTCTCATGGCCCTCTATCAGAATCCAGAGTTTTGAGAAGATTGGAGAAACTTAATTTTTTGCCCAAAAAAAAAAAAGAAAGGGGTACCACTGTCGTTTTTTTTTTCCGGGTGGAATTTTTGAGTTTCCATATCTCAGCTCTGGAAGGGTCTAGAGCCTCCATTTTTGCACTCAGGTTTAAGTCTCATGGCCCTCTATCAGAATACAGAGTTTTGAGAAGATTGGAGAAACATAATTTTTCGCCGGAAAAAAAAAACGAAAGGGGTACCACTGTTGTTTTTTTTTCCGGGTGGAATTTTTGAGTTTCCATATCTCAGCTCTGGAAGGGTCTAGAGCCTCCATTTTTGCACTCAGGTTTAAGTCTCATGGCCCTCTATCAGAATCCAGAGTTTTGAGAAGATTGAAGAAACATAATTTTTCGCCGGAAAAAAAAAACGAAAGGGGTACCACTGTCGTTTTTTTTTTTCCGGGTGGAATTTTTGAGATTCCATATCTCAGCTCTGGAAGGGTCTAGAGCCTCCATTTTTGCACTCAGGTTTAAGTCTCATGTCCCTCTATCAGAATACAGAGTTTTGAGAAGATTGGAGACACTTAATTTTTCACCCAAAAAAAAAAAAAACGAAAGGGGTACCACTGTCGTTTTTTTTTTCCGGGTGGAATTTTTGAGTTTCCATATCTCAGCTCTGGAAGGGTCTTGAGCCTCCATTTTTGCACTCAGGTTTAAGTATCATGGCCCTCTATCAGAATCCAGAGTTTTGAGAAGAATGGAGAAACTTAATTTTTCGCCCCCCAAAAAAAAAACGAAAGGGGTACCACTGTCGTTTTTTTTTTCCGGGTGGAATTTTTGAGTTTCCATATCTCAGCTCTGGAAGGGTCTAGAGCCTCCATTTTTGCACTCAGGTTTAAGTCTCATGGCCCTCTATCAGAATCCAGAGTTTTGAGAAGATTGGAGAAACTTAATTTTTCGCCCAAAAAAAAAAAGAAAGGGGTACCACTGTCGTTTTTTTTTTCCGGGTGGAATTTTTGAGTTTCCATATCTCAGCTCTGGAAGGGTCTAGAGCCACCATTTTTGCACTCAGGTTTAAGTCTCATGGTCCTCCATCAGAATCCAGAGTTTTGAGAAGATTGGAGAAACTTAATTTTTCGCCCAAAAAAAAAAAAAAGAAAGGGGTACCACTGTCGTTTTTTTTTTCCGGGTGGAATTTTTGAGTTTCCATATCTCAGCTCTGGAAGGGTCTAGAGCCTCCATTTTTGCACTCAGGTTTAAGTCTCATGGCCCTCTATCAGAATCCAGAGTTTTGAGAAGATTGGAGAAACTTAATTTTTCGCCCGAAAAAAAAAAAAAAAACGAAAGGGGAACCACTGTCGTTTTTTTTTTCCGGGTGGAATTTTTGAGTTTCCATATCTCAGCTCTGGAAGGGTCTAGAGCCTCCATTTTTGCACTCAGGTTTAAGTCTCATGGCCCTCTATCAGAATCCAAAGTTTTGAGAAGATTGGAGAAACTTAATTTTTCGCCCGAAAAAAAAAAAAACGAAAGGGGTACCACTGTCGTTTTTTTTTTCCGGGTGGAATTTTTGAGTTTCCATATCTCAGCTCTGGAAGGGTCTAGAGCCTCCATTTTTGCACTAAGGTTTAAGTCTCATGGCCCTCTATCAGAATCCAGAGTTTTGAGAAGATTGGAGAAACTTAATTTTTCGCCCGAAAAAAAAAAAACGAAAGGGGTACCACTGTCGTTTTTTTTTTTTCCGGGTGGAATTTTTGAGTTTCCATATCTCAGCTCTGGAAGGGTCTAGAGCCTCCATTTTTGCACTCAGGTTTAAGTCTCATGGCCCTCTATCAGAATCCAGAGTTTTGAGAAGATTGGAGAAACTTAATTTTTCGCCCGAAAAAAAAAACCGAAAGGGGTACCACTGTCGTTTTTTTTTTTCCGGGTGGAATTTTTGAGTTTCCATATCTTAGCTCTGGAAGGGTCTAGAGCCTCAATTTTTGCACTCAGGTTTAAGTCTCATGGCCCTCTATCAGAATCCAGAGTTTTGAGAAGATTGGAGAAACTTAATTTTTCGCCCAAAAAAAAAAAACCCAAAGGGGTACCACTGTCGTTTTTTTTTTCCGGGTGGAATTTTTGAGTTTCCATATCTCAGCTCTGGAAGGGTCTAGAGCCTCCATTTTTGCACTCAGGTTTAAGTCTCATGGCCCTCTATCAGAATCCAGAGTTTTGAGAAGATTGGAGAAACATAATTTTTCGCCGGAAAAAAAAAACGAAAGGGGTACCACTGTTGTTTTTTTTTCCGGGTGGAATTTTTGAGTTTCCATATCTCAGCTCTGGAAGGGTCTAGAGCCTCCATTTTTGCACTCAGGTTTAAGTCTCATGGCCCTCTATCAGAATCCAGAGTTTTGAGAAGATTGAAGAAACATAATTTTTCGCCGGAAAAAAAAAAACGAAAGGGGTACCATTGTCGTTTTTTTTTTCCGGGTGGAATTTTTGAGATTCCATATCTCAGCTCTGGAAGGGTCTAGAGCCTCCATTTTTGCACTCAGGTTTAAGTCTCATGTCCCTCTATCAGAATCCAGAGTTTTGAGAAGATTGGAGAAACTTAATTTTTTGCCCAAAAAAAAAAAAGAAAGGGGTACCACTGTCGTTTTTTTTTTCCGGGTGGAATTTTTGAGTTTCCATATCTCAGCTCTGGAAGGGTCTAGAGCCTCCATTTTTGCACTCAGGTTTAAGTCTCATGGCCCTCTATCAGAATACAGAGTTTTGAGAAGATTGGAGAAACTTAATTTTTCGCCCGAAAAAAAAAAAAAACGAAAGGGGAACCACTGTCGTTTTTTTTTTCCGGGTGGAATTTTTGAGTTTCCATATCTCAGCTCTGGAAGGGTCTAGAGCCTCCATTTTTGCACTCAGGTTTAAGTCTCATGGCCCTCTATCAGAATCCAAAGTTTTGAGAAGATTGGAGAAACTTAATTTTTCGCCCGAAAAAAAAAAAAACGGAAGGGGTACCACTATCGTTTTTTTTTTTCCGGGTGGAATTTTTGAGTTTCCATATCTCAGCTCTGGAAGGGTCTAGAGCCTCCATTTTTGCACTAAGGTTTAAGTCTCATGGCCCTCTATCAGAATCCAGAGTTTTGAGAAGATTGGAGAAACTTAATTTTTCGCCCGAAAAAAAAAAACGAAAGGGGTACCACTGTCGTTTTTTTTTTTTCCGGGTGGAATTTTTGAGTTTCCATATCTCAGCTCTGGAAGGGTCTAGAGCCTCCATTTTTGCACTCAGGTTTAAGTCTCATGGCCCTCTATCAGAATCCAGAGTTTTGAGAAGATTGGAGAAACTAAATTTTTCGCCCGAAAAAAAAAAAACCGAAAGGGGTACCACTGTCGTTTTTTTTTTTACGGGTGGAATTTTTGAGTTTCCATATCTTAGCTCTGGAAGGGTCTAGAGCCTCCATTTTTGCACTCAGGTTTAAGTCTCATGGCCCTCTATCAGAATCCAGAGTTTTGAGAAGATTGGAGAAACTAAATTTTTCGCCCGAAAAAAAAAAAACGAAAGGGGTACCACTGTCGTTTTTTTTTTTACGGGTGGAATTTTTGAGTTTCCATATCTCAGCTCTGGAAGGGTCTAGAGCCTCCATTTTTGCACTCAGGTTTAAGTCTCATGGCCCTCTATCAGAATCCAGAGTTTTGAGAAGATTGGAGAAACTTAATTTTTCGCCCGAAAAAAAAAAACCGAAAGGGGTACCACTGTCGTTTTTTTTTTCCGGGTGGAATTTTTGAGTTTCCATATCTTAGCTCTGGAAGGGTCTAGAGCCTCAATTTTTGCACTCAGGTTTAAGTCTCATGGCCCTCTATCAGAATCCAGAGTTTTGAGAAGATTGGAGAAACGTAATTTTTCGCCCCCAAAAAAAAAAAACGAAAGGGGTACCACTGAAGTTTTTTTTTTCCGGGTGGAATTATTGAGTTTCCATATCTCAGCTCTGGAAGGGTCTAGAGCCTCCATTTTTGCACTCAGGTTTAAGTCTCATGGCCCTCTATCAGAATCCAGAGTTTTGAGAAGATTGGAGAAACATAATTTTTCGCCGGAAAAAAAAAACGAAAGGGGTACCACTGTTGTTTTTTTTTCCGGGTGGATTTTTTGAGTTTCCATATCTCAGCTCTGGAAGGGTCTAGAGCCTCCATTTTTGCACTCAGGTTTAAGTCTCATGGCCCTCTATCAGAATCCAGAGTTTTGAGAAGATTGAAGAAACATAATTTTTCGCCGGAAAAAAAAAAACGAAAGGGGTACCACTGTCGTTTTTTTTTCCCGGGTGGAATTTTTGAGTTTCCATATCTCAGCTCTGGAAGGGTCTAGAGCCTCCATTTTTGCACTAAGGTTTAAGTCTCATGGCCCTCTATCAGAATCCAGAGTTTTGAGAAGATTGGAGAAACTTAATTTTTCGCCCGAAAAAAAAAAACGAAAGGGGTACCACTGTCGTTTTTTTTTTTTCCGGGTGGAATTTTTGAGTTTCCATATCTCAGCTCTGGAAGGGTCTAGAGCCTCCATTTTTGCACTCAGGTTTAAGTCTCATGGCCCTCTATCAGAATCCAGAGTTTTGAGAAGATTGGAGAAACTAAATTTTTCGCCCGAAAAAAAAAAAAAACGAAAGGGGTACCACTGTCGTTTTTTTTTTTTCCGGGTGGAATTTTTGAGTTTCCATATCTCAGCTCTGGAAGGGTCTAGAGCCTCCATTTTTGCACTCAGGTTTAAGTCTCATGGCCCTCTATCAGAATCCAGAGTTTTGAGAAGATTGAAGAAACATAATTTTTCGCCGGAAAAAAAAAAACGAAAGGGGTACCACTGTCGTTTTTTTTTTCCGGGTGGAATTTTTGAGATTCCATATCTCAGCTCTGGAAGGGTCTAGAGCCTCCATTTTTGCACTCAGGTTTAAGTCTCATGGCCCTCTATCAGAATCCAGAGTTTTGAGAAGATTGGAGAAACTTAATTTTTCGCCCGAAAAAAAAAAACAACGGAAGGGGTACCACTGTCGTTTTTTTTTTCCGGGTGGAATTTTTGAGTTTCCATATCTCAGCTCTGGAAGGGTCTAGAGCCTCCATTTTTGCACTCAGGTTTAAGTCTCATGGCCCTCTATCAGAATACAGAGTTTTGAGAAGATTGGAGAAACTTAATTTTTCGCCCGAAAAAAAAAAAAACGAAAGGGGAACCACTGTCGTTTTTTTTTTCCGGGTGGAATTTTTGAGTTTCCATATCTCAGCTCTGGAAGGGTCTAGAGCCTCCATTTTTGCACTCAGGTTTAAGTCTCATGGCCCTCTATCAGAATCCAAAGTTTTGAGAAGATTGGAGAAACTTAATTTTTCGCCCGAAAAAAAAAAAACGGAAGGGGTACCACTGTCGTTTTTTTTTTCCGGGTGGAATTTTTGAGTTTCCATATCTCAGCTCTGGAAGGGTCTAGAGCCTCCATTTTTGCACTAAGGTTTAAGTCTCATGGCCCTCTATCAGAATCCAGAGTTTTGAGAAGATTGGAGAAACTTAATTTTTCGCCCGAAAAAAAAAAACGAAAGGGGTACCACTGTCGTTTTTTTTTTTTCCGGGTGGAATTTTTGAGTTTCCATATCTCAGCTCTGGAAGGGTCTAGAGCCTCCATTTTTGCACTCAGGTTTAAGTCTCATGGCCCTCTATCAGAATCCAGAGTTTTGAGAAGATTGGAGAAACTAAATTTTTCGCCCGAAAAAAAAACAAAAACGAAAGGGGTACCACTGTCGTTTTTTTTTTTTCCGGGTGGAATTTTTGAGTTTCCATATCTCAGCTCTGGAAGGGTCTAGAGCCTCCCTTTTTGCACTCAGGTTTAAGTCTCATGGCCCTCTATCAGAATCCAGAGTTTTGAGAAGATTGGAGAAACTTAATTTTTCGCCCGAAAAAAAAAAACGAAAGGGGTACCACTGTCGTTTTTTTTTTTCCGGGTGGAATTTTTGAGTTTCCATATCTTAGCTCTGGAAGGGTCTAGAGCCTCAATTTTTGCACTCAGGTTTAAGTCTCATGGCCCTCTATCAGAATCCAGAGTTTTGAGAAGATTGGAGAAACTTAATTTTTCGCCCCAAAAAAAAAAAAAACCAAAGGGGTACCACTGTCGTTTTTTTTTTCCGGGTGGAATTTTTGAGTTTCCATATCTCAGCTCTGGAAGGGTCTAGAGCCTCCATTTTTGCACTCAGGTTTAAGTCTCATGGCCCTCTATCAGAATCCAGAGTTTTGAGAAGATTGGAGAAACATAATTTTTCGCCGGAAAAAAAAAACGAAAGGGGTACCACTGTTGTTTTTTTTTCCGGGTGGAATTTTTGAGTTTCCATATCTCAGCTCTGGAAGGGTCTAGAGCCTCCATTTTTGCACTCAGGTTTAAGTCTCATGGCCCTCTATCAGAATCCAGAGTTTTGAGAAGATTGGAGACACTTAATTTTTCGCCCGAAAAAAAAAAACGAAAGAGGTACCACTGTCGTTTTTTTTTTCCGGGTGGAATTTTTGAGTTTCCATATCTCAGCTCTGGAAGGGTCTAGAGCCTCCATTTTTGCACTCAGGTTTAAGTCTCATGGCCCTCTATCAGAATCCAGAGTTTTGAGAAGATTGGAGAAACTTAATTTTTCGCCCAAAAAAAAAAAAAACCAAAGGGGTACCACTGTCGGTTTTTTTTTCCGGGTGGAATTTTTGAGTTTCCATATCTCAGCTCTGGAAGGGTCTAGAGCCTCCATTTTTGCACTCAGGTTTAAGTCTCATGGCCCTCTATCAGAATCCAGAGTTTTGAGAAGATTGGAGAAACTTAATTTTTCGCCCGAAAAAAAAAAAAACGAAAGGGGTACCACTGTCGTTTTTTTTTTCCGGGTGGAATTTTTGAGTTTCCATATCTCAGCTCTGGAAGGGTCTAGAGCCTCCATTTTTGCACTCAGGTTTAAGTCTCATGGCCCTCTATCAGAATCCAGAGTTTTGAGAAGATTGGAGAAACTTAATTTTTCGCCCGAAAAAAGAAAAAACGAAAGGGGTACCACTGTCGTTTTTTTTTCCGGGTGGAATTTTTGAGTTTCCATATCTCAGCTCTGGAAGGGTCTAGAGCCTCCATTTTTGCACTCAGGTTTAAGTCTCATGGCCCTCTATCAGAATCCAGAGTTTTGAGAAGATTGGAGAAACTTAATTTTTCGCCCAAAAAAAAAAAAACCAAAGGGGTACCACTGTCGTTTTTTTTTCTGGGTGGAATTTTTGAGTTTCCATATCTCAGCTCTGGAAGGGTCTAGAGCCTCCATTTTTGCACTCAGGTTTAAGTCTCATGGCCCTCTATCAGAATCCAGAGTTTTGAGAAGATTGGAGAAACTTAATTTTTCGCCCAAAAAAAAAAAAACCAAAGGGGTACCACTGTCGTTTTTTTTTTCTGGGTGGAATTTTTGAGTTTCCATATCTCAGCTCTGGAAGGGTCTAGAGCCTCCATTTTTGCACTCAGGTTTAAGTCTCATGGCCCTCTATCAGAATCCAGAGTTTTGAGAAGATTGGAGAAACTTAATTTTTCGCCCAAAAAAAAAAAAACGAAAGGGGTACCACTGTCGTTTTTTTTTTCCGTGTGGAATTTTTGAGTTTCCATATCTCAGCTCTGGAAGGGTCTAGAGCCTCCATTTTTGCACTCAGGTTTAAGTCTCATGGCCCTCTACCAGAATCCAGAGTTTTGAGAAGATTGGAGAAACTTAATTTTTCGCCCAAAAAAAAAAACGAAAGGGGTACCACTGTCGTTTTTTTTTTCCGGGTGGAATTTTTGAGTTTCCATATCTCAGCTCTGGAAGGGTCTAGAGCCTCCATTTTTGCACTCAGGTTTAAGTCTCATGGCCCTCTATCAGAATCCAGAGTTTTGAGAAGATTGGAGAAACTAAATTTTTCTCACAAAAAAAAAAAACCGAAAGGGGTACCACTGTCGTTTTTTTTTTCCGGGTGGAATTTTTGAGTTTCCATATCTCAGCTCTGGAAGGGTCTAGAGCCTCCATTTTGCACTCAGGTTTAAGTCTCATGGCCCTCTATCAGAATCCAGAGTTTTGAGAAGATTGGAGAAACTTAATTTTTCGCCCAAAAAAAAAAAACGAAAGGGGTACCACTGTCGTTTTTTTTTCTGGGTGGAATTTTTGAGTTTCCATATCTCAGCTCTGGAAGGGTCTAGAGCCTCCATTTTTGCACTCAGGTTTAAGTCTCATGGCCCTCTATCAGAATCCAGAGTTTTGAGAAGACTGGAGAAACTTAATTTTTCGCCCGAAAAAAGAAAAAACGAAAGGGGTACCACTGTCGTTTTTTTTCCGGGTGGAATTTTTGAGTTTCCATATCTCAGCTCTGGAAGGGTCTAGAGCCTCAATTTTTGCACTCAGGTTTAAGTCTCATGGCCCTCTATCAGAATCCAGAGTTTTGAGAAGATTGGAGAAACTAAATTTTTCTCACAAAAAAAAAAAACCGAAAGGGGTACCACTGTCGTTTTTTTTTTCCGGGTGGAATTTTTGAGTTTCCATATCTCAGCTCTGGAAGGGTCTAGAGCCTCCATTTTTGCACTCAGGTTTAAGTCTCATGGCCCTCTATCAGAATCCAGAGTTTTGAGAAGATTGGAGAAACTTAATTTTTCGCCCAAAAAAAAAAAACGAAAGGGGTACCACTGTCGTTTTTTTTTTCCGGGTGGAATTTTTGAGTTTCCATATCTCAGCTCTGGAAGGGTCTAGAGCCTCCATTTTTGCACTCAGGTTTAAGTCTCATGGCCCTCTACCAGAATCCAGAGTTTTGAGAAGATTGGAGAAACTTAATTTTTCGCCCGAAAAAAAAAAAACGAAAGGGGTACCACTGTCGTTTTTTTTTTCCGGGTGGAATTTTTGAGTTTCCATATCTCAGCTCTGGAAGGGTCTAGAGCCTCCATTTTTGCACTCAGGTTTAAGTCTCATGGCCCTCTATCAGAATCCAGAGTTTTGAGAAGTTTGGAGAAACTTAATTTTTCGCCCGAAAAAAAAAAAATGAAAGGGGTACCACTGTCGTTTTTTTTTTCCGGGTGGAATTTTTGAGTTTCCATATCTCAGCTCTGGAAGGGTCTAGAGCCTCCATTTTGCACTCAGGTTTAAGTCTCATGGCCCTCTATCAGAATCCAGAGTTTTGAGAAGATTGGAGAAACTTAATTTTTCGCCCGAAAAAAGAAAAAACGAAAGGGGTACCACTGTCGTTTTTTTTTCCGGGTGGAATTTTTGAGTTTCCATATCTCAGCTCTGGAAGGGTCTAGAGCCTCCATTTTTGCACTCAGGTTTAAGTCTCATGGCTCTCTATCAGAATCCAGAGTTTTGAGAAGATTGGAGAAACTTAATTTTTCGCCCGAAAAAAAAAAAAACGAAAGGGGTACCATTGTCGTTTTTTTTTTCCGGGTGGAATTTTTGAGTTTCCATATCTCAGCTCTGGAAGGGTCTAGAGCCTCCATTTTTGCACTCAGGTTTAAGTCTCATGGCCCTCTATCAGAATCCAGAGTTTTGAGAAGATTGGAGAAACTTAATTTTTCGCCCAAAAAAAAAAAACCAAAGGGGTACCACTGTCGTTTTTTTTTTTTCCGGGTTGAATTTTTGAGTTTCCATATCTCAGCTCTGGAAGGGTCTAGAGCCTCCATTTTTGCACTCAGGTTTAAGTCTCATGGCCCTCTATCAGAATCCAGAGTTTTGAGAAGATTGGAGACACTTAATTTTTCGCCCGAAAAAAAAAAACGAAAGGGGTACCACTGTCGTTTTTTTTTTCCGGGTGGAATTTTTGAGTTTCCATATCTCAGCTCTGGAAGGGTCTAGAGCCTCCATTTTTGCACTCAGGTTTAAGTCTCATGGCCCTCTATCAGAATCCAGAGTTTTGAGAAGATTGGAGAAACTTAATTTTTCGCCCGAAAAAAAAAAACGAAAGGGGTACCACTGTCGTTTTTTTTTTCCGGGTGGAATTTTTGAGTTTCCATATCTCAGCTCTGGAAGGGTCTAGAGCCTCCATTTTTGCACTCAGGTTTAAGTCTCATGGCCCTCTATCAGAATCCAGAGTTTTGAGAAGATTGGAGAAACTTAATTTTTCGCCCAAAAAAAAAACAACCAAAGGGGTACCACTGTCGTTTTTTTTTTCCGTGTGGAATTTTTGAGTTTCCATATATCAGCTCTGGAAGGGTCTAGAGCCTCCATTTTTGCACTCAGGTTTAAGTCTCATGGCCCTCTATCAGAATCCAGAGTTTTGAGAAGATTGGAGAAACTTAATTTTTCGCCCAAAAAAAAAAAACCAAAGGGGTACCACTGTCGTTTTTTTTTCCGGGTGGAATTTTTGAGTTTCCATATCTCAGCTCTGGAAGGGTCTAGAGCCTCCATTTTTGCACTCAGGTTTAAGTCTCATGGCCCTCTATCAGAATCCAGAGTTTTGAGAAGATTGGAGACACTTAATTTTTCGCCCGAAAAAAAAAAACGAAAGGGGTACCACTGTCGTTTTTTTTTTCCGGGTGGAATTTTTGAGTTTCCATATCTCAGCTCTGGAAGGGTCTAGAGCCTCCATTTTTGCACTCAGGTTTAAGTCTCATGGCCCTCTATCAGAATCCAAAGTTTTGAGAAGATTGGAGAAACTTAATTTTTCGCCCGAAAAAAAAAAAAACGAAAGGGGTACCACTGTCGTTTTTTTTTTCCGGGTGGAATTTTTGAGTTTCCATATCTCAGCTCTGGAAGGGTCTAGAGCCTCCATTTTTGCACTAAGGTTTAAGTCTCATGGCCCTCTATCAGAATCCAGAGTTTTGAGAAGATTGGAGAAACTTAATTTTTCGCCCGAAAAAAAAAAAACGAAAGGGGTACCACTGTCGTTTTTTTTTTTTCCGGGTGGAATTTTTGAGTTTCCATATCTTAGCTCTGGAAGGGTCTAGAGCCTCAATTTTTGCACTCAGGTTTAAGTCTCATGGCCCTCTATCAGAATCCAGAGTTTTGAGAAGATTGGAGAAACTTAATTTTTCGCCGGAAAAAAAAAACGAAAGGGGTACCACTGTTGTTTTTTTTTCCGGGTGGAATTTTTGAGTTTCCATATCTCAGCTCTGGAAGGGTCTAGTGCCTCCATTTTTGCACTCAGGTTTAAGTCTCATGGCCCTCTATCAGAATCCAGAGTTTTGAGAAGATTGAAGAAACATAATTTTTCGCCGGAAAAAAAAACGAAAGGGGTACCACTGTCGTTTTTTTTTTTCCAGGTGGAATTTTTGAGATTCCATATCTCAGCTCTGGAAGGGTCTAGAGCCTCCATTTTTGCACTCAGGTTTAAGTCTCATGGCCCTCTATCAGAATCCAGAGTTTTGAGAAGATTGGAGAAACTTAATTTTTCGCCCGAAAAAAAAAAAAACGGAAGGGGTACCACTGTCGTTTTTTTTTTCCGGGTGGAATTTTTGAGTTTCCATATCTCAGCTCTGGAAGGGTCTAGAGCCTCCATTTTTGCACTCAGGTTTAAGTCTCATGGCCCTCTATCAGAATACAGAGTTTTGAGAAGATTGGAGAAACTTAATTTTTCGCCCGAAAAAAAAAAAAACGAAAGGGGAACCACTGTCGTTTTTTTTTTCCGGGTGGAATTTTTGAGTTTCCATATCTCAGCTCTGGAAGGGTCTAGAGCCTCCATTTTTGCACTCAGGTTTAAGTCTCATGGCCCTCTATCAGAATCCAAAGTTTTGAGAAGATTGGAGAAACTTAATTTTTCGCCGGAAAAAAAAAAACGAAAGGGGTACCACTGTCGTTTTTTTTTTCCGGGTGGAATTTTTGAGATTCCATATCTCAGCTCTGGAAGGGTCTAGAGCCTCCATTTTTGCACTCAGGTTTAAGTCTCATGGCCCTCTATCAGAATCCAGAGTTTTGAGAAGATTGGAGAAACTTAATTTTTCGCCCGAAAAAAAAAAACGAAAGGGGTACCACTGTCGTTTTTTTTTTCCGGGTGGAATTTTTGAGTTTCCATATCTCAGCTCTGGAAGGGTCTAGAGCCTCCATTTTTGCACTCAGGTTTAAGTCTCATGGCCCTCTATCAGAATCCAGAGTTTTGAGAAGATTGGAGAAACTTAATTTTTCGCCCAAAAAAAACAAAAACAAAGGGGTACCACTGTCGTTTTTTTTTTCCGGGTGGAATTTTTGAGTTTCCATATCTCAGCTCTGGAAGGGTCTAGAGCCTCCATTTTTGCACTCAGGTTTAAGTCTCATGGCCCTCTATCAGAATCCAGAGTTTTGAGAAGATTGGAGAAACTTAATTTTTCGCCCAAAAAAAAAAAAAAACCAAAGGGGTACCACTGTCGGGTTTTTTTTCCGGGTGGAATTTTTGAGTTTCCATATCTCAGCTCTGGAAGGGTCTAGAGCCTCCATTTTTGCACTCAGGTTTAAGTCGCATGGCCCTCTATCAGAATCCAGAGTTTTGAGAAGATTGGAGACACTTAATTTTTCGCCCGAAAAAAAAAAACGAAAGGGGTACCACTGTCGTTTTTTTTTCCGGGTGGAATTTTTGAGTTTCCATATCTCAGCTCTGGAAGGGTCTAGAGCCTCCATTTTTGCACTCAGGTTTAAGTCTCATGGCCCTCTATCAGAATCCAGAGTTTTGAGAAGATTGGAGAAACTTAATTTTTCGCCCAAAAAAAAAAAACCAAAGGGGTACCACTGTCGGTTTTTTTTTCCGGGTGGAATTTTTGAGTTTCCATATCTCAGCTCTGGAAGGGTCTAGAGCCTCCATTTTTGCACTCAGGTTTAAGTCTCATGGCCCTCTATCAGAATCTAGAGTTTTGAGAAGATTGGAGGAACTTAATTTTTCGCCCGAAAAAAAAAACCGAAAGGGGTACCACTGTCGTTTTTTTTTTCCGGTTGGAATTTTTGAGTTTCCATATCTCAGCTCTGGAAGGGTCTAGAGCCTCCATTTTTGCACTCAGGTTTAAGTCTCATGGCCCTCTATCAGAATCTAGAGTTTTGAGAAGATTGGAGGAACTTAATTTTTCGCCCCCAAAAAAAAAACCGAAAGGGGTACCACTGTAGTTTTTTTTTTCCGGTTGGAATTTTTGAGTTTCCATATCTCAGCTCTGGAAGGGTCTAGAGCCTCCATTTTTGCACTCAGGTTTAAGTCTCATGGCCCTCTATCAGAATCCAGAGTTTTGAGAAGATTGGAGAAACTTAATTTTTCGCCCGAAAAAAAAAAAAACCGAAAGGGGTACCACTGTCGTTTTTTTTTTCCGGGTGGAATTTTTGAGTTTCCATATCTCAGCTCTGGAAGGGTCTAGAGCCTCCATTTTTGCACTCAGGTTTAAGTCTCATGGCCCTCTATCAGAATCCAGAGTTTTGAGAAGATTGGAGAAACTTAATTTTTCGCCCGAAAAAAGAAAAAACGAAAGGGGTACCACTGTCGTTTTTTTTTCCGGGTGGAATTTTTGAGTTTCCATATCTCAGCTCTGGAAGGGTCTAGAGCCTCCATTTTTGCACTCAGGTTTAAGTCTCATGGCCCTCTATCAGAATCCAGAGTTTTGAGAAGATTGGAGAAACTTAATTTTTCGCCCAAAAAAAAAAAAACCAAAGGGGTACCACTGTCGTTTTTTTTTTCTGGGTGGAATTTTTGAGTTTCCATATCTCAGCTCTGGAAGGGTCTAGAGCCTCCATTTTTGCACTCAGGTTTAAGTCTCATGGCCCTCTATCAGAATCCAGGGTTTTGAGAAGATTGGAGAAACTTAATTTTTCGCCCAAAAAAAAAAAAACCAAAGGGGTACCACTGTCGTTTTTTTTTTCTGGGTGGAATTTTTGAGTTTCCATATCTCAGCTCTGGAAGGGTCTAGAGCCTCCATTTTTGCACTCAGGTTTAAGTCTCATGGCCCTCTATCAGAATCCAGAGTTTTGAGAAGATTGGAGAAACTTAATTTTTCGCCCAAAAAAAAAAAAACGAAAGGGGTACCACTGTCGTTTTTTTTTTTCCGGGTGGAATTTTTGAGTTTCCATATCTCAGCTCTGGAAGGGTCTAGAGCCTCCATTTTTGCACTCAGGTTTAAGTCTCATGGCCCTCTACCAGAATCCAGAGTTTTGAGAAGATTGGAGAAACTTAATTTTTCGCCCGAAAAAAAAAAACGAAAGGGGTACCACTGTCGTTTTTTTTTTCCGGGTGGAATTTTTGAGTTTCCATATCTCAGCTCTGGAAGGGTCTAGAGCCTCCATTTTTGCACTCAGGTTTAAGTCTCATGGCCCTCTATCAGAATCCAGAGTTTTGAGAAGATTGGAGAAACTAAATTTTTCTCACAAAAAAAACCCCGAAAGGGGTACCACTGTCGTTTTTTTTTCCGGGTGGAATTTTTGAGTTTCCATATCTCAGCTCTGGAAGGGTCTAGAGCCTCCATTTTGCACTCAGGTTTAAGTCTCATGGCCCTCTATCAGAATCCAGAGTTTTGAGAAGATTGGAGAAACTTAATTTTTCGCCCAAAAAAAAAAAAAACGAAAGGGGTACCACTGTCGTTTTTTTTTCTGGGTGGAATTTTTGAGTTTCCATATCTCAGCTCTGGAAGGGTCTAGAGCCTCCATTTTTGCACTCAGGTTTAAGTCTCATGGCCCTCTATCAGAATCCAGAGTTTTGAGAAGATTGGAGAAACTTAATTTTTCGCCCGAAAAAAAAAAAAACGAAAGGGGTACCACTGTCGTTTTTTTTTTTCCGGGTGGAATTTTTGAGTTTCCATATCTCAGCTCTGGAAGGGTCTAGAGCCTCCATTTTGCACTCAGGTTTAAGTCTCATGGCCCTCTATCAGAATCCAGAGTTTTGAGAAGACTGGAGAAACTTAATTTTTCGCCCGAAAAAAGAAATAACGAAAGGGGTACCACTGTCGTTTTTTTTCCGGGTGGAATTTTTGAGTTTCCATATCTCAGCTCTGGAAGGGTCTAGAGCCTCCATTTTTGCACTCAGGTTTAAGTCTCATGGCTCTCTATCAGAATCCAGAGTTTTGAGAAGATTGGAGAAACTTAATTTTTCGCCCGAAAAAAAAAAAACGAAAGGGGTACCATTGTCGTTTTTTTTTTCCGGTTGGAATTTTTGAGTTTCCATATCTCAGCTCTGGAAGGGTCTAGAGCCTCAATTTTTGCACTCAGGTTTAAGTCTCATGGCCCTCTATCAGAATCCAGAGTTTTGAGAAGATTGGAGAAACTAAATTTTTCTCACAAAAAAAAAAAACCGAAAGGGGTACCACTGTCGTTTTTTTTTTCCGGGTGGAATTTTTGAGTTTCCATATCTCAGCTCTGGAAGGGTCTAGAGCCTCCATTTTTGCACTCAGGTTTAAGTCTCATGGCCCTCTATCAGAATCCAGAGTTTTGAGAAGATTGGAGAAACTTAATTTTTCGCCCAAAAAAAAAAAACGAAAGGGGTACCACTGTCGTTTTTTTTTTCCGGGTGGAATTTTTGAGTTTCCATATCTCAGCTCTGGAAGGGTCTAGAGCCTCCATTTTTGCACTCAGGTTTAAGTCTCATGGCCCTCTACCAGAATCCAGAGTTTTGAGAAGATTGGAGAAACTTAATTTTTCGCCCGAAAAAAAAAAACGAAAGGGGTACCACTGTCGTTTTTTTTTTCCGGGTGGAATTTTTGAGTTTCCATATCTCAGCTCTGGAAGGGTCTAGAGCCTCCATTTTTGCACTCAGGTTTAAGTCTCATGGCCCTCTATCAGAATCCAGAGTTTTGAGAAGTTTGGAGAAACTTAATTTTTCGCCCGAAAAAAAAAAAATGAAAGGGGTACCACTGTCGTTTTTTTTTTCCGGGTGGAATTTTTGAGTTTCCATATCTCAGCTCTGGAAGGGTCTAGAGCCTCCATTTTGCACTCAGGTTTAAGTCTCATGGCCCTCTATCAGAATCCAGAGTTTTGAGAAGATTGGAGAAACTTAATTTTTCGCCCGAAAAAAGAAAAAACGAAAGGGGTACCACTGTCGTTTTTTTTTCCGGGTGGAATTTTTGAGTTTCCATATCTCAGCTCTGGAAGGGTCTAGAGCCTCCATTTTTGCACTCAGGTTTAAGTCTCATGGCTCTCTATCAGAATCCAGAGTTTTGAGAAGATTGGAGAAACTTAATTTTTCGCCCGAAAAAAAAAAAAACGAAAGGGGTACCATTGTCGTTTTTTTTTCCGGGTGGAATTTTTGAGTTTCCATATCTCAGCTCTGGAAGGGTCTAGAGCCTCCATTTTTGCACTCAGGTTTAAGTCTCATGGCCCTCTATCAGAATCCAGAGTTTTGAGAAGTTTGGAGAAACTTAATTTTTCGCCCGAAAAAAAAAAAAAATGAAAGGGGTACCACTGTCGTTTTTTTTTTCCGGGTGGAATTTTTGAGTTTCCATATCTCAGCTCTGGAAGGGTCTAGAGCCTCCATTTTGCACTCAGGTTTAAGTCTCATGGCCCTCTATCAGAATCCAGAGTTTTGAGAAGATTGGAGAAACTTAATTTTTCGCCCGAAAAAAGAAAAAACGAAAGGGGTACCACTGTCGTTTTTTTTTCCGGGTGGAATTTTTGAGTTTCCATATCTCAGCTCTGGAAGGGTCTAGAGCCTCCATTTTTGCACTCAGGTTTAAGTCTCATGGCTCTCTATCAGAATCCAGAGTTTTGAGAAGATTGGAGAAACTTAATTTTTCGCCCGAAAAAAAAAAAAAACGAAAGGGGTACCATTGTCGTTTTTTTTTTCCGGGTGGAATTTTTGAGTTTCCATATCTCAGCTCTGGAAGGGTCTAGAGCCTCCATTTTTGCACTCAGGTTTAAGTCTCATGGCCCTCTATCAGAATCCAGAGTTTTGAGAAGATTGGAGAAACTTAATTTTTCGCCCAAAAAAAAAAAAACCAAAGGGGTACCACTGTCGTTTTTTTTTTCCGGGTGGAATTTTTGAGTTTCCATATCTCAGCTCTGGAAGGGTCTAGAGCCTCCATTTTTGCACTCAGGTTTAAGTCTCATGGCCCTCTATCAGAATCCAGAGTTTTGAGAAGATTGGAGACACTTAATTTTTCGCCCGAAAAAAAAAAAACGAAAGGGGTACCACTGTCGTTTTTTTTTTCCGGGTGGAATTTTTGAGTTTCCATATCTCAGCTCTGGAAGGGTCTAGAGCCTCCATTTTTGCACTCAGGTTTAAGTCTCATGGCCCTCTATCAGAATCCAGAGTTTTGAGAAGATTGGAGAAACTTAATTTTTCGCCCAAAAAAAAAAAAACCAAAGGGGTACCACTGTCGTTTTTTTTTTCTGGGTGGAATTTTTGAGTTTCCATATCTCAGCTCTGGAAGGGTCTAGAGCCTCCATTTTTGCACTCAGGTTTAAGTCTCATGGCCCTCTATCAGAATCCAGAGTTTTGAGAAGATTGGAGAAACTTAATTTTTCGCCCAAAAAAAAAAAAAAACGAAAGGGGTACCACTGTCGTTTTTTTTTTCCGGGTGGAATTTTTGAGTTTCCATATCTCAGCTCTGGAAGGGTCTAGAGCCTCCATTTTTGCACTCAGGTTTAAGTCTCATGGCCCTCTACCAGAATCCAGAGTTTTGAGAAGATTGGAGAAACTTAATTTTTCGCCCGAAAAAAAAAAAAACGAAAGGGGTACCACTGTCGTTTTTTTTTTCCGGGTGGAATTTTTGAGTTTCCATATCTCAGCTCTGGAAGGGTCTAGAGCCTCCATTTTTGCACTCAGGTTTAAGTCTCATGGCCCTCTATCAGAATCCAGAGTTTTGAGAAGATTGGAGAAACTTAATTTTTCGCCCAAAAAAAAAAAACCAAAGGGGTACCACTGTCGTTTTTTTTTTCCGTGTGGAATTTTTGAGTTTCCATATCTCAGCTCTGGAAGGGTCTAGAGCCTCCATTTTTGCACTCAGGTTTAAGTCTCATGGCCCTCTATCAGAATCCAGAGTTTTGAGAAGATTGGAGAAACTTAATTTTTCGCCCAAAAAAAAAAAAACCAAAGGGGTACCACTGTCGTTTTTTTTTTCCGGGTGGAATTTTTGAGTTTCCATATCTCAGCTCTGGAAGGGTCTAGAGCCTCCATTTTTGCACTCAGGTTTAAGTCTCATGGCCCTCTATCAGAATCCAGAGTTTTGAGAAGATTGGAGACACTTAATTTTTCGCCCGAAAAAAAAAAACGAAAGGGGTACCACTGTCGTTTTTTTTTTCCGGGTGGAATTTTTGAGTTTCCATATCTCAGCTCTGGAAGGGTCTAGAGCCTCCATTTTTGCACTCAGGTTTAAGTCTCATGGCCCTCTATCAGAATCCAGAGTTTTGAGAAGATTGGAGACACTTAATTTTTCGCCCGAAAAAAAAAAACGAAAGGGGTACCACTGTCGTTTTTTTTTTCCGGGTGGAATTTTTGAGTTTCCATATCTCAGCTCTGGAAGGGTCTAGAGCCTCCATTTTTGCACTCAGGTTTAAGTCTCATGGCCCTCTATCAGAATCCAGAGTTTTGAGAAGATTGGAGAAACTTAATTTTTCGCCCAAAAAAAAAAAAAAAAAACGAAAGGGGTACCACTGTCGTTTTTTTTTTTACGGGTGGAATTTTTGAGTTTCCATATCTCAGCTCTGGAAGGGTCTAGATTCTCCATTTTTGCACTCAGGTTTAAGTCTAATGGTCCTCTACCAGAATCCAGAGTTTTGAGAAGATTGGAGAAACTTAATTTTTCGCCCGAAAAAAAAAAAAACGAAAGGGGTACCACTGTCGTTTTTTTTTTCCGGGTGGAATTTTTGAGTTTCCATATCTCAGCTCTGGAAGGGTCTAGAGCCTCTATTTTTGCACTCAGGTTTAAGTCTCATGGCCCTCTATCAGAATCCAGAGTTTTGAGAAGTTTGGATAAACTTAATTTTTCGCCCGAAAAAAAAAACAAAAACGAAAGGGGTACCACTGTCGTTTTTTTTTCCGGGTGGAATTTTTGAGTTTCCATATCTCAGCTCTGGAAGGGTCTAGAGCCTCCATTTTGCACTCAGGTTTAAGTCTCATGGCCCTCTATCAGAATCCAGAGTTTTGAGAAGATTGGAGAAACTTAATTTTTCGCCCGAAAAAAGAAAAAACGAAAGGGGTACCACTGTCGTTTTTTTTTCCGGGTGGAATTTTTGAGTTTCCATATCTCAGCTCTGGAAGGGTCTAGAGCCTCCATTTTTGCACTCAGGTTTAAGTCTCATGGCCCTCTATCAGAATCCAGAGTTTTGAGAAGTTTGGAGAAACTTAATTTTTCGCCCGAAAAAAAAAAAAACGAAAGGGGTACCACTGTCGTTTTTTTTTCCGGGTGGAATTTTTGAGTTTCCATATCTCAGCTCTGGAAGGGTCTAGAGCCTCCATTTTGCACTCAGGTTTAAGTCTCATGGCCCTCTATCAGAATCCAGAGTTTTGAGAAGATTGGAGAAACTTAATTTTTCGCCCGAAAAAAAAAAAACGAAAGGGGTACCATTGTCGTTTTTTTTTTCCGGGTGGAATTTTTGAGTTTCCATATCTCAGCTCTGGAAGGGTCTAGAGCCTCCATTTTTGCACTCAGGTTTAAGTCTCATGGCCCTCTATCAGAATCCAGAGTTTTGAGAAGATTGGAGAAACTTAATTTTTCGCCCAAAAAAAAAAAACCAAAGGGGTACCACTGTCGTTTTTTTTTTCTGGATGGAATTTTTGAGTTTCCATATCTCAGCTCTGGAAGGGTCTAGAGCCTCCATTTTTGCACTCAGGTTTAAGTCTCATGGCCCTCTATCAGAATCCAGAGTTTTGAGAAGATTGGAGAAACTTAATTTTTCGCCCAAAAAAAAAAAAAACGAAAGGGGTACCACTGTCGTTTTTTTTTTCCGGGTGGAATTTTTGAGTTTCCATATCTCAGCTCTGGAAGGGTCTAGAGCCTCCATTTTTGCACTCAGGTTTAAGTCTCATGGCCCTCTACCAGAATCCAGAGTTTTGAGAAGATTGGAGAAACTTAATTTTTCGCCCGAAAAAAAAAAACGAAAGGGGTACCACTGTCGTTTTTTTTTTCCGGGTGGAATTTTTGAGTTTCCATATCTCAGCTCTGGAAGGGTCTAGAGCCTCCATTTTTGCACTCAGGTTTAAGTCTCATGGCCCTCTATCAGAATCCAGAGTTTTGAGTAGATTGGAGAAACTTAATTTTTCGCCCCAAAAAAAAAAAAACCAAAGGGGTACCACTGTCGTTTTTTTTTTCCGTGTGGAATTTTTGAGTTTCCATATCTCAGCTCTGGAAGGGTCTAGAGCCTCCATTTTTGCACTCAGGTTTAAGTCTCATGGCCCTCTATCAGAATCCAGAGTTTTGAGAAGATTGGAGAAACTTAATTTTTCGCCCAAAAAAAAAAAAACCAAAGGGGTACCACTGTCGTTTTTTTTTTCCGGGTGGAATTTTTGAGTTTCCATATCTCAGCTCTGGAAGGGTCTAGAGCCTCCATTTTTGCACTCAGGTTTAAGTCTCATGGCCCTCTATCAGAATCCAGAGTTTTGAGAAGATTGGAGACACTTAATTTTTCGCCCGAAAAAAAAAAACGAAAGGGGTACCACTGTCGTTTTTTTTTTCCGGGTGGAATTTTTGAGTTTCCATATCTCAGCTCTGGAAGGGTCTAGAGCCTCCATTTTGCACTCAGGTTTAAGTCTCATGGCCCTCTATCAGAATCCAGAGTTTTGAGAAGATTGGAGAAACTTAATTTTTCGCCCGAAAAAAGAAAAAACGAAAGGGGTACCACTGTCGTTTTTTTTCCGGGTGGAATTTTTGAGTTTCCATATCTCAGCTCTGGAAGGGTCTAGAGCCTCCATTTTTGCACTCAGGTTTAAGTCTCATGGCTCTCTATCAGAATCCAGAGTTTTGAGAAGATTGGAGAAACTTAATTTTTCGCCCGAAAAAAAAAAAACGAAAGGGGTACCACTGTCGTTTTTTTTTTCCGGGTGGAATTTTTGAGTTTCCATATCTCAGCTCTGGAAGGGTCTAGAGCCTCAATTTTTGCACTCAGGTTTAAGTCTCATGGCCCTCTATCAGAATCCAGAGTTTTGAGAAGATTGGAGAAACTAAATTTTTCTCACAAAAAAAAAAACCGAAAGGGGTACCACTGTCGTTTTTTTTTTTCCGGGTGGAATTTTTGAGTTTCCATATCTCAGCTCTGGAAGGGTCTAGAGCCTCCATTTTTGCACTCAGGTTTAAGTCTCATGGCCCTCTATCAGAATCCAGAGTTTTGAGAAGATTGGAGAAACTTAATTTTTCGCCCAAAAAAAAAAAAACGAAAGGGGTACCACTGTCGTTTTTTTTTTCCGGGTGGAATTTTTGAGTTTCCATATCTCAGCTCTGGAAGGGTCTAGAGCCTCCATTTTTGCACTCAGGTTTAAGTCTCATGGCCCTCTACCAGAATCCAGAGTTTTGAGAAGATTGGAGAAACTTAATTTTTCGCCCGAAAAAAAAAAACGAAAGGGGTACCACTGTCGTTTTTTTTTTCCGGGTGGAATTTTTGAGTTTCCATATCTCAGCTCTGGAAGGGTCTAGAGCCTCCATTTTGCACTCAGGTTTAAGTCTCATGGCCCTCTATCAGAATCCAGAGTTTTGAGAAGATTGGAGAAACTTAATTTTTCGCCCGAAAAAAGAAAAAACGAAAGGGGTACCACTGTCGTTTTTTTTTCCGGGTGGAATTTTTGAGTTTCCATATCTCAGCTCTGGAAGGGTCTAGAGCCTCCATTTTTGCACTCAGGTTTAAGTCTCATGGCTCTCTATCAGAATCCAGAGTTTTGAGAAGATTGGAGAAACTTAATTTTTCGCCCGAAAAAAAAAAAAACTAAAGGGGTACCATTGTCGGTTTTTTTTTCCGGGTGGAATTTTTGAGTTTCCATATCTCAGCTCTGGAAGGGTCTAGAGCCTCCATTTTTGCACTCAGGTTTAAGTCTCATGGCCCTCTATCAGAATCCAGAGTTTTGAGAAGATTGGAGAAACTTAATTTTTCGCCCAAAAAAAAAAAACCAAAGGGGTACCACTGTCGTTTTTTTTTTCCGGGTGGAATTTTTGAGTTTCCATATCTCAGCTCTGGAAGGGTCTAGAGCCTCCATTTTTGCACTCAGGTTTAAGTCTCATGGCCCTCTATCAGAATCCAGAGTTTTGAGAAGATTGGAGAAACTTAATTTTTCGCCCAAAAAAAAAAAACCAAAGGGGTACCACTGTCGTTTTTTTTTTTTCCGGGTGGAATTTTTGAGTTTCCATATCTCAGCTCTGGAAGGGTCTAGAGCCTCCATTTTTGCACTCAGGTTTAAGTCTCATGGCCCTCTATCAGAATCCAGAGTTTTGAGAAGATTGGAGACACTTAATTTTTCGCCCGAAAAAAAAAAACGAAAGAGTACCACTGTCGTTTTTTTTTTTCCGGGTGGAATTTTTGAGTTTCCATATCTCAGCTCTGGAAGGGTCTAGAGCCTCCATTTTTGCACTCAGGTTTAAGTCTCATGGCCCTCTATCAGAATCCAGAGTTTTGAGAAGATTGGAGAAACTTAATTTTTCGCCCAAAAAAAAAAAAAACCAAAGGGGTACCACTGTCGTTTTTTTTTTCTGGGTGGAATTTTTGAGTTTCCATATCTCAGCTCTGGAAGGGTCTAGAGCCTCCATTTTTGCACTCAGGTTTAAGTCTCATGGCCCTCTATCAGAATCCAGAGTTTTGAGAAGATTGGAGAAACTTAATTTTTCGCCCAAAAAAAAAAAAACGAAAGGGGTACCACTGTCGTTTTTTTTTTCCGGGTGGAATTTTTGAGTTTCCATATCTCAGCTCTGGAAGGGTCTAGAGCCTCCATTTTTGCACTCAGGTTTAAGTCTCATGGCCCTCTACCAGAATCCAGAGTTTTGAGAAGATTGGAGAAACTTAATTTTTCGCCCGAAAAAAAAAAACGAAAGGGGTACCACTGTCGTTTTTTTTTTCCGGGTGGAATTTTTGAGTTTCCATATCTCAGCTCTGGAAGGGTCTAGAGCCTCCATTTTTGCACTCAGGTTTAAGTCTCATGGCCCTCTATCAGAATCCAGAGTTTTGAGTAGATTGGATAAACGTAATTTTTCGCCCGAAAAAAAAAAACCAAAGGGGTACCACTGTCGTTTTTTTTTTCCGTGTGGAATTTTTGAGTTTCCATATCTCAGCTCTGGAAGGGTCTAGAGCCTCCATTTTTGCACTCAGGTTTAAGTCTCATGGCCCTCTATCAGAATCCAGAGTTTTGAGAAGATTGGAGAAACTTAATTTTTCGCCCGAAAAAAAAAAACCCAAAGGGGTACCACTGTCGTTTTTTTTTTCCGGGTGGAATTTTTGAGTTTCCATATCTCAGCTCTGGAAGGGTCTAGAGCCTCCATTTTTGCACTCAGGTTTAAGTCTCATGGCCCTCTATCAGAATCCAGAGTTTTGAGAAGATTGGAGACACTTAATTTTTCGCCCGAAAAAAAAAACGAAAGGGGTACCACTGTCGTTTTTTTTTTCCGGGTGGAATTTTTGAGTTTCCATATCTCAGCTCTGGAAGGGTCTAGAGCCTCCATTTTTGCACTCAGGTTTAAGTCTCATGGCCCTCTATCAGAATCCAGAGTTTTGAGAAGATTGGAGAAACTTAATTTTTCGCCCAAAAAAAAAAAAACGAAAGGGGTACCACTGTCGTTTTTTTTTTTCCGGGTGGAATTTTTGAGTTTCCATATCTCAGCTCTGGAAGGGTCTAGAGCCTCCATTTTTGCACTCAGGTTTAAGTCTCATGGCCCTCTACCAGAATCCAGAGTTTTGAGAAGATTGGAGAAACTTAATTTTTCGCCCGAAAAAAAAAAACCAAAGGGGTACCACTGTCGTTTTTTTTTTCCGGGTGGAATTTTTGAGTTTCCATATCTCAGCTCTGGAAGGGTCTAGAGCCTCCATTTTTGCACTCAGGTTTAAGTCTCATGGCCCTCTATCAGAATCCAGAGTTTTGAGAAGATTGGAGACACTTAATTTTTCGCCCGAAAAAAAAAAACGAAAGAGTACCACTGTCGTTTTTTTTTTCCGGGTGGAATTTTTGAGTTTCCATGTCTCAGCTCTGGAAGGGTCTAGAGCCTCCATTTTTGCACTCAGGTTTAAGTCTCATGGCCCTCTATCAGAATCCAGAGTTTTGAGAAGATTGGAGAAACTTAATTTTTCGCCCAAAAAAAAAAAAACCAAAGGGGTACCACTGTCGTTTTTTTTTTCTGGGTGGAATTTTTGAGTTTCCATATCTCAGCTCTGGAAGGGTCTAGAGCCTCCATTTTTGCACTCAGGTTTAAGTCTCATGGCCCTCTATCAGAATCCAGAGTTTTGAGAAGATTGGAGAAACTTAATTTTTCGCCCAAAAAAAAAAAAACGAAAGGGGTACCACTGTCGTTTTTTTTTTCCGGGTGGAATTTTTGAGTTTCCATATCTCAGCTCTGGAAGGGTCTAGAGCCTCCATTTTTGCACTCAGGTTTAAGTCTCATGGCCCTCTACCAGAATCCAGAGTTTTGAGAAGATTGGAGAAACTTAATTTTTCGCCCGAAAAAAAAAAACGAAAGGGGTACCACTGTCGTTTTTTTTTTCCGGGTGGAATTTTTGAGTTTCCATATCTCAGCTCTGGAAGGGTCTAGAGCCTCCATTTTTGCACTCAGGTTTAAGTCTCATGGCCCTCTATCAGAATCCAGAGTTTTGAGTAGATTGGATAAACGTAATTTTTCGCCCGAAAAAAAAAAAACCAAAGGGGTACCACTGTCGTTTTTTTTTTCCGTGTGGAATTTTTGAGTTTCCATATCTCAGCTCTGGAAGGGTCTAGAGCCTCCATTTTTGCACTCAGGTTTAAGTCTCATGGCCCTCTATCAGAATCCAGAGTTTTGAGAAGATTGGAGAAACTTAATTTTTCGCCCGAAAAAAAAAAACCCAAAGGGGTACCACTGTCGTTTTTTTTTTCCGGGTGGAATTTTTGAGTTTCCATATCTCAGCTCTGGAAGGGTCTAGAGCCTCCATTTTTGCACTCAGGTTTAAGTCTCATGGCCCTCTATCAGAATCCAGAGTTTTGAGAAGATTGGAGACACTTAATTTTTCGCCCGAAAAAAAAAACGAAAGGGGTACCACTGTCGTTTTTTTTTTCCGGGTGGAATTTTTGAGTTTCCATATCTCAGCTCTGGAAGGGTCTAGAGCCTCCATTTTTGCACTCAGGTTTAAGTCTCATGGCCCTCTATCAGAATCCAGAGTTTTGAGAAGATTGGAGACACTTAATTTTTCGCCCGAAAAAAAAAAAACGAAAGGGGTACCACTGTCGTTTTTTTTTTCCGGGTGGAATTTTTGAGTTTCCATATCTCAGCTCTGGAAGGGTCTAGAGCCTCCATTTTTGCACTCAGGTTTAAGTCTCATGGCCCTCTATCAGAATCCAGAGTTTTGAGAAGATTGGAGAAACTTAATTTTTCGCCCGAAAAAAGAAAAAACGAAAGGGGTACCACTGTCGTTTTTTTTTTCCGGGTGGAATTTTTGAGTTTCCATATCTCAGCTCTGGAAGGGTCTAGAGCCTCCATTTTTGCACTCAGGTTTAAGTCTCATGGCCCTCTATCAGAATCCAGAGTTTTGAGAAGATTGGAGAAACTTAATTTTTCGCCCAAAAAAAAAAAACCAAAGGGGTACCACTGTCGTTTTTTTTTTTCCGGGTGGAATTTTTGAGTTTCCATATCTCAGCTCTGGAAGGGTCTAGAGCCTCCATTTTTGCACTCAGGTTTAAGTCTCATGGCCCTCTATCAGAATCCAGAGTTTTGAGAAGACTGGAGACACTTAATTTTTCGCCCGAAAAAAAAAAACGAAAGGGGTACCACTGTCGTTTTTTTTTTCCGGGTGGAATTTTTGAGTTTCCATATCTCAGCTCTGGAAGGGTCTAGAGCCTCCATTTTTGCACTCAGGTTTAAGTCTCATGGCCCTCTATCAGAATCCAGAGTTTTGAGAAGATTGGAGAAACTTAATTTTTCGCCCAAAAAAAAAAAAACCAAAGGGGTACCACTGTCGTTTTTTTTTTCTGGGTGGAATTTTTGAGTTTCCATATCTCAGCTCTGGAAGGGTCTAGAGCCTCCATTTTTGCACTCAGGTTTAAGTCTCATGGCCCTCTACCAGAATCCAGAGTTTTGAGAAGATTGGAGAAACTTAATTTTTCGCCCGAAAAAAAAACCCGAAAGGGGTACCACTGTCGTTTTTTTTTTCCGGGTGGAATTTTTGAGTTTCCATATCTCAGCTCTGGAAGGGTCTAGAGCCTCCATTTTTGCACTCAGGTTTAAGTCTCATGGCCCTCTATCAGAATCCAGAGTTTTGAGAAGATTGGAGAAACTTAATTTTTCGCCCAAAAAAAAAAAAACCAAAGGGGTACCACTGTCGTTTTTTTTTTCTGGGTGGAATTTTTGAGTTTCCATATCTCAGCTCTGGAAGGGTCTAGAGCCTCCATTTTTGCACTCAGGTTTAAGTCTCATGGCCCTCTATCAGAATCCAGAGTTTTGAGAAGATTGGAGAAACTTAATTTTTCGCCCAAAAAAAAAAAAAACGAAAGGGGTACCACTGTCGTTTTTTTTTTCCGGGTGGAATTTTTGAGTTTCCATATCTCAGCTCTGGAAGGGTCTAGAGCCTCCATTTTTGCACTCAGGTTTAAGTCTCATGGCCCTCTACCAGAATCCAGAGTTTTGAGAAGATTGGAGAAACTTAATTTTTCGCCCGAAAAAAAAAAACGAAAGGGGTACCACTGTCGTTTTTTTTTTCCGGGTGGAATTTTTGAGTTTCCATATCTCAGCTCTGGAAGGGTCTAGAGCCTCCATTTTTGCACTCAGGTTTAAGTCTCATGGCCCTCTATCAGAATCCAGAGTTTTGAGAAGATTGGAGAAACTAAATTTTTCTCACAAAAAAAAAAACCGAAAGGGGTACCACTGTCGTTTTTTTTTTCCGGGTGGAATTTTTGAGTTTCCATATCTCAGCTCTGGAAGGGTCTAGAGCCTCCATTTTGCACTCAGGTTTAAGTCTCATGGCCCTCTATCAGAATCCAGAGTTTTGAGAAGATTGGAGAAACTTAATTTTTCGCCCCAAAAAAAAAAACGAAAGGGGTACCACTGTCGTTTTTTTTTCTGGGTGGAATTTTTGAGTTTCCATATCTCAGCTCTGGAAGGGTCTAGAGCCTCCATTTTTGCACTCAGGTTTAAGTCTCATGGCCCTCTATCAGAATCCAGAGTTTTGAGAAGATTGGAGAAACTTAATTTTTCGCCCGAAAAAAAAAAAAAACGAAAGGGGTACCACTGTCGTTTTTTTTTTCCGGGTGGAATTTTTGAGTTTCCATATCTCAGCTCTGGAAGGGTCTAGAGCCTCCATTTTGCACTCAGGTTTAAGTCTCATGGCCCTCTATCAGAATCCAGAGTTTTGAGAAGATTGGAGAAACTTAATTTTTCGCCCGAAAAAAGAAAAAACGAAAGGGGTACCACTGTCGTTTTTTTTCCGGGTGGAATTTTTGAGTTTCCATATCTCAGCTCTGGAAGGGTCTAGAGCCTCCATTTTTGCACTCAGGTTTAAGTCTCATGGCCCTCTATCAGAATCCAGAGTTTTGAGTAGATTGGAGAAACTTAATTTTTCGCCCAAAAAAAAAAAAAACCAAAGGGGTACCACTGTCGTTTTTTTTTTCCGTGTGGAATTTTTGAGTTTCCATATCTCAGCTCTGGAAGGGTCTAGAGCCTCCATTTTTGCACTCAGGTTTAAGTCTCATGGCCCTCTATCAGAATCCAGAGTTTTGAGAAGATTGGAGAAACTTAATTTTTCGCCCAAAAAAAAAAAAACCAAAGGGGTACCACTGTCGTTTTTTTTTTCCGGGTGGAATTTTTGAGTTTCCATATCTCAGCTCTGGAAGGGTCTAGAGCCTCCATTTTTGCACTCAGGTTTAAGTCTCATGGCCCTCTATCAGAATCCAGAGTTTTGAGAAGATTGGAGACACTTAATTTTTCGCCCGAAAAAAAAAACGAAAGGGGTACCACTGTCGTTTTTTTTTTCCGGGTGGAATTTTTGAGTTTCCATATCTCAGCTCTGGAAGGGTCTAGATTCTCCATTTTTGCACTCAGGTTTAAGTCTAATGGTCCTCTACCAGAATCCAGAGTTTTGAGAAGATTGGAGAAACTTAATTTTTCGCCCGAAAAAAAAAAAACGAAAGGGGTACCACTGTCGTTTTTTTTTTCCGGGTGGAATTTTTGAGTTTCCATATCTCAGCTCTGGAAGGGTCTAGAGCCTCCATTTTTGCACTCAGGTTTAAGTCTCATGGCCCTCTATCAGAATCCAGAGTTTTGAGAAGTTTGGATAAACTTAATTTTTCGCCCGAAAAAAAAAAAAAAACGAAAGGGGTACCACTGTCGTTTTTTTTTCCGGGTGGAATTTTTGAGTTTCCATATCTCAGCTCTGGAAGGGTCTAGAGCCTCCATTTTTGCACTCAGGTTTAAGTCTCATGGCCCTCTATCAGAATCCAGAGTTTTGAGAAGTTTGGAGAAACTTAATTTTTCGCCCGAAAAAAAAAAAAAACGAAAGGGGTACCACTGTCGTTTTTTTTTCCGGGTGGAATTTTTGAGTTTCCATATCTCAGCTCTGGAAGGGTCTAGAGCCTCCATTTTTGCACTCAGGTTTAAGTCTCATGGCCCTCTATCAGAATCTAGAGTTTTGAGAAGATTGGAGGAACTTAATTTTTCGCCCCAAAAAAAAAACCCGAAAGGGGTACCACTGTCGTTTTTTTTTTCCGGTTGGAATTTTTGAGTTTCCATATCTCAGCTCTGGAAGGGTCTAGAGCCTCCATTTTTGCACTCAGGTTTAAGTCTCATGGCCCTCTATCAGAATCCAGAGTTTTGAGAAGATTGGAGAAACTTAATTTTTCGCCCGAAAAAAAAAAAACGAAAGGGGTACCACTGTCGTTTTTTTTTTCCGGGTGGAATTTTTGAGTTTCCATATCTCAGCTCTGGAAGGGTCTAGAGCCTCCATTTTTGCACTCAGGTTTAAGTCTCATGGCCCTCTATCAGAATCCAGAGTTTTGAGAAGATTGGAGAAACTTAATTTTTCGCCCGAAAAAAGAAAAAACGAAAGGGGTACCACTGTCGTTTTTTTTTTCCGGGTGGAATTTTTGAGTTTCCATATCTCAGCTCTGGAAGGGTCTAGAGCCTCCATTTTTGCACTCAGGTTTAAGTCTCATGGCCCTCTATCAGAATCCAGAGTTTTGAGAAGATTGGAGAAACTTAATTTTTCGCCCAAAAAAAAAAAACCAAAGGGGTACCACTGTCGTTTTTTTTTTTCCGGGTGGAATTTTTGAGTTTCCATATCTCAGCTCTGGAAGGGTCTAGAGCCTCCATTTTTGCACTCAGGTTTAAGTCTCATGGCCCTCTATCAGAATCCAGAGTTTTGAGAAGATTGGAGACACTTAATTTTTCGCCCGAAAAAAAAAAACGATAGGGGTACCACTGTCGTTTTTTTTTTCCGGGTGGAATTTTTGAGTTTCCATATCTCAGCTCTGGAAGGGTCTAGAGCCTCCATTTTTGCACTCAGGTTTAAGTCTCATGGCCCTCTATCAGAATCCAGAGTTTTGAGAAGATTGGAGAAACTTAATTTTTCGCCCAAAAAAAAAAAAACCAAAGGGGTACCACTGTCGTTTTTTTTTTCTGGGTGGAATTTTTGAGTTTCCATATCTCAGCTCTGGAAGGGTCTAGAGCCTCCATTTTTGCACTCAGGTTTAAGTCTCATGGCCCTCTACCAGAATCCAGAGTTTTGAGAAGATTGGAGAAACTTAATTTTTCGCCCGAAAAAAAAACCCGAAAGGGGTACCACTGTCGTTTTTTTTTTCCGGGTGGAATTTTTGAGTTTCCATATCTCAGCTCTGGAAGGGTCTAGATTCTCCATTTTTGCACTCAGGTTTAAGTCTCATGGCCCTCTATCAGAATCCAGAGTTTTGAGAAGATTGGATAAACTTAATTTTTCGCCCAAAAAAAAAAAAACCAAAGGGGTACCACTGTCGTTTTTTTTTTCTGGGTGGAATTTTTGAGTTTCCATATCTCAGCTCTGGAAGGGTCTAGAGCCTCCATTTTTGCACTCAGGTTTAAGTCTCATGGCCCTCTATCAGAATCCAGAGTTTTGAGAAGATTGGAGAAACTTAATTTTTCGCCCAAAAAAAAAAAAACGAAAGGGGTACCACTGTCGTTTTTTTTTTCCGGGTGGAATTTTTGAGTTTCCATATCTCAGCTCTGGAAGGGTCTAGAGCCTCCATTTTTGCACTCAGGTTTAAGTCTCATGGCCCTCTACCAGAATCCAGAGTTTTGAGAAGATTGGAGAAACTAAATTTTTCGCCCGAAAAAAAAAAACGAAAGGGGTACCACTGTCGTTTTTTTTTTCCGGGTGGAATTTTTGAGTTTCCATATCTCAGCTCTGGAAGGGTCTAGAGCCTCCATTTTGCACTCAGGTTTAAGTCTCATGGCCCTCTATCAGAATCCAGAGTTTTGAGAAGATTGGAGAAACTTAATTTTTCGCCCCAAAAAAAAAAACGAAAGGGGTACCACTGTCGTTTTTTTTTCTGGGTGGAATTTTTGAGTTTCCATATCTCAGCTCTGGAAGGGTCTAGAGCCTCCATTTTTGCACTCAGGTTTAAGTCTCATGGCCCTCTACCAGAATCCAGAGTTTTGAGAAGATTGGAGAAACTTAATTTTTCGCCCGAAAAAAAAAAAACGAAAGGGGTACCACTGTCGTTTTTTTTTTCCGGGTGGAATTTTTGAGTTTCCATATCTCAGCTCTGGAAGGGTCTAGAGCCTCCATTTTTGCACTCAGGTTTAAGTCTCATGGCCCTCTATCAGAATCCAGAGTTTTGAGAAGTTTGGAGAAACTTAATTTTTCGCCCGAAAAAAAAAAAATGAAAGGGGTACCACTGTCGTTTTTTTTTCCGGGTGGAATTTTTGAGTTTCCATATCTCAGCTCTGGAAGGGTCTAGAGCCTCCATTTTGCACTCAGGTTTAAGTCTCATGGCCCTCTATCAGAATCCAGAGTTTTGAGTAGATTGGAGAAACTTAATTTTTCGCCCAAAAAAAAAAAAACCAAAGGGGTACCACTGTCGTTTTTTTTTTCCGTGTGGAATTTTTGAGTTTCCATATCTCAGCTCTGGAAGGGTCTAGAGCCTCCATTTTTGCACTCAGGTTTAAGTCTCATGGCCCTCTATCAGAATCCAGAGTTTTGAGAAGATTGGAGAAACTTAATTGTTCGCCCAAAAAAAAAAACCAAAGGGGTACCACTGTCGTTTTTTTTTCCGGGTGGAATTTTTGAGTTTCCATATCTCAGCTCTGGAAGGGTCTAGAGCCTCCATTTTTGCACTCAGGTTTAAGTCTCATGGCCCTCTATCAGAATCCAGAGTTTTGAGAAGATTGGAGACACTTAATTTTTCGCCCGAAAAAAAAAACGAAAGGGGTAACACTGTCGTTTTTTTTTTCCGGGTGGAATTTTTGAGTTTCCATATCTCAGCTCTGGAAGGGTCTAGAGCCTCCATTTTTGCACTCATGTTTAAGTCTCATGGCCCTCTATCAGAATCCAGAGTTTTGAGAAGATTGGAGAAACTTAATTTTTCGCCCAAAAAAAAAAAACCCAAAGGGGTACCACTGTCGTTTTTTTTTCTGGGTGGAATTTTTGAGTTTCCATATCTCAGCTCTGGAAGGGTCTAGAGCCTCCATTTTTGCACTCAGGTTTAAGTCTCATGGCCCTCTATCAGAATCCAGAGTTTTGAGAAGATTGGAGAAACTTAATTTTTCGCCCAAAAAAAAAAAACGAAAGGGGTACCACTGTCGTTTTTTTTTTCCGGGTGGAATTTTTGAGTTTCCATATCTCAGCTCTGGAAGGGTCTAGAGCCTCCATTTTTGCACTCAGGTTTAAGTCTCATGGCTCTCTATCAGAATCCAGAGTTTTGAGAAGATTGGAGAAACTTAATTTTTCGTCCGAAAAAAAAAAACAAACGAAAGGGGTACCATTGTCGTTTTTTTTTCCGGGTGGAATTTTTGAGTTTCCATATCTCAGCTCTGGAAGGGTCTAGAGCCTCAATTTTTGCACTCAGGTTTAAGTCTCATTGCCCTCTATCAGAATCCAGAGTTTTGAGAAGATTGGAGAAACTAAATTTTTCTCACAAAAAAAAAAACCGAAAGGGGTACCACTGTCGTTTTTTTTTTCCGGGTGGAATTTTTGAGTTTCCATATCTCAGCTCTGGAAGGGTCTAGAGCCTCCATTTTTGCACTCAGGTTTAAGTCTCATGGCCCTCTATCAGAATCCAGAGTTTTGAGAAGATTGGAGACACTTAATTTTTCGCCCGAAAAAAAAAAACGAAAGGGGTACCACTGTCGTTTTTTTTTTCCGGGTGGAATTTTTGAGTTTCCATATCTCAGCTCTGGAAGGGTCTAGAGCCTCCATTTTTGCACTCAGGTTTAAGTCTCATGGCCCTCTATCAGAATCCAGAGTTTTGAGAAGATTGGAGAAACTTAATTTTTCGCCCAAAAAAAAAAAAACCAAAGGGGTACCACTGTCGTTTTTTTTTTCCGGGTGGAATTTTTGAGTTTCCATATCTCAGCTCTGGAAGGGTCTAGAGCCTCCATTTTTGCACTCAGGTTTAAGTCTCATGGCCCTCTATCAGAATCCAGAGTTTTGAGAAGATTGGAGAAACTTAATTTTTCGCCCAAAAAAAAAAACCAAAGGGGTACCACTGTCGTTTTTTTTTTTCCGGGTGGAATTTTTGAGTTTCCATATCTCAGCTCTGGAAGGGTCTAGAGCCTCCATTTTTGCACTCAGGTTTAAGTCTCATGGCCCTCTATCAGAATCCAGAGTTTTGAGAAGATTGGAGACACTTAATTTTTCGCCCGAAAAAAAAAAAAAAAACGAAAGGGGTACCACTGTCGTTTTTTTTTTCCGGGTGGAATTTTTGAGTTTCCATATCTCAGCTCTGGAAGGGTCTAGAGCCTCCATTTTTGCACTCAGGTTTAAGTCTCATGGCCCTCTATCAGAATCCAGAGTTTTGAGAAGATTGGAGAAACTTAATTTTTCGCCCGAAAAAAGAAAAAACGAAAGGGGTACCACTGTCGTTTTTTTTCCGGGTGGAATTTTTGAGTTTCCATATCTCAGCTCTGGAAGGGTCTAGAGCCTCCATTTTTGCACTCAGGTTTAAGTCTCATGGCTCTCTATCAGAATCCAGAGTTTTGAGAAGATTGGAGAAACTAAATTTTTCGTCCGAAAAAAAAAAAACGAAAGGGGTACCATTGTCGTTTTTTTTTTCCGGGTGGAATTTTTGAGTTTCCATATCTCAGCTCTGGAAGGGTCTAGAGCCTCAATTTTTGCACTCAGGTTTAAGTCTCATGGCCCTCTATCAGAATCCAGAGTTTTGAGAAGATTGGAGAAACTAAATTTTTCTCACAAAAAAAAAAAAACCGAAAGGGGTACCACTGTCGTTTTTTTTTTCCGGGTGGAATTTTTGAGTTTCCATATCTCAGCTCTGGAAGGGTCTAGAGCCTCCATTTTTGCACTCAGGTTTAAGTCTCATGGCCCTCTATCAGAATCCAGAGTTTTGAGAAGATTGGAGAAACTTAATTTTTCGCCCAAAAAAAAAAAAAACCAAAGGGGTACCACTGTCGTTTTTTTTTTCCGGGTGGAATTTTTGAGTTTCCATATCTCAGCTCTGGAAGGGTCTAGAGCCTCCATTTTTGCACTCAGGTTTAAGTCTCATGGCCCTCTATCAGAATCCAGAGTTTTGAGAAGATTGGAGAAACTTAATTTTTCACCCAAAAAAAGAAAAAACGAAAGGGGTACCACTGTCGTTTTTTTTTTTCCGGGTGGAATTTTTGAGTTTCCATATCTCAGCTCTGGAAGGGTCTAGAGCCTCCATTTTTGCACTCAGGTTTAAGTCTCATGGCCCTCTATCAGAATCCAGAGTTTTGAGAAGATTGGAGAAACTTATTTTTTCGCCCAAAAAAAAAAAAACCAAAGGGGTACCACTGTCGTTTTTTTTTTCCGGGTGGAATTTTTGAGTTTCCATATCTCAGCTCTGGAAGGGTCTAGAGCCTCCATTTTTGCACTCAGGTTTAAGTCTCATGGCCCTCTATCAGAATCCAGAGTTTTGAGAAGATTGGAGAAACTTAATTTTTCGCCCAAAAAAAAAAACCAAAGGGGTACCACTGTCGTTTTTTTTTCCGGGTGGAATTTTTGAGTTTCCATATCTCAGCTCTGGAAGGGTCTAGAGCCTCCATTTTTGCACTCAGGTTTAAGTCTCATGGCCCTCTATCAGAATCCAGAGTTTTGAGAAGATTGGAGACACTTAATTTTTCGCCCGAAAAAAAAAAACGAAAGGGGTACCACTGTCGTTTTTTTTTTCCGGGTGGAATTTTTGAGTTTCCATATCTCAGCTCTGGAAGGGTCTAGAGCCTCCATTTTTGCACTCAGGTTTAAGTCTCATGGCCCTCTATCAGAATCCAGAGTTTTGAGAAGATTGGAGAAACTTAATTTTTCGCCCAAAAAAAAAAACCCAAAGGGGTACCACTGTCGTTTTTTTTTCTGGGTGGAATTTTTGAGTTTCCATATCTCAGCTCTGGAAGGGTCTAGAGCCTCCATTTTTGCACTCAGGTTTAAGTCTCATGGCCCTCTATCAGAATCCAGAGTTTTGAGAAGATTGGAGAAACTTAATTTTTCGCCCAAAAAAAAAAAAACGAAAGGGGTACCACTGTCGTTTTTTTTTTCCGGGTGGAATTTTTGAGTTTCCATATCTCAGCTCTGGAAGGGTCTAGAGCCTCCATTTTGCACTCAGGTTTAAGTCTCATGGCCCTCTATCAGAATCCAGAGTTTTGAGAAGATTGGAGAAACTTAATTTTTCGCCCGAAAAAAGAAAAAACGAAAGGGGTACCACTGTCGTTTTTTTTTTCCGGGTGGAATTTTTGAGTTTCCATATCTCAGCTCTGGAAGGGTCTAGAGCCTCCATTTTTGCACTCAGGTTTAAGTCTCATGGCTCTCTATCAGAATCCAGAGTTTTGAGAAGATTGGAGAAACTTAATTTTTCGTCCGAAAAAAAAAAAACGAAAGGGGTACCATTGTCGTTTTTTTTTTTCCGGGTGGAATTTTTGAGTTTCCATATCTCAGCTCTGGAAGGGTCTAGAGCCTCAATTTTTGCACTCAGGTTTAAGTCTCATTGCCCTCTATTAGAATCCAGAGTTTTGAGAAGATTGGAGAAACTAAATTTTTCTCACAAAAAAAAAAACCGAAAGGGGTACCACTGTCGTTTTTTTTTTCCGGGTGGAATTTTTGAGTTTCCATATCTCAGCTCTGGAAGGGTCTAGAGCCTCCATTTTTGCACTCAGGTTTAAGTCTCATGGCCCTCTATCAGAATCCAGAGTTTTGAGAAGATTGGAGACACTTAATTTTTCGCCCGAAAAAAAAAACGAAAGGGGTACCACTGTCGTTTTTTTTTTCCGGGTGGAATTTTTGAGTTTCCATATCTCAGCTCTGGAAGGGTCTAGAGCCTCCATTTTTGCACTCAGGTTTAAGTCTCATGGCCCTCTATCAGAATCCAGAGTTTTGAGAAGATTGGAGAAACTTAATTTTTCGCCCAAAAAAAAAAAACCAAAGGGGTACCACTGTCGTTTTTTTTTTCCGGGTGGAATTTTTGAGTTTCCATATCTCAGATCTGGAAGGGTCTAGAGCCTCCATTTTTGCACTCAGGTTTAAGTCTCATGGCCCTCTATCAGAATCCAGAGTTTTGAGAAGATTGGAGAAACTTAATTTTTCGCCCAAAAAAAAAAACCAAAGGGGTACCACTGTCGTTTTTTTTTTTCCGGGTGGAATTTTTGAGTTTCCATATCTCAGCTCTGGAAGGGTCTAGAGCCTCCATTTTTGCACTCAGGTTTAAGTCTCATGGCCCTCTATCAGAATCCAGAGTTTTGAGAAGATTGGAGACACTTAATTTTTCGCCCGAAAAAAAAAAAAAACGAAAGGGGTACCACTGTCGTTTTTTTTTTCCGGGTGGAATTTTTGAGTTTCCATATCTCAGCTCTGGAAGGGTCTAGAGCCTCCATTTTTGCACTCAGGTTTAAGTCTCATGGCCCTCTATCAGAATCCAGAGTTTTGAGAAGATTGGAGAAACTTAATTTTTCACCCGAAAAAAAAAACGAAAGGGGTACCACTGTCGTTTTTTTTTTCCGGGTGGAATTTTTGAGTTTCCATATCTCAGCTCTGGAAGGGTCTAGAGCCTCAATTTTTGCACTCAGGTTTAAGTCTCATGGCCCTCTATCAGAATCCAGAGTTTTGAGAAGATTGGAGAAACTAAATTTTTCTCACAAAAAAAAAAAACCGAAAGGGGTACCACTGTCGTTTTTTTTTTCCGGGTGGAATTTTTGAGTTTCCATATCTCAGCTCTGGAAGGGTCTAGAGCCTCCATTTTTGCACTCAGGTTTAAGTCTCATGGCCCTCTATCAGAATCCAGAGTTTTGAGAAGATTGGAGAAACTTAATTTTTCGCCCAAAAAAAAAAACCAAAGGGGTACCACTGTCGTTTTTTTTTTCCGGGTGGAATTTTTGAGTTTCCATATCTCAGCTCTGGAAGGGTCTAGAGCCTCCATTTTTGCACTCAGGTTTAAGTCTCATGGCCCTCTATCAGAATCCAGAGTTTTGAGAAGATTGGAGAAACTTAATTTTTCACCCAAAAAAAGAAAAAACGAAAGGGGTACCACTGTCGTTTTTTTTTCCGGGTGGAATTTTTGAGTTTCCATATCTCAGCTCTGGAAGGGTCTAGAGCCTCCATTTTTGCACTCAGGTTTAAGTCTCATGGCTCTCTATCAGAATCCAGAGTTTTGAGAAGATTGGAGAAACTTAATTTTTCGCCCGAAAAAAAAAAAACGAAAGGGGTACCATTGTCGTTTTTTTTTTTCCGGGTGGAATTTTTGAGTTTCCATATCTCAGCTCTGGAAGGGTCTAGAGCCTCCATTTTTGCACTCAGGTTTAAGTCTCATGGCCCTCTATCAGAATCCAGAGTTTTGAGAAGATTGGAGAAACTTATTTTTTCGCCCAAAAAAAAAAAAAACCAAAGGGGTACCACTGTCGTTTTTTTTTTCCGGGTGGAATTTTTGAGTTTCCATATCTCAGCTCTGGAAGGGTCTAGAGCCTCCATTTTTGCACTCAGGTTTAAGTCTCATGGCCCTCTATCAGAATCCAGAGTTTTGAGAAGATTGGAGAAACTTAATTTTTCGCCCAAAAAAAAAAACCAAAGGGGTACCACTGTCGTTTTTTTTTCCGGGTGGAATTTTTGAGTTTCCATATCTCAGCTCTGGAAGGGTCTAGAGCCTCCATTTTTGCACTCAGGTTTAAGTCTCATGGCCCTCTATCAGAATCCAGAGTTTTGAGAAGATTGAAGACACTTAATTTTTCGCCCGAAAAAAAAAAACGAAAGGGGTACCACTGTCGTTTTTTTTTTCCGGGTGGAATTTTTGAGTTTCCATATCTCAGCTCTGGAAGGGTCTAGAGCCTCCATTTTTGCACTCAGGTTTAAGTCTCATGGCCCTCTATCAGAATCCAGAGTTTTGAGAAGATTGGAGAAACTTAATTTTTCGCCCAAAAAAAAAAACCCAAAGGGGTACCACTGTCGTTTTTTTTTCTGGGTGGAATTTTTGAGTTTCCATATCTCAGCTCTGGAAGGGTCTAGAGCCTCCATTTTTGCACTCAGGTTTAAGTCTCATGGCCCTCTATCAGAATCCAGAGTTTTGAGAAGATTGGAGAAACTTAATTTTTCGCCCAAAAAAAAAAAAACGAAAGGGGTACCACTGTCGTTTTTTTTTTCCGGGTGGAATTTTTGAGTTTCCATATCTCAGCTCTGGAAGGGTCTAGAGCCTCCATTTTGCACTCAGGTTTAAGTCTCATGGCCCTCTATCAGAATCCAGAGTTTTGAGAAGATTGGAGAAACTTAATTTTTCGCCCGAAAAAAGAAAAAACGAAAGGGGTACCACTGTCGTTTTTTTTTCCGGGTGGAATTTTTGAGTTTCCATATCTCAGCTCTGGAAGGGTCTAGAGCCTCCATTTTTGCACTCAGGTTTAAGTCTCATGGCTCTCTATCAGAATCCAGAGTTTTGAGAAGATTGGAGAAACTTAATTTTTCGTCCGAAAAAAAAAAAAACGAAAGGGGTACCATTGTCGTTTTTTTTTTCCGGGTGGAATTTTTGAGTTTCCATATCTCAGCTCTGGAAGGGTCTAGAGCCTCAATTTTTGCACTCAGGTTTAAGTCTCATTGCCCTCTATTAGAATCCAGAGTTTTGAGAAGATTGGAGAAACTAAATTTTTCTCACAAAAAAAAAAAACCGAAAGGGGTACCACTGTCGTTTTTTTTTTTCCGGGTGGAATTTTTGAGTTTCCATATCTCAGCTCTGGAAGGGTCTAGAGCCTCCATTTTTGCACTCAGGTTTAAGTCTCATGGCCCTCTATCAGAATCCAGAGTTTTGAGAAGATTGGAGACACTTAATTTTTCGCCCGAAAAAAAAAACGAAAGGGGTACCACTGTCGTTTTTTTTTTCCGGGTGGAATTTTTGAGTTTCCATATCTCAGCTCTGGAAGGGTCTAGAGCCTCCATTTTTGCACTCAGGTTTAAGTCTCATGGCCCTCTATCAGAATCCAGAGTTTTGAGAAGATTGGAGAAACTTAATTTTTCGCCCAAAAAAAAAAAAACCAAAGGGGTACCACTGTCGTTTTTTTTTTCCGGGTGGAATTTTTGAGTTTCCATATCTCAGCTCTGGAAGGGTCTAGAGCCTCCATTTTTGCACTCAGGTTTAAGTCTCATGGCCCTCTATCAGAATCCAGAGTTTTGAGAAGATTGGAGAAACTTAATTTTTCGCCCAAAAAAAAAAACCAAAGGGGTACCACTGTCGTTTTTTTTTTTCCGGGTGGAATTTTTGAGTTTCCATATCTCAGCTCTGGAAGGGTCTAGAGCCTCCATTTTTGCACTCAGGTTTAAGTCTCATGGCCCTCTATCAGAATCCAGAGTTTTGAGAAGATTGGAGACACTTAATTTTTCGCCCGAAAAAAAAAAACGAAAGGGGTACCACTGTCGTTTTTTTTTTCCGTGTGGAATTTTTGAGTTTCCATATCTCAGCTCTGGAAGGGTCTAGAGCCTCCATTTTTGCACTCAGGTTTAAGTCTCATGGCCCTCTATCAGAATCCAGAGTTTTGAGAAGATTGGAGACACTTAATTTTTCGCCCGAAAAAAAAAAACGAAAGGGGTACCACTGTCGTTTTTTTTTTCCGTGTGGAATTTTTGAGTTTCCATATCTCAGCTCTGGAAGGGTCTAGAGCCTCCATTTTTGCACTCAGGTTTAAGTCTCATGGCCCTCTATCAGAATCCAGAGTTTTGAGAAGATTGGAGAAACTTAATTTTTCGCCCAAAAAAAAAAAAACCAAAGGGGTACCACTGTCGTTTTTTTTTTCCGGGTGGAATTTTTGAGTTTCCATATCTCAGCTCTGGAAGGGTCTAGAGCCTCCATTTTTGCACTCAGGTTTAAGTCTCATGGCCCTCTATCAGAATCCAGAGTTTTGAGAAGATTGGAGAAACTTAATTTTTCGCCCAAAAAAAAAAAAACCAAAGGGGTACCACTGTCGTTTTTTTTTTCCGGGTGGAATTTTTGAGTTTCCATATCTCAGCTCTGGAAGGGTCTAGAGCCTCCATTTTTGCACTCAGGTTTAAGTCTCATGGCCCTCTATCAGAATCCAGAGTTTTGAGAAGATTGGAGAAACTTAATTTTTCGCCCAAAAAAAAAAAAACCAAAGGGGTACCACTGTCGTTTTTTTTTTCCGGGTGGAATTTTTGAGTTTCCATATCTCAGCTCTGGAAGGGTCTAGAGCCTACATTTTTGCACTCAGGTTTAAGTCTCATGGCCCTCTATCAGAATCCAGAGTTTTGAGAAGATTGGAGACACTTAATTTTTCGCCCAAAAAAAAAAAACGAAAGGGGTACCACTGTCGTTTTTTTTTTCCGGGTGGAATTTTTGAGTTTCCATATCTCAGCTCTGGAAGGGTCTAGAGCCTCCATTTTTGCACTCAGGTTTAAGTCTCATGGCCCTCTATCAGAATCCAGAGTTTTGAGAAGATTGGAGAAACTTAATTTTTCGCCCAAAAAAAAAAAACGAAAGGGGTACCACTGTCGTTTTTTTTTTCCGGGTGGAATTTTTGAGTTTCCATATCTCAGCTCTGGAAGGGTCTAGAGCCTTCATTTTTGCACTCAGGTTTAAGTCTCATGGCCCTCTATCAGAATCCAGAGTTTTGAGAAGATTGGAGAAACTAAATTTTTCTCACAAAAAAAAAAAAAAACCGAAAGGGGTACCACTGTCGTTTTTTTTTTCCGGGTGGAATTTTTGAGTTTCCATATCTCAGCTCTGGAAGGGTCTAGAGCCTCCATTTTTGCACTCAGGTTTAAGTCTCATGGCCCTCTATCAGAATCCAGAGTTTTGAGAAGATTGGAGAAACTTAATTTTTCGCCCAAAAAAAAAACCGAAAGGGGTACCACTGTCGTTTTTTTTTTCCGGGTGGAATTTTTGAGTTTCCATATCTCAGCTCTGGAAGGGTCTAGAGCCTCCATTTTTGCACTCAGGTTTAAGTCTCATGGCCCTCTATCAGAATCCAGAGTTTTGAGAAGATTGGAGAAACTTAATTTTTCGCCCAAAAAAACAAAAACAAAGGGGTACCACTGTCGTTTTTTTTTTCCGGGTGGAATTTTTGAGTTTCCATATCTCAGCTCTGGAAGGGTCTAGAGCCTCCATTTTTGCACTCAGGTTTAAGTCTCATGGCCCTCTATCAGAATCCAGAGTTTTGAGAAGATTGGAGAAACTTAATTTTTCGCCCGAAAAAAAAAAACCAAAGGGGTACCACTGTCGTTTTTTTTTTCCGGGTGGAATTTTTGAGTTTCCATATCTCAGCTCTGGAAGGGTCTAGAGCCTCCATTTTTGCACTCAGGTTTAAGTCTCATGGCCCTCTATCAGAATCCAGAGTTTTGAGAAGATTGGAGAAACTTAATTTTTCGCCCAAAAAAAAAAAAACCAAAGGGGTACCACTGTCGTTTTTTTTTTCCGGGTGGAATTTTTGAGTTTCCATATCTCAGCTCTGGAAGGGTCTAGAGCCTCCATTTTTGCACTCAGGTTTAAGTCTCATGGCCCTCTACCAGAATCCAGAGTTTTGAGAAGATTGGAGAAACTTAATTTTTCGCCCGAAAAAAAAAAAACGAAAGGGGTACCACTGTCGTTTTTTTTTTTTCCGGGTGGAATTTTTGAGTTTCCATATCTCAGCTCTGGAAGGGTCTAGAGCCTCCATTTTTGCACTCAGGTTTAAGTCTCATGGCCCTCTATCAGAATCTAGAGTTTTGAGAAGATTGGAGGAACTTAATTTTTCGCCCAAAAAAAAAAAACGAAAGGGGTACCACTGTCGTTTTTTTTTTCCGGGTGGAATTTTTGAGTTTCCATATCTCAGCTCTGGAAGGGTCTAGAGCCTCCATTTTTGCACTCAGGTTTAAGTCTCATGGCCCTCTATCAGAATCCAGAGTTTTGAGAAGATTGGAGAAACTTAATTTTTCGCCCAAAAAAAAAAAAACGAAAGGGGTACCACTGTCGTTTTTTTTTTCCGGGTGGAATTTTTGAGTTTCCATATCTCAGCTCTGGAAGGGTCTAGAGCCTTCATTTTTGCACTCAGGTTTAAGTCTCATGGCCCTCTATCAGAATCCAGAGTTTTGAGAAGATTGGAGAAACTAAATTTTTCTCACAAAAAAAAAAAAAACCGAAAGGGGTACCACTGTCGTTTTTTTTTTCCGGGTGGAATTTTTGAGTTTCCATATCTCAGCTCTGGAAGGGTCTAGAGCCTCCATTTTTGCACTCAGGTTTAAGTCTCATGGCCCTCTATCAGAATCCAGAGTTTTGAGAAGATTGGAGAAACTTAATTTTTCGCCCAAAAAAAAAAAACCGAAAGGGGTACCACTGTCGTTTTTTTTTTTCCGGGTGGAATTTTTGAGTTTCCATATCTCAGCTCTGGAAGGGTCTAGAGCCTCCATTTTTGCACTCAGGTTTAAGTCTCATGGCCCTCTATCAGAATCCAGAGTTTTGAGAAGATTGGAGAAACTTAATTTTTCGCCCAAAAAAAAAAAAACAAAGGGGTACCACTGTCGTTTTTTTTTTCCGTGTGGAATTTTTGAGTTTCCATATCTCAGCTCTGGAAGGGTCTAGAGCCTCTATTTTTGCACTCAGGTTTAAGTCTCATGGCCCTCTATCAGAATCTAGAGTTTTGAGAAGATTGGAGGAACTTAATTTTTCGCCCAAAAAAAAAAAACGAAAGGGGTACCACTGTCGTTTTTTTTTTCCGGGTGGAATTTTTGAGTTTCCATATCTCAGCTCTGGAAGGGTCTAGAGCCTCCATTTTTGCACTCAGGTTTAAGTCTCATGGCCCTCTATCAGAATCCAGAGTTTTGAGAAGATTGGAGAAACTTAATTTTTCGCCCAAAAAAAAAAAAACGAAAGGGGTACCACTGTCGTTTTTTTTTTCCGGGTGGAATTTTTGAGTTTCCATATCTCAGCTCTGGAAGGGTCTAGAGCCTTCATTTTTGCACTCAGGTTTAAGTCTCATGGCCCTCTATCAGAATCCAGAGTTTTGAGAAGATTGGAGAAACTAAATTTTTCTCACAAAAAAAAAAAAAACCGAAAGGGGTACCACTGTCGTTTTTTTTTTCCGGGTGGAATTTTTGAGTTTCCATATCTCAGCTCTGGAAGGGTCTAGAGCCTCCATTTTTGCACTCAGGTTTAAGTCTCATGGCCCTCTATCAGAATCCAGAGTTTTGAGAAGATTGGAGAAACTTAATTTTTCGCCCAAAAAAAAAAAACCGAAAGGGGTACCACTGTCGTTTTTTTTTTTCCGGGTGGAATTTTTGAGTTTCCATATCTCAGCTCTGGAAGGGTCTAGAGCCTCCATTTTTGCACTCAGGTTTAAGTCTCATGGCCCTCTATCAGAATCCAGAGTTTTGAGAAGATTGGAGACACTTAATTTTTCGCCCGAAAAAAAAAAAACGAAAGGGGTACCACTGTCGTTTTTTTTTTCCGGGTGGAATTTTTGAGTTTCCATATCTCAGCTCTGGAAGGGTCTAGAGCCTCCATTTTTGCACTCAGGTTTAAGTCTCATGGCCCTCTATCAGAATCCAGAGTTTTGAGAAGATTGGAGAAACTTAATTTTTCGCCCGAATAAAAAAAAACGAAAGGGGTACCACTGTCGTTTTTTTTTTTCCGGGTGGAATTTTTGAGTTTCCATATCTCAGCTCTGGAAGGGTCTAGAGCCTCCATTTTTGCACTCAGGTTTAAGTCTCATGGCCCTCTATCAGAATCCAGAGTTTTGAGAAGATTGGAGAAACTTAATTTTTCGCCCGAAAAAAAAAACGAAAGGGGTACCACTGTCGTTTTTTTTTTCCGGGTGGAATTTTTGAGTTTCCATATCTCAGCTCTGGAAGGGTCTAGAGCCTCCATTTTTGCACTCAGGTTTAAGTCTCATGGCCCTCTATCAGAATCCAGAGTTTTGAGAAGATTGGAGAAACTTAATTTTTCGCCCAAAAAAAAAAAACGAAAGGGGTACCACTGTCGTTTTTTTTTTCCGGGTGGAATTTTTGAGTTTCCATATCTCAGCTCTGGAAGGGTCTAGAGCCTCCATTTTTGCACTCAGGTTTAAGTCTCATGGCCCTCTATCAGAATCCAGAGTTTTGAGAAGATTGGAGAAACTTAATTTTTCGCCCAAAAAAAAAAAACGAAAGGGGTACCACTGTCGTTTTTTTTTTCCGGGTGGAATTTTTGAGTTTCCATATCTCAGCTCTGGAAGGGTCTAGAGCCTTCATTTTTGCACTCAGGTTTAAGTCTCATGGCCCTCTATCAGAATCCAGAGTTTTGAGAAGATTGGAGAAACTAAATTTTTCTCACAAAAAAAAAAAAAAAACCGAAAGGGGTACCACTGTCGTTTTTTTTTTCCGGGTGGAATTTTTGAGTTTCCATATCTCAGCTCTGGAAGGGTCTAGAGCCTCCATTTTTGCACTCAGGTTTAAGTCTCATGGCCCTCTATCAGAATCCAGAGTTTTGAGAAGATTGGAGAAACTTAATTTTTCGCCCAAAAAAAAAAAACCGAAAGGGGTACCACTGTCGTTTTTTTTTTTCCGGGTGGAATTTTTGAGTTTCCATATCTCAGCTCTGGAAGGGTCTAGAGCCTCCATTTTTGCACTCAGGTTTAAGTCTCATGGCCCTCTATCAGAATCCAGAGTTTTGAGAAGATTGGAGAAACTTAATTTTTCGCCCAAAAAAAAAAAACCAAAGGGGTACCACTGTCGTTTTTTTTTTCCGTGTGGAATTTTTGAGTTTCCATATCTCAGCTCTGGAAGGGTCTAGAGCCTCCATTTTTGCACTCAGGTTTAAGTCTCATGGCCCTCTATCAGAATCCAGAGTTTTGAGAAGATTGGAGAAACTTAATTTTTCGCCCAAAAAAAAAAAACCAAAGGGGTACCACTGTCGTTTTTTTTTTCCGGGTGGAATTTTTGAGTTTCCATATCTCAGCTCTGGAAGGGTCTAGAGCCTCCATTTTTGCACTCAGGTTTAAGTCTCATGGCCCTCTATCAGAATCCAGAGTTTTGAGAAGATTGGAGACACTTAATTTTTCGCCCGAAAAAAAAAAACGAAAGGGGTACCACTGTCGTTTTTTTTTTCCGGGTGGAATTTTTGAGTTTCCATATCTCAGCTCTGGAAGGGTCTAGAGCCTCCATTTTTGCACTCAGGTTTAAGTCTCATGGCCCTCTATCAGAATCCAGAGTTTTGAGAAGATTGGAGAAACTTAATTTTTCGCCCAAAAAAAAAAAAAACCAAAGGGGTACCACTGTCGTTTTTTTTTTCCGGGTGGAATTTTTGAGTTTCCATATCTCAGCTCTGGAAGGGTCTAGAGCCTCCATTTTTGCACTCAGGTTTAAGTCTCATGGCCCTCTATCAGAATCCAGAGTTTTGAGAAGATTGGAGAAACTTAATTTTTCGCCCGAAAAAAGAAAAAACGAAAGGGGTACCACTGTCGTTTTTTTTCCGGGTGGAATTTTTGAGTTTCCATATCTCAGCTCTGGAAGGGTCTAGAGCCTCCATTTTTGCACTCAGGTTTAAGTCTCATGGCTCTCTATCAGAATCCAGAGTTTTGAGAAGATTGGAGAAACTTAATTTTTCGTCCGAAAAAAAAAAAAACGAAAGGGGTACCATTGTCGTTTTTTTTTCCGGGTGGAATTTTTGAGTTTCCATATCTCAGCTCTGGAAGGGTCTAGAGCCTCAATTTTTGCACTCAGGTTTAAGTCTCATTGCCCTCTATCAGAATCCAGAGTTTTGAGAAGATTGGAGAAACTAAATTTTTCTCACAAAAAAAAAAACCGAAAGGGGTACCACTGTCGTTTTTTTTTTCCGGGTGGAATTTTTGAGTTTCCATATCTCAGCTCTGGAAGGGTCTAGAGCCTCAATTTTTGCACTCAGGTTTAAGTCTCATTGCCCTCTATTAGAATCCAGAGTTTTGAGAAGATTGGAGAAACTAAATTTTTCTCACAAAAAAAAAAAACCGAAAGGGGTACCACTGTCGTTTTTTTTTTTCCGGGTGGAATTTTTGAGTTTCCATATCTCAGCTCTGGAAGGGTCTAGAGCCTCCATTTTTGCACTCAGGTTTAAGTCTCATGGCCCTCTATCAGAATCCAGAGTTTTGAGAAGATTGGAGACACTTAATTTTTCGCCCGAAAAAAAAAACGAAAGGGGTACCACTGTCGTTTTTTTTTTCCGGGTGGAATTTTTGAGTTTCCATATCTCAGCTCTGGAAGGGTCTAGAGCCTCCATTTTTGCACTCAGGTTTAAGTCTCATGGCCCTCTATCAGAATCCAGAGTTTTGAGAAGATTGGAGAAACTTAATTTTTCGCCCAAAAAAAAAAAAACCAAAGGGGTACCACTGTCGTTTTTTTTTTCCGGGTGGAATTTTTGAGTTTCCATATCTCAGCTCTGGAAGGGTCTAGAGCCTCCATTTTTGCACTCAGGTTTAAGTCTCATGGCCCTCTATCAGAATCCAGAGTTTTGAGAAGATTGGAGAAACTTAATTTTTCGCCCAAAAAAAAAAACCAAAGGGGTACCACTGTCGTTTTTTTTTTTCCGGGTGGAATTTTTGAGTTTCCATATCTCAGCTCTGGAAGGGTCTAGAGCCTCCATTTTTGCACTCAGGTTTAAGTCTCATGGCCCTCTATCAGAATCCAGAGTTTTGAGAAGATTGGAGACACTTAATTTTTCGCCCGAAAAAAAAAAACGAAAGGGGTACCACTGTCGTTTTTTTTTTCCGTGTGGAATTTTTGAGTTTCCATATCTCAGCTCTGGAAGGGTCTAGAGCCTCCATTTTTGCACTCAGGTTTAAGTCTCATGGCCCTCTATCAGAATCCAGAGTTTTGAGAAGATTGGAGACACTTAATTTTTCGCCCGAAAAAAAAAAACGAAAGGGGTACCACTGTCGTTTTTTTTTTCCGTGTGGAATTTTTGAGTTTCCATATCTCAGCTCTGGAAGGGTCTAGAGCCTCCATTTTTGCACTCAGGTTTAAGTCTCATGGCCCTCTATCAGAATCCAGAGTTTTGAGAAGATTGGAGAAACTTAATTTTTCGCCCAAAAAAAAAAAACCAAAGGGGTACCACTGTCGTTTTTTTTTTCCGGGTGGAATTTTTGAGTTTCCATATCTCAGCTCTGGAAGGGTCTAGAGCCTCCATTTTTGCACTCAGGTTTAAGTCTCATGGCCCTCTATCAGAATCCAGAGTTTTGAGAAGATTGGAGAAACTTAATTTTTCGCCCAAAAAAAAAAAACCAAAGGGGTACCACTGTCGTTTTTTTTTTCCGGGTGGAATTTTTGAGTTTCCATATCTCAGCTCTGGAAGGGTCTAGAGCCTCCATTTTTGCACTCAGGTTTAAGTCTCATGGCCCTCTATCAGAATCCAGAGTTTTGAGAAGATTGGAGAAACTTAATTTTTCGCCCAAAAAAAAAAAACCAAAGGGGTACCACTGTCGTTTTTTTTTTCCGGGTGGAATTTTTGAGTTTCCATATCTCAGCTCTGGAAGGGTCTAGAGCCTACATTTTTGCACTCAGGTTTAAGTCTCATGGCCCTCTATCAGAATCCAGAGTTTTGAGAAGATTGGAGACACTTAATTTTTCGCCCAAAAAAAAAAAACGAAAGGGGTACCACTGTCGTTTTTTTTTTCCGGGTGGAATTTTTGAGTTTCCATATCTCAGCTCTGGAAGGGTCTAGAGCCTCCATTTTTGCACTCAGGTTTAAGTCTCATGGCCCTCTATCAGAATCCAGAGTTTTGAGAAGATTGGAGAAACTTAATTTTTCGCCCAAAAAAAAAAAACGAAAGGGGTACCACTGTCGTTTTTTTTTTCCGGGTGGAATTTTTGAGTTTCCATATCTCAGCTCTGGAAGGGTCTAGAGCCTTCATTTTTGCACTCAGGTTTAAGTCTCATGGCCCTCTATCAGAATCCAGAGTTTTGAGAAGATTGGAGAAACTAAATTTTTCTCACAAAAAAAAAAAAAAACCGAAAGGGGTACCACTGTCGTTTTTTTTTTCCGGGTGGAATTTTTGAGTTTCCATATCTCAGCTCTGGAAGGGTCTAGAGCCTCCATTTTTGCACTCAGGTTTAAGTCTCATGGCCCTCTATCAGAATCCAGAGTTTTGAGAAGATTGGAGAAACTTAATTTTTCGCCCAAAAAAAAAACCGAAAGGGGTACCACTGTCGTTTTTTTTTTCCGGGTGGAATTTTTGAGTTTCCATATCTCAGCTCTGGAAGGGTCTAGAGCCTCCATTTTTGCACTCAGGTTTAAGTCTCATGGCCCTCTATCAGAATCCAGAGTTTTGAGAAGATTGGAGAAACTTAATTTTTCGCCCAAAAAAACAAAAACAAAGGGGTACCACTGTCGTTTTTTTTTTCCGGGTGGAATTTTTGAGTTTCCATATCTCAGCTCTGGAAGGGTCTAGAGCCTCCATTTTTGCACTCAGGTTTAAGTCTCATGGCCCTCTATCAGAATCCAGAGTTTTGAGAAGATTGGAGAAACTTAATTTTTCGCCCGAAAAAAAAAAACCAAAGGGGTACCACTGTCGTTTTTTTTTTCCGGGTGGAATTTTTGAGTTTCCATATCTCAGCTCTGGAAGGGTCTAGAGCCTCCATTTTTGCACTCAGGTTTAAGTCTCATGGCCCTCTATCAGAATCCAGAGTTTTGAGAAGATTGGAGAAACTTAATTTTTCGCCCAAAAAAAAAAAAACCAAAGGGGTACCACTGTCGTTTTTTTTTTCCGGGTGGAATTTTTGAGTTTCCATATCTCAGCTCTGGAAGGGTCTAGAGCCTCCATTTTTGCACTCAGGTTTAAGTCTCATGGCCCTCTACCAGAATCCAGAGTTTTGAGAAGATTGGAGAAACTTAATTTTTCGCCCGAAAAAAAAAAAACGAAAGGGGTACCACTGTCGTTTTTTTTTTTTCCGGGTGGAATTTTTGAGTTTCCATATCTCAGCTCTGGAAGGGTCTAGAGCCTCCATTTTTGCACTCAGGTTTAAGTCTCATGGCCCTCTATCAGAATCTAGAGTTTTGAGAAGATTGGAGGAACTTAATTTTTCGCCCAAAAAAAAAAAACGAAAGGGGTACCACTGTCGTTTTTTTTTTCCGGGTGGAATTTTTGAGTTTCCATATCTCAGCTCTGGAAGGGTCTAGAGCCTCCATTTTTGCACTCAGGTTTAAGTCTCATGGCCCTCTATCAGAATCCAGAGTTTTGAGAAGATTGGAGAAACTTAATTTTTCGCCCAAAAAAAAAAAAACGAAAGGGGTACCACTGTCGTTTTTTTTTTCCGGGTGGAATTTTTGAGTTTCCATATCTCAGCTCTGGAAGGGTCTAGAGCCTTCATTTTTGCACTCAGGTTTAAGTCTCATGGCCCTCTATCAGAATCCAGAGTTTTGAGAAGATTGGAGAAACTAAATTTTTCTCACAAAAAAAAAAAAAACCGAAAGGGGTACCACTGTCGTTTTTTTTTTCCGGGTGGAATTTTTGAGTTTCCATATCTCAGCTCTGGAAGGGTCTAGAGCCTCCATTTTTGCACTCAGGTTTAAGTCTCATGGCCCTCTATCAGAATCCAGAGTTTTGAGAAGATTGGAGAAACTTAATTTTTCGCCCAAAAAAAAAAAACCGAAAGGGGTACCACTGTCGTTTTTTTTTTTCCGGGTGGAATTTTTGAGTTTCCATATCTCAGCTCTGGAAGGGTCTAGAGCCTCCATTTTTGCACTCAGGTTTAAGTCTCATGGCCCTCTATCAGAATCCAGAGTTTTGAGAAGATTGGAGAAACTTAATTTTTCGCCCAAAAAAAAAAAAACAAAGGGGTACCACTGTCGTTTTTTTTTTCCGTGTGGAATTTTTGAGTTTCCATATCTCAGCTCTGGAAGGGTCTAGAGCCTCTATTTTTGCACTCAGGTTTAAGTCTCATGGCCCTCTATCAGAATCTAGAGTTTTGAGAAGATTGGAGGAACTTAATTTTTCGCCCAAAAAAAAAAAACGAAAGGGGTACCACTGTCGTTTTTTTTTTCCGGGTGGAATTTTTGAGTTTCCATATCTCAGCTCTGGAAGGGTCTAGAGCCTCCATTTTTGCACTCAGGTTTAAGTCTCATGGCCCTCTATCAGAATCCAGAGTTTTGAGAAGATTGGAGAAACTTAATTTTTCGCCCAAAAAAAAAAAAACGAAAGGGGTACCACTGTCGTTTTTTTTTTCCGGGTGGAATTTTTGAGTTTCCATATCTCAGCTCTGGAAGGGTCTAGAGCCTTCATTTTTGCACTCAGGTTTAAGTCTCATGGCCCTCTATCAGAATCCAGAGTTTTGAGAAGATTGGAGAAACTAAATTTTTCTCACAAAAAAAAAAAAAACCGAAAGGGGTACCACTGTCGTTTTTTTTTTCCGGGTGGAATTTTTGAGTTTCCATATCTCAGCTCTGGAAGGGTCTAGAGCCTCCATTTTTGCACTCAGGTTTAAGTCTCATGGCCCTCTATCAGAATCCAGAGTTTTGAGAAGATTGGAGAAACTTAATTTTTCGCCCAAAAAAAAAAAACCGAAAGGGGTACCACTGTCGTTTTTTTTTTTCCGGGTGGAATTTTTGAGTTTCCATATCTCAGCTCTGGAAGGGTCTAGAGCCTCCATTTTTGCACTCAGGTTTAAGTCTCATGGCCCTCTATCAGAATCCAGAGTTTTGAGAAGATTGGAGACACTTAATTTTTCGCCCGAAAAAAAAAAAACGAAAGGGGTACCACTGTCGTTTTTTTTTTCCGGGTGGAATTTTTGAGTTTCCATATCTCAGCTCTGGAAGGGTCTAGAGCCTCCATTTTTGCACTCAGGTTTAAGTCTCATGGCCCTCTATCAGAATCCAGAGTTTTGAGAAGATTGGAGAAACTTAATTTTTCGCCCGAATAAAAAAAAACGAAAGGGGTACCACTGTCGTTTTTTTTTTTCCGGGTGGAATTTTTGAGTTTCCATATCTCAGCTCTGGAAGGGTCTAGAGCCTCCATTTTTGCACTCAGGTTTAAGTCTCATGGCCCTCTATCAGAATCCAGAGTTTTGAGAAGATTGGAGAAACTTAATTTTTCGCCCGAAAAAAAAAACGAAAGGGGTACCACTGTCGTTTTTTTTTTCCGGGTGGAATTTTTGAGTTTCCATATCTCAGCTCTGGAAGGGTCTAGAGCCTCCATTTTTGCACTCAGGTTTAAGTCTCATGGCCCTCTATCAGAATCCAGAGTTTTGAGAAGATTGGAGAAACTTAATTTTTCGCCCAAAAAAAAAAAACGAAAGGGGTACCACTGTCGTTTTTTTTTTCCGGGTGGAATTTTTGAGTTTCCATATCTCAGCTCTGGAAGGGTCTAGAGCCTCCATTTTTGCACTCAGGTTTAAGTCTCATGGCCCTCTATCAGAATCCAGAGTTTTGAGAAGATTGGAGAAACTTAATTTTTCGCCCAAAAAAAAAAAACGAAAGGGGTACCACTGTCGTTTTTTTTTTCCGGGTGGAATTTTTGAGTTTCCATATCTCAGCTCTGGAAGGGTCTAGAGCCTTCATTTTTGCACTCAGGTTTAAGTCTCATGGCCCTCTATCAGAATCCAGAGTTTTGAGAAGATTGGAGAAACTAAATTTTTCTCACAAAAAAAAAAAAAAAACCGAAAGGGGTACCACTGTCGTTTTTTTTTTCCGGGTGGAATTTTTGAGTTTCCATATCTCAGCTCTGGAAGGGTCTAGAGCCTCCATTTTTGCACTCAGGTTTAAGTCTCATGGCCCTCTATCAGAATCCAGAGTTTTGAGAAGATTGGAGAAACTTAATTTTTCGCCCAAAAAAAAAAAACCGAAAGGGGTACCACTGTCGTTTTTTTTTTTCCGGGTGGAATTTTTGAGTTTCCATATCTCAGCTCTGGAAGGGTCTAGAGCCTCCATTTTTGCACTCAGGTTTAAGTCTCATGGCCCTCTATCAGAATCCAGAGTTTTGAGAAGATTGGAGAAACTTAATTTTTCGCCCAAAAAAAAAAAACCAAAGGGGTACCACTGTCGTTTTTTTTTTCCGTGTGGAATTTTTGAGTTTCCATATCTCAGCTCTGGAAGGGTCTAGAGCCTCCATTTTTGCACTCAGGTTTAAGTCTCATGGCCCTCTATCAGAATCCAGAGTTTTGAGAAGATTGGAGAAACTTAATTTTTCGCCCAAAAAAAAAAAACCAAAGGGGTACCACTGTCGTTTTTTTTTTCCGGGTGGAATTTTTGAGTTTCCATATCTCAGCTCTGGAAGGGTCTAGAGCCTCCATTTTTGCACTCAGGTTTAAGTCTCATGGCCCTCTATCAGAATCCAGAGTTTTGAGAAGATTGGAGACACTTAATTTTTCGCCCGAAAAAAAAAAACGAAAGGGGTACCACTGTCGTTTTTTTTTTCCGGGTGGAATTTTTGAGTTTCCATATCTCAGCTCTGGAAGGGTCTAGAGCCTCCATTTTTGCACTCAGGTTTAAGTCTCATGGCCCTCTATCAGAATCCAGAGTTTTGAGAAGATTGGAGAAACTTAATTTTTCGCCCAAAAAAAAAAAAACCAAAGGGGTACCACTGTCGTTTTTTTTTTCCGGGTGGAATTTTTGAGTTTCCATATCTCAGCTCTGGAAGGGTCTAGAGCCTCCATTTTTGCACTCAGGTTTAAGTCTCATGGCCCTCTATCAGAATCCAGAGTTTTGAGAAGATTGGAGAAACTTAATTTTTCGCCCGAAAAAAGAAAAAACGAAAGGGGTACCACTGTCGTTTTTTTTCCGGGTGGAATTTTTGAGTTTCCATATCTCAGCTCTGGAAGGGTCTAGAGCCTCCATTTTTGCACTCAGGTTTAAGTCTCATGGCTCTCTATCAGAATCCAGAGTTTTGAGAAGATTGGAGAAACTTAATTTTTCGTCCGAAAAAAAAAAAAACGAAAGGGGTACCATTGTCGTTTTTTTTTCCGGGTGGAATTTTTGAGTTTCCATATCTCAGCTCTGGAAGGGTCTAGAGCCTCAATTTTTGCACTCAGGTTTAAGTCTCATTGCCCTCTATCAGAATCCAGAGTTTTGAGAAGATTGGAGAAACTAAATTTTTCTCACAAAAAAAAAAACCGAAAGGGGTACCACTGTCGTTTTTTTTTTCCGGGTGGAATTTTTGAGTTTCCATATCTCAGCTCTGGAAGGGTCTAGAGCCTCCATTTTTGCACTCAGGTTTAAGTCTCATGGCCCTCTATCAGAATCCAGAGTTTTGAGAAGATTGGAGACACTTAATTTTTCGCCCGAAAAAAAAAACGAAAGGGGTACCACTGTCGTTTTTTTTTTCCGGGTGGAATTTTTGAGTTTCCATATCTCAGCTCTGGAAGGGTCTAGAGCCTCCATTTTTGCACTCAGGTTTAAGTCTCATGGCCCTCTATCAGAATCCAGAGTTTTGAGAAGATTGGAGAAACTTAATTTTTCGCCCAAAAAAAAAAAAACCAAAGGGGTACCACTGTCGTTTTTTTTTTCCGGGTGGAATTTTTGAGTTTCCATATCTCAGCTCTGGAAGGGTCTAGAGCCTCCATTTTTGCACTCAGGTTTAAGTCTCATGGCCCTCTATCAGAATCCAGAGTTTTGAGAAGATTGGAGAAACTTAATTTTTCGCCCAAAAAAAAAAACCAAAGGGGTACCACTGTCGTTTTTTTTTTTCCGGGTGGAATTTTTGAGTTTCCATATCTCAGCTCTGGAAGGGTCTAGAGCCTCCATTTTTGCACTCAGGTTTAAGTCTCATGGCCCTCTATCAGAATCCAGAGTTTTGAGAAGATTGGAGACACTTAATTTTTCGCCCGAAAAAAAAAAAAAACGAAAGGGGTACCACTGTCGTTTTTTTTTTCCGGGTGGAATTTTTGAGTTTCCATATCTCAGCTCTGGAAGGGTCTAGAGCCTCCATTTTTGCACTCAGGTTTAAGTCTCATGGCCCTCTATCAGAATCCAGAGTTTTGAGAAGATTGGAGAAACTTAATTTTTCGCCCGAAAAAAGAAAAAACGAAAGGGGTACCACTGTCGTTTTTTTTCCGGGTGGAATTTTTGAGTTTCCATATCTCAGCTCTGGAAGGGTCTAGAGCCTCCATTTTTGCACTCAGGTTTAAGTCTCATGGCTCTCTATCAGAATCCAGAGTTTTGAGAAGATTGGAGAAACTAAATTTTTCGTCCGAAAAAAAAAAAACGAAAGGGGTACCATTGTCGTTTTTTTTTTCCGGGTGGAATTTTTGAGTTTCCATATCTCAGCTCTGGAAGGGTCTAGAGCCTCAATTTTTGCACTCAGGTTTAAGTCTCATGGCCCTCTATCAGAATCCAGAGTTTTGAGAAGATTGGAGAAACTAAATTTTTCTCACAAAAAAAAAAAAACCGAAAGGGGTACCACTGTCGTTTTTTTTTTCCGGGTGGAATTTTTGAGTTTCCATATCTCAGCTCTGGAAGGGTCTAGAGCCTCCATTTTTGCACTCAGGTTTAAGTCTCATGGCCCTCTATCAGAATCCAGAGTTTTGAGAAGATTGGAGAAACTTAATTTTTCGCCCAAAAAAAAAAAAACCAAAGGGGTACCACTGTCGTTTTTTTTTTCCGGGTGGAATTTTTGAGTTTCCATATCTCAGCTCTGGAAGGGTCTAGAGCCTCCATTTTTGCACTCAGGTTTAAGTCTCATGGCCCTCTATCAGAATCCAGAGTTTTGAGAAGATTGGAGAAACTTAATTTTTCACCCAAAAAAAGAAAAAACGAAAGGGGTACCACTGTCGTTTTTTTTTCCGGGTGGAATTTTTGAGTTTCCATATCTCAGCTCTGGAAGGGTCTAGAGCCTCCATTTTTGCACTCAGGTTTAAGTCTCATGGCTCTCTATCAGAATCCAGAGTTTTGAGAAGATTGGAGAAACTTAATTTTTCGCCCGAAAAAAAAAAAACGAAAGGGGTACCATTGTCGTTTTTTTTTTTCCGGGTGGAATTTTTGAGTTTCCATATCTCAGCTCTGGAAGGGTCTAGAGCCTCCATTTTTGCACTCAGGTTTAAGTCTCATGGCCCTCTATCAGAATCCAGAGTTTTGAGAAGATTGGAGAAACTTATTTTTTCGCCCAAAAAAAAAAAACCAAAGGGGTACCACTGTCGTTTTTTTTTTCCGGGTGGAATTTTTGAGTTTCCATATCTCAGCTCTGGAAGGGTCTAGAGCCTCCATTTTTGCACTCAGGTTTAAGTCTCATGGCCCTCTATCAGAATCCAGAGTTTTGAGAAGATTGGAGAAACTTAATTTTTCGCCCAAAAAAAAAAACCAAAGGGGTACCACTGTCGTTTTTTTTTCCGGGTGGAATTTTTGAGTTTCCATATCTCAGCTCTGGAAGGGTCTAGAGCCTCCATTTTTGCACTCAGGTTTAAGTCTCATGGCCCTCTATCAGAATCCAGAGTTTTGAGAAGATTGGAGACACTTAATTTTTCGCCCGAAAAAAAAAAACGAAAGGGGTACCACTGTCGTTTTTTTTTTCCGGGTGGAATTTTTGAGTTTCCATATCTCAGCTCTGGAAGGGTCTAGAGCCTCCATTTTTGCACTCAGGTTTAAGTCTCATGGCCCTCTATCAGAATCCAGAGTTTTGAGAAGATTGGAGAAACTTAATTTTTCGCCCAAAAAAAAAAACCCAAAGGGGTACCACTGTCGTTTTTTTTTCTGGGTGGAATTTTTGAGTTTCCATATCTCAGCTCTGGAAGGGTCTAGAGCCTCCATTTTTGCACTCAGGTTTAAGTCTCATGGCCCTCTATCAGAATCCAGAGTTTTGAGAAGATTGGAGAAACTTAATTTTTCGCCCAAAAAAAAAAAAACGAAAGGGGTACCACTGTCGTTTTTTTTTTCCGGGTGGAATTTTTGAGTTTCCATATCTCAGCTCTGGAAGGGTCTAGAGCCTCCATTTTGCACTCAGGTTTAAGTCTCATGGCCCTCTATCAGAATCCAGAGTTTTGAGAAGATTGGAGAAACTTAATTTTTCGCCCGAAAAAAGAAAAAACGAAAGGGGTACCACTGTCGTTTTTTTTTTCCGGGTGGAATTTTTGAGTTTCCATATCTCAGCTCTGGAAGGGTCTAGAGCCTCCATTTTTGCACTCAGGTTTAAGTCTCATGGCTCTCTATCAGAATCCAGAGTTTTGAGAAGATTGGAGAAACTTAATTTTTCGTCCGAAAAAAAAAAAAACGAAAGGGGTACCATTGTCGTTTTTTTTTTTCCGGGTGGAATTTTTGAGTTTCCATATCTCAGCTCTGGAAGGGTCTAGAGCCTCAATTTTTGCACTCAGGTTTAAGTCTCATTGCCCTCTATTAGAATCCAGAGTTTTGAGAAGATTGGAGAAACTAAATTTTTCTCACAAAAAAAAAAACCGAAAGGGGTACCACTGTCGTTTTTTTTTTCCGGGTGGAATTTTTGAGTTTCCATATCTCAGCTCTGGAAGGGTCTAGAGCCTCCATTTTTGCACTCAGGTTTAAGTCTCATGGCCCTCTATCAGAATCCAGAGTTTTGAGAAGATTGGAGACACTTAATTTTTCGCCCGAAAAAAAAAACGAAAGGGGTACCACTGTCGTTTTTTTTTTCCGGGTGGAATTTTTGAGTTTCCATATCTCAGCTCTGGAAGGGTCTAGAGCCTCCATTTTTGCACTCAGGTTTAAGTCTCATGGCCCTCTATCAGAATCCAGAGTTTTGAGAAGATTGGAGAAACTTAATTTTTCGCCCAAAAAAAAAAAAACCAAAGGGGTACCACTGTCGTTTTTTTTTTCCGGGTGGAATTTTTGAGTTTCCATATCTCAGATCTGGAAGGGTCTAGAGCCTCCATTTTTGCACTCAGGTTTAAGTCTCATGGCCCTCTATCAGAATCCAGAGTTTTGAGAAGATTGGAGAAACTTAATTTTTCGCCCAAAAAAAAAAACCAAAGGGGTACCACTGTCGTTTTTTTTTTTCCGGGTGGAATTTTTGAGTTTCCATATCTCAGCTCTGGAAGGGTCTAGAGCCTCCATTTTTGCACTCAGGTTTAAGTCTCATGGCCCTCTATCAGAATCCAGAGTTTTGAGAAGATTGGAGACACTTAATTTTTCGCCCGAAAAAAAAAAAAAACGAAAGGGGTACCACTGTCGTTTTTTTTTTCCGGGTGGAATTTTTGAGTTTCCATATCTCAGCTCTGGAAGGGTCTAGAGCCTCCATTTTTGCACTCAGGTTTAAGTCTCATGGCCCTCTATCAGAATCCAGAGTTTTGAGAAGATTGGAGAAACTTAATTTTTCACCCGAAAAAAAAAACGAAAGGGGTACCACTGTCGTTTTTTTTTTCCGGGTGGAATTTTTGAGTTTCCATATCTCAGCTCTGGAAGGGTCTAGAGCCTCAATTTTTGCACTCAGGTTTAAGTCTCATGGCCCTCTATCAGAATCCAGAGTTTTGAGAAGATTGGAGAAACTAAATTTTTCTCACAAAAAAAAAAAACCGAAAGGGGTACCACTGTCGTTTTTTTTTTCCGGGTGGAATTTTTGAGTTTCCATATCTCAGCTCTGGAAGGGTCTAGAGCCTCCATTTTTGCACTCAGGTTTAAGTCTCATGGCCCTCTATCAGAATCCAGAGTTTTGAGAAGATTGGAGAAACTTAATTTTTCGCCCAAAAAAAAAAAAACCAAAGGGGTACCACTGTCGTTTTTTTTTTCCGGGTGGAATTTTTGAGTTTCCATATCTCAGCTCTGGAAGGGTCTAGAGCCTCCATTTTTGCACTCAGGTTTAAGTCTCATGGCCCTCTATCAGAATCCAGAGTTTTGAGAAGATTGGAGAAACTTAATTTTTCACCCAAAAAAAGAAAAAACGAAAGGGGTACCACTGTCGTTTTTTTTTCCGGGTGGAATTTTTGAGTTTCCATATCTCAGCTCTGGAAGGGTCTAGAGCCTCCATTTTTGCACTCAGGTTTAAGTCTCATGGCTCTCTATCAGAATCCAGAGTTTTGAGAAGATTGGAGAAACTTAATTTTTCGCCCGAAAAAAAAAAAACGAAAGGGGTACCATTGTCGTTTTTTTTTTTCCGGGTGGAATTTTTGAGTTTCCATATCTCAGCTCTGGAAGGGTCTAGAGCCTCCATTTTTGCACTCAGGTTTAAGTCTCATGGCCCTCTATCAGAATCCAGAGTTTTGAGAAGATTGGAGAAACTTATTTTTTCGCCCAAAAAAAAAAAAAACCAAAGGGGTACCACTGTCGTTTTTTTTTTCCGGGTGGAATTTTTGAGTTTCCATATCTCAGCTCTGGAAGGGTCTAGAGCCTCCATTTTTGCACTCAGGTTTAAGTCTCATGGCCCTCTATCAGAATCCAGAGTTTTGAGAAGATTGGAGAAACTTAATTTTTCGCCCAAAAAAAAAAACCAAAGGGGTACCACTGTCGTTTTTTTTTCCGGGTGGAATTTTTGAGTTTCCATATCTCAGCTCTGGAAGGGTCTAGAGCCTCCATTTTTGCACTCAGGTTTAAGTCTCATGGCCCTCTATCAGAATCCAGAGTTTTGAGAAGATTGAAGACACTTAATTTTTCGCCCGAAAAAAAAAACGAAAGGGGTACCACTGTCGTTTTTTTTTTCCGGGTGGAATTTTTGAGTTTCCATATCTCAGCTCTGGAAGGGTCTAGAGCCTCCATTTTTGCACTCAGGTTTAAGTCTCATGGCCCTCTATCAGAATCCAGAGTTTTGAGAAGATTGGAGAAACTTAATTTTTCGCCCAAAAAAAAAAACCCAAAGGGGTACCACTGTCGTTTTTTTTTCTGGGTGGAATTTTTGAGTTTCCATATCTCAGCTCTGGAAGGGTCTAGAGCCTCCATTTTTGCACTCAGGTTTAAGTCTCATGGCCCTCTATCAGAATCCAGAGTTTTGAGAAGATTGGAGAAACTTAATTTTTCGCCCAAAAAAAAAAAAACCAAAGGGGTACCACTGTCGTTTTTTTTTTCCGGGTGGAATTTTTGAGTTTCCATATCTCAGCTCTGGAAGGGTCTAGAGCCTCCATTTTTGCACTCAGGTTTAAGTCTCATGGCCCTCTATCAGAATCCAGAGTTTTGAGAAGATTGGAGAAACTTAATTTTTCACCCAAAAAAAGAAAAAACGAAAGGGGTACCACTGTCGTTTTTTTTTCCGGGTGGAATTTTTGAGTTTCCATATCTCAGCTCTGGAAGGGTCTAGAGCCTCCATTTTTGCACTCAGGTTTAAGTCTCATGGCTCTCTATCAGAATCCAGAGTTTTGAGAAGATTGGAGAAACTTAATTTTTCGCCCGAAAAAAAAAAAACGAAAGGGGTACCATTGTCGTTTTTTTTTTTCCGGGTGGAATTTTTGAGTTTCCATATCTCAGCTCTGGAAGGGTCTAGAGCCTCCATTTTTGCACTCAGGTTTAAGTCTCATGGCCCTCTATCAGAATCCAGAGTTTTGAGAAGATTGGAGAAACTTATTTTTTCGCCCAAAAAAAAAAAAAACCAAAGGGGTACCACTGTCGTTTTTTTTTTCCGGGTGGAATTTTTGAGTTTCCATATCTCAGCTCTGGAAGGGTCTAGAGCCTCCATTTTTGCACTCAGGTTTAAGTCTCATGGCCCTCTATCAGAATCCAGAGTTTTGAGAAGATTGGAGAAACTTAATTTTTCGCCCAAAAAAAAAAACCAAAGGGGTACCACTGTCGTTTTTTTTTCCGGGTGGAATTTTTGAGTTTCCATATCTCAGCTCTGGAAGGGTCTAGAGCCTCCATTTTTGCACTCAGGTTTAAGTCTCATGGCCCTCTATCAGAATCCAGAGTTTTGAGAAGATTGAAGACACTTAATTTTTCGCCCGAAAAAAAAAACGAAAGGGGTACCACTGTCGTTTTTTTTTTCCGGGTGGAATTTTTGAGTTTCCATATCTCAGCTCTGGAAGGGTCTAGAGCCTCCATTTTTGCACTCAGGTTTAAGTCTCATGGCCCTCTATCAGAATCCAGAGTTTTGAGAAGATTGGAGAAACTTAATTTTTCGCCCAAAAAAAAAAACCCAAAGGGGTACCACTGTCGTTTTTTTTTCTGGGTGGAATTTTTGAGTTTCCATATCTCAGCTCTGGAAGGGTCTAGAGCCTCCATTTTTGCACTCAGGTTTAAGTCTCATGGCCCTCTATCAGAATCCAGAGTTTTGAGAAGATTGGAGAAACTTAATTTTTCGCCCAAAAAAAAAAAAACGAAAGGGGTACCACTGTCGTTTTTTTTTTCCGGGTGGAATTTTTGAGTTTCCATATCTCAGCTCTGGAAGGGTCTAGAGCCTCCATTTTGCACTCAGGTTTAAGTCTCATGGCCCTCTATCAGAATCCAGAGATTTGAGAAGATTGGAGAAACTTAATTTTTCGCCCGAAAAAAGAAAAAACGAAAGGGGTACCACTGTCGTTTTTTTTTCCGGGTGGAATTTTTGAGTTTCCATATCTCAGCTCTGGAAGGGTCTAGAGCCTCCATTTTTGCACTCAGGTTTAAGTCTCATGGCTCTCTATCAGAATCCAGAGTTTTGAGAAGATTGGAGAAACTTAATTTTTCGTCCGAAAAAAAAAAAAACGAAAGGGGTACCATTGTCGTTTTTTTTTTCCGGGTGGAATTTTTGAGTTTCCATATCTCAGCTCTGGAAGGGTCTAGAGCCTCAATTTTTGCACTCAGGTTTAAGTCTCATTGCCCTCTATTAGAATCCAGAGTTTTGAGAAGATTGGAGAAACTAAATTTTTCTCACAAAAAAAAAAAAACCGAAAGGGGTACCACTGTCGTTTTTTTTTTTCCGGGTGGAATTTTTGAGTTTCCATATCTCAGCTCTGGAAGGGTCTAGAGCCTCCATTTTTGCACTCAGGTTTAAGTCTCATGGCCCTCTATCAGAATCCAGAGTTTTGAGAAGATTGGAGACACTTAATTTTTCGCCCGAAAAAAAAAACGAAAGGGGTACCACTGTCGTTTTTTTTTTCCGGGTGGAATTTTTGAGTTTCCATATCTCAGCTCTGGAAGGGTCTAGAGCCTCCATTTTTGCACTCAGGTTTAAGTCTCATGGCCCTCTATCAGAATCCAGAGTTTTGAGAAGATTGGAGAAACTTAATTTTTCGCCCAAAAAAAAAAAAACCAAAGGGGTACCACTGTCGTTTTTTTTTTCCGGGTGGAATTTTTGAGTTTCCATATCTCAGCTCTGGAAGGGTCTAGAGCCTCCATTTTTGCACTCAGGTTTAAGTCTCATGGCCCTCTATCAGAATCCAGAGTTTTGAGAAGATTGGAGAAACTTAATTTTTCGCCCAAAAAAAAAAACCAAAGGGGTACCACTGTCGTTTTTTTTTTTCCGGGTGGAATTTTTGAGTTTCCATATCTCAGCTCTGGAAGGGTCTAGAGCCTCCATTTTTGCACTCAGGTTTAAGTCTCATGGCCCTCTATCAGAATCCAGAGTTTTGAGAAGATTGGAGACACTTAATTTTTCGCCCGAAAAAAAAAAAACGAAAGGGGTACCACTGTCGTTTTTTTTTTCCGGGTGGAATTTTTGAGTTTCCATATCTCAGCTCTGGAAGGGTCTAGAGCCTCCATTTTTGCACTCAGATTTAAGTCTCATGGCCCTCTATCAGAATCCAGAGTTTTGAGAAGATTGGAGAAACTTAATTTTTCGCCCGAAAAAAGAAAAAACGAAAGGGGTACCACTGTCGTTTTTTTTCCGGGTGGAATTTTTGAGTTTCCATATCTCAGCTCTGGAAGGGTCTAGAGCCTCCATTTTTGCACTCAGGTTTAAGTCTCATGGCTCTCTATCAGAATCCAGAGTTTTGAGAAGATTGGAGAAACTAAATTTTTCGTCCGAAAAAAAAAAAACGAAAGGGGTACCATTGTCGTTTTTTTTTTCCGGGTGGAATTTTTGAGTTTCCATATCTCAGCTCTGGAAGGGTCTAGAGCCTCAATTTTTGCACTCAGGTTTAAGTCTCATGGCCCTCTATCAGAATCCAGAGTTTTGAGAAGATTGGAGAAACTAAATTTTTCTCACAAAAAAAAAAAACCGAAAGGGGTACCACTGTCGTTTTTTTTTTCCGGGTGGAATTTTTGAGTTTCCATATCTCAGCTCTGGAAGGGTCTAGAGCCTCCATTTTTGCACTCAGGTTTAAGTCTCATGGCCCTCTATCAGAATCCAGAGTTTTGAGAAGATTGGAGAAACTTAATTTTTCGCCCAAAAAAAAAAAAACCAAAGGGGTACCACTGTCGTTTTTTTTTTCCGGGTGGAATTTTTGAGTTTCCATATCTCAGCTCTGGAAGGGTCTAGAGCCTCCATTTTTGCACTCAGGTTTAAGTCTCATGGCCCTCTATCAGAATCCAGAGTTTTGAGAAGATTGGAGAAACTTAATTTTTCACCCAAAAAAAGAAAAAACGAAAGGGGTACCACTGTCGTTTTTTTTTCCGGGTGGAATTTTTGAGTTTCCATATCTCAGCTCTGGAAGGGTCTAGAGCCTCCATTTTTGCACTCAGGTTTAAGTCTCATGGCTCTCTATCAGAATCCAGAGTTTTGAGAAGATTGGAGAAACTTAATTTTTCGCCCGAAAAAAAAAAAACGAAAGGGGTACCATTGTCGTTTTTTTTTTTCCGGGTGGAATTTTTGAGTTTCCATATCTCAGCTCTGGAAGGGTCTAGAGCCTCCATTTTTGCACTCAGGTTTAAGTCTCATGGCCCTCTATCAGAATCCAGAGTTTTGAGAAGATTGGAGAAACTTATTTTTTCGCCCAAAAAAAAAAAAAACCAAAGGGGTACCACTGTCGTTTTTTTTTTCCGGGTGGAATTTTTGAGTTTCCATATCTCAGCTCTGGAAGGGTCTAGAGCCTCCATTTTTGCACTCAGGTTTAAGTCTCATGGCCCTCTATCAGAATCCAGAGTTTTGAGAAGATTGGAGAAACTTAATTTTTCGCCCAAAAAAAAAAACCAAAGGGGTACCACTGTCGTTTTTTTTTTCCGGGTGGAATTTTTGAGTTTCCATATCTCAGCTCTGGAAGGGTCTAGAGCCTCCATTTTTGCACTCAGGTTTAAGTCTCATGGCCCTCTATCAGAATCCAGAGTTTTGAGAAGATTGGAGACACTTAATTTTTCGCCCGAAAAAAAAAACGAAAGGGGTACCACTGTCGTTTTTTTTTTCCGGGTGGAATTTTTGAGTTTCCATATCTCAGCTCTGGAAGGGTCTAGAGCCTCCATTTTTGCACTCAGGTTTAAGTCTCATGGCCCTCTATCAGAATCCAGAGTTTTGAGAAGATTGGAGAAACTTAATTTTTCGCCCAAAAAAAAAAACCCAAAGGGGTACCACTGTCGGTTTTTTTTCTGGGTGGAATTTTTGAGTTTCCATATCTCAGCTCTGGAAGGGTCTAGAGCCTCCATTTTTGCACTCAGGTTTAAGTCTCATGGCCCTCTATCAGAATCCAGAGTTTTGAGAAGATTGGAGAAACTTAATTTTTCGCCCAAAAAAAAAAAACGAAAGGGGTACCACTGTCGTTTTTTTTTTCCGGGTGGAATTTTTGAGTTTCCATATCTCAGCTCTGGAAGGGTCTAGAGCCTCCATTTTGCACTCAGGTTTAAGTCTCATGGCCCTCTATCAGAATCCAGAGTTTTGAGAAGATTGGAGAAACTTAATTTTTCGCCCGAAAAAAGAAAAAACGAAAGGGGTACCACTGTCGTTTTTTTTCCGGGTGGAATTTTTGAGTTTCCATATCTCAGCTCTGGAAGGGTCTAGAGCCTCCATTTTTGCACTCAGGTTTAAGTCTCATGGCCCTCTATCAGAATCCAGAGTTTTGAGAAGATTGGAGAAACTTATTTTTTCGCCCAAAAAAAAAAAAAACCAAAGGGGTACCACTGTCGTTTTTTTTTTCCGGGTGGAATTTTTGAGTTTCCATATCTCAGCTCTGGAAGGGTCTAGAGCCTCCATTTTTGCACTCAGGTTTAAGTCTCATGGCCCTCTATCAGAATCCAGAGTTTTGAGAAGATTGGAGAAACTTAATTTTTCGCCCAAAAAAAAAAACCAAAGGGGTACCACTGTCGTTTTTTTTTTCCGGGTGGAATTTTTGAGTTTCCATATCTCAGCTCTGGAAGGGTCTAGAGCCTCCATTTTTGCACTCAGGTTTAAGTCTCATGGCCCTCTATCAGAATCCAGAGTTTTGAGAAGATTGGAGACACTTAATTTTTCGCCCGAAAAAAAAAAAAACGAAAGGGGTACCACTGTCGTTTTTTTTTTCCGGGTGGAATTTTTGAGTTTCCATATCTCAGCTCTGGAAGGGTCTAGAGCCTCCATTTTTGCACTCAGGTTTAAGTCTCATGGCCCTCTATCAGAATCCAGAGTTTTGAGAAGATTGGAGAAACTTAATTTTTCGCCCCCCCAAAAAAAACCAAAGGGGTACCACTGTCGTTTTTTTTTTCTGGGTGGAATTTTTGAGTTTCCATATCTCAGCTCTGGAAGGGTCTAGAGCCTCCATTTTTGCACTCAGGTTTAAGTCTCATGGCCCTCTATCAGAATCCAGAGTTTTGAGAAGATTGGAGAAACTTAATTTTTCGCCCGAAAAAAAAAAACCGAAAGGGGTACCACTGTCGGTTTTTTTTTCCGGGTGGAATTTTTGAGTTTCCATATCTCAGCTCTGGAAGGGTCTAGAGCCTCCATTTTTGCACTCAGGTTTAAGTCTCATGGCCCTCTATCAGAATCCAGAGTTTTGAGAAGATTGGAGAAACTTAATTTTTCGCCCAAAAAAAAAAAAACCAAAGGGGTACCACTGTCGTTTTTTTTTTCCGGGTGGAATTTTTGAGTTTCCATATCTCAGCTCTGGAAGGGTCTAGAGCCTCCATTTTTGCACTCAGGTTTAAGTCTCATGGCCCTCTATCAGAATCCAGAGTTTTGAGAAGATTGGAGAAACTTAATTTTTCACCCAAAAAAAGAAAAAACGAAAGGGGTACCACTGTCGTTTTTTTTTCCGGGTGGAATTTTTGAGTTTCCATATCTCAGCTCTGGAAGGGTCTAGAGCCTCCATTTTTGCACTCAGGTTTAAGTCTCATGGCTCTCTATCAGAATCCAGAGTTTTGAGAAGATTGGAGAAACTTAATTTTTCGCCCGAAAAAAAAAAAACGAAAGGGGTACCATTGTCGTTTTTTTTTTTCCGGGTGGAATTTTTGAGTTTCCATATCTCAGCTCTGGAAGGGTCTAGAGCCTCCATTTTTGCACTCAGGTTTAAGTCTCATGGCCCTCTATCAGAATCCAGAGTTTTGAGAAGATTGGAGAAACTTATTTTTTCGCCCAAAAAAAAAAAAAACCAAAGGGGTACCACTGTCGTTTTTTTTTCCGGGTGGAATTTTTGAGTTTCCATATCTCAGCTCTGGAAGGGTCTAGAGCCTCCATTTTTGCACTCAGGTTTAAGTCTCATGGCCCTCTATCAGAATCCAGAGTTTTGAGAAGATTGGAGAAACTTAATTTTTCGCCCAAAAAAAAAAACCAAAGGGGTACCACTGTCGTTTTTTTTTCCGGGTGGAATTTTTGAGTTTCCATATCTCAGCTCTGGAAGGGTCTAGAGCCTCCATTTTTGCACTCAGGTTTAAGTCTCATGGCCCTCTATCAGAATCCAGAGTTTTGAGAAGATTGGAGACACTTAATTTTTCGCCCGAAAAAAAAAACGAAAGGTGTACCACTGTCGTTTTTTTTTTCCGGGTGGAATTTTTGAGTTTCCATATCTCAGCTCTGGAAGGGTCTAGAGCCTCCATTTTTGCACTCAGGTTTAAGTCTCATGGCCCTCTATCAGAATCCAGAGTTTTGAGAAGATTGGAGAAACTAAATTTTTCGTCCGAAAAAAAAAAAACGAAAGGGGTACCATTGTCGTTTTTTTTTTCCGGGTGGAATTTTTGAGTTTCCATATCTCAGCTCTGGAAGGGTCTAGAGCCTCAATTTTTGCACTCAGGTTTAAGTCTCATGGCCCTCTATCAGAATCCAGAGTTTTGAGAAGATTGGAGAAACTAAATTTTTCTCACAAAAAAAAAAAACCGAAAGGGGTACCACTGTCGTTTTTTTTTTCCGGGTGGAATTTTTGAGTTTCCATATCTCAGCTCTGGAAGGGTCTAGAGCCTCCATTTTTGCACTCAGGTTTAAGTCTCATGGCCCTCTATCAGAATCCAGAGTTTTGAGAAGATTGGAGAAACTTAATTTTTCACCCGAAAAAAGAAAAAACGAAAGGGGTACCACTGTCGTTTTTTTTTCCGGGTGGAATTTTTGAGTTTCCATATCTCAGCTCTGGAAGGGTCTAGAGCCTCCATTTTTGCACTCAGGTTTAAGTCTCATGGCCCTCTATCAGAATCCAGAGTTTTGAGAAGATTGGAGAAACTTAATTTTTCGCCCAAAAAAAAAAAACCAAAGGGGTACCACTGTCGTTTTTTTTTTCCGTGTGGAATTTTTGAGTTTCCATATCTCAGCTCTGGAAGGGTCTAGAGCCTCCATTTTTGCACTCAGGTTTAAGTCTCATGGCCCTCTATCAGAATCCAGAGTTTTGAGAAGATTGGAGAAACTTAATTTTTCGCCCAAAAAAACAAAAAAACAAAGGGGTACCACTGTCGTTTTTTTTTTCCGGTTGGAATTTTTGAGTTTCCATATCTCAGCTCTGGAAGGGTCTAGAGCCTCCATTTTTGCACTCAGGTTTAAGTCTCATGGCCCTCTATCAGAATCCAGAGTTTTGAGAAGATTGGAGAAACTTAATTTTTCGCCAAAAAAAAAAAAAAAACCAAAGGGGTACCACTGTCGTTTTTTTTTTTTGGGTAGAATTTTTGAGTTTCCATATCTCAGCTCTGGAAGGGTCTAGAGACTCCATTTTTGCACTCAGGTTTAAGTCTCATGGCCCTCTATCAGAATCCAGAGTTTTGAGAAGATTGGAGAAACTTAATTTTTCGCCCAAAAAAAAAAAAAACCAAAGGGGTACCACTGTCGTTTTTTTTTTCCGGGTGGAATTTTTGAGTTTCCATATCTCAGCTCTGGAAGGGTCTAGAGCCTCCATTTTTGCACTCAGGTTTAAGTCTCATGGCCCTCTATCAGAATCCAGAGTTTTGAGAAGATTGGAGAAACTTAATTTTTCGCCCAAAAAAAAAAAAACGAAAGGGATACCACTGTCGTTTTTTTTTCTGGGTGGAATTTTTGAGTTTCCATATCTCAGCTCTGGAAGGGTCTAGAGCCTCCATTTTTGCACTCAGGTTTAAGTCTCATGGCCCTCTATCAGAATCCAGAGTTTTGAGAAGATTGGATAAACTTAATTTTTCGCCCGAAAAAAAAAAAAACGAAAGGGGTACCACTGTCGTTTTTTTTTTTCCGGGTGGAATTTTTGAGTTTCCATATCTCAGCTCTGGAAGGGTCTAGAGCCTCCATTTTGCACTCAGGTTTAAGTCTCATGGCCCTCTATCAGAATCCAGAGTTTTGAGAAGATTGGAGAAACTTAATTTTTCGCCCGAAAAAAGAAAAAACGAAAGGGGTACCACTGTCGTTTTTTTTCCGTGTGGAATTTTTGAGTTTCCATATCTCAGCTCTGGAAGGGTCTAGAGCCTCAATTTTTGCACTCAGGTTTAAGTCTCATGGCTCTCTATCAGAATCCAGAGTTTTGAGAAGATTGGAGAAACTAAATTTTTCGTCTGAAAAAAAAAAAAACGAAAGGGGTACCATTGTCGTTTTTTTTTTCCGGGTGGAATTTTTGAGTTTCCATATCTCAGCTCTGGAAGGGTCTAGAGCCTCAATTTTTGCACTCAGGTTTAAGTCTCATGGCCCTCTATCAGAATCCAGAGTTTTGAGAAGATTGGAGAAACTAAATTTTTCTCACAAAAAAAAAAAAAACCGAAAGGGGTACCACTGTCGTTTTTTTTTTCCGGGTGGAATTTTTGAGTTTCCATATCTCAGCTCTGGAAGGGTCTAGAGCCTCCATTTTTGCACTCAGGTTTAAGTCTCATGGCCCTCTATCAGAATCCAGAGTTTTGAGAAGATTGGAGAAACTAAATTTTTCTCACAAAAAAAAAACCGAAAGGGGTACCACTGTCGTTTTTTTTTTCCGGGTGGAATTTTTGAGTTTCCATATCTCAGCTCTGGAAGGGTCTAGAGCCTCCATTTTGCACTCAGGTTTAAGTCTCATGGCCCTCTATCAGAATCCAGAGTTTTGAGAAGATTGGAGAAACTTAATTTTTCGCCCCCAAAAAAAAAACCAAAGGGGTACCACTGTCGTTTTTTTTTTCCGTGTGGAATTTTTGAGTTTCCATATCTCAGCTCTGGAAGGGTCTAGAGCCTCCATTTTTGCACTCAGGTTTAAGTCTCATGGCCCTCTATCAGAATCCAGAGTTTTGAGAAGATTGGAGAAACTTAATTTTTCGCCCAAAAAAAAAAAAACCAAAGGGGTACCACTGTCGTTTTTTTTTTCCGGGTGGAATTTTTGAGTTTCCATATCTCAGCTCTGGAAGGGTCTAGAGCCTCCATTTTTGCACTCAGGTTTAAGTCTCATGGCCCTCTATCAGAATCCAGAGTTTTGAGAAGATTGGAGACACTTAATTTTTCGCCCGAAAAAAAAAAACGAAAGGGGTACCACTGTCGTTTTTTTTTTCCGGGTGGAATTTTTGAGTTTCCATATCTCAGCTCTGGAAGGGTCTAGAGCCTCCATTTTTGCACTCAGGTTTAAGTCTCATGGCCCTCTATCAGAATCCAGAGTTTTGAGAAGATTGGAGACACTTAATTTTTCGCCCGAAAAAAAAACCGAAAGGGGTACCACTGTCGTTTTTTTTTCCCGGGTGGAATTTTTGAGTTTCCATATCTCAGCTCTGGAAGGGTCTAGAGCCTCCATTTTTGCACTCAGGTTTAAGTCACATGGCCCTCTATCAGAATCCAGAGTTTTGAGAAGATTGGAGAAACTTAATTTTTCGCCCGAAAAAAAAAAACGAAAGGGGTACCATTGTCGTTTTTTTTTTCCGGGTGGAATTTTTGAGTTTCCATATCTCAGCTCTGGAAGGGTCTAGAGCCTCCATTTTTGCACTCAGGTTTAAGTATCATGGCCCTCTATCAGAATCCAGAGTTTTGAGAAGATTGGAGAAACTTAATTTTTCGCCCAAAAAAAAAAAAACCAAAGGGGTACCACTGTCGTTTTTTTTTTCCGGGTGGAATTTTTGAGTTTCCATATCTCAGCTCTGGAAGGGTCTAGAGCCTCCATTTTTGCACTCAGGTTTAAGTCTCATGGCCCTCTATCAGAATCCAGAGTTTTGAGAAGATTGGAGAAACTTAATTTTTCGCCCAAAAAAAAAAAAAACCAAAGGGGTACCACTGTCGTTTTTTTTTTTCCGGGTGGAATTTTTGAGTTTCCATATCTCAGCTCTGGAAGGGTCTAGAGCCTCCATTTTTGCACTCAGGTTTAAGTCTCATGGCCCTCTATCAGAATCCAGAGTTTTGAGAAGATTGGAGACACTTAATTTTTCGCCCGAAAAAAAAAAACGAAAGGGGTACCACTGTCGTTTTTTTTTTCCGGGTGGAATTTTTGAGTTTCCATATCTCAGCTCTGGAAGGGTCTAGAGCCTCCATTTTTGCACTCAGGTTTAAGTCTCATGGCCCTCTATCAGAATCCAGAGTTTTGAGAAGATTGGAGAAACTTAATTTTTCGCCCAAAAAAAAAAAACCAAAGGGGTACCACTGTCGTTTTTTTTTTCTGGGTGGAATTTTTGAGTTTCCATATCTCAGCTCTGGAAGGGTCTAGAGCCTCCATTTTTGCACTCAGGTTTAAGTCTCATGGCCCTCTATCAGAATCCAGAGTTTTGAGAAGATTGGAGAAACTTAATTTTTCGCCCAAAAAAAAAAAAACCAAAGGGGTACCACTGTCGTTTTTTTTTTCCGGGTGGAATTTTTGAGTTTCCATATCTCAGCTCTGGAAGGGTCTAGAGCCTCCATTTTTGCACTCAGGTTTAAGTCTCATGGCCCTCTACCAGAATCCAGAGTTTTGAGAAGATTGGAGAAACTTAATTTTTCCCCCGAAAAAAAAAACGAAAGGGGTACCACTGTCGTTTTTTTTTTCCGGGTGGAATTTTTGAGTTTCCATATCTCAGCTCTGGAAGGGTCTAGAGCCTCCATTTTTGCACTCAGGTTTAAGTCTCATGGCCCTCTATCAGAATCCAGAGTTTTGAGAAGATTGGAGAAACTTAATTTTTCGCCCAAAAAAAAAAAACCAAAGGGGTACCACTGTCGTTTTTTTTTTTCCGGGTGGAATTTTTAAATGTTTCCATATCTCAGCTCTGGAAGGGTCTAGAGCCTCCATTTTTGCACTCAGGTTTAAGTCTCATGGCCCTCTATCAGAATCCAGAGTTTTGAGAAGATTGGAGACACTTAATTTTTCGCCCGAAAAAAAAAAAAAACGAAAGGGGTACCACTGTCGTTTTTTTTTTCCGGGTGGAATTTTTGAGTTTCCATATCTCAGCTCTGGAAGGGTCTAGAGCCTCCATTTTTGCACTCAGGTTTAAGTCTCATGGCCCTCTATCAGAATCCAGAGTTTTGAGAAGATTGGAGAAACTTAATTTTTCGCCCCCAAAAAAAAAACCAAAGGGGTACCACTGTCGTTTTTTTTTTCTGGGTGGAATTTTTGAGTTTCCATATCTCAGCTCTGGAAGGGTCTAGAGCCTCCATTTTTGCACTCAGGTTTAAGTCTCATGGCCCTCTATCAGAATCCAGAGTTTTGAGAAGATTGGAGACACTTAATTTTTCGCCCGAAAAAAAAAAACGAAAGGGGTACCACTGTCGTTTTTTTTTTCCGGGTGGAATTTTGAGTTTCCATATCTCAGCTCTGGAAGGGTCTAGAGCCTCCATTTTTGCACTCAGGTTTAAGTCTCATGGCCCTCTATCAGAATCCAGAGTTTTGAGAAGATTGGAGAAACTTAATTTTTCGCCCAAAAAAAAAAAACCAAAGGGGTACCACTGTCGTTTTTTTTTTCCGGGTGGAATTTTTGAGTTTCCATATCTCAGCTCTGGAAGGGTCTAGAGCCTCCATTTTTGCACTCAGGTTTAAGTCTCATGGCCCTCTATCAGAATCCAGAGTTTTGAGAAGATTGGAGAAACTTAATTTTTCGCCCAAAAAAACAAAAAAACAAAGGGGTACCACTGTCGTTTTTTTTTTTCCGGGTGGAATTTTTGAGTTTCCATATCTCAGCTCTGGAAGGGTCTAGAGCCTCCATTTTTGCACTCAGGTTTAAGTCTCATGGCCCTCTATCAGAATCTAGAGTTTTGAGAAGATTGAAGGAACTTAATTTTTCGCCCAAAAAAAAAAACCGAAAGGGGTACCACTGTCGTTTTTTTTTTCCGGGTGGAATTTTTGAGTTTCCATATCTCAGCTCTGGAAGGGTCTAGAGCCTCCATTTTTGCACTCAGGTTTAAGTCTCATGGCCCTCTATCAGAATCCAGAGTTTTGAGAAGATTGGAGAAACTTAATTTTTCGCCAAAAAAAAAAAAAAACCAAAGGGGTACCACTGTCGTTTTTTTTTTTTGGGTAGAATTTTTGAGTTTCCATATCTCAGCTCTGGAAGGGTCTAGAGCCTCCATTTTTGCACTCAGGTTTAAGTCTCATGGCCCTCTATCAGAATCCAGAGTTTTGAGAAGATTGGAGAAACTTAATTTTTCGCCCAAAAAAAAAAAAATCCAAAGGGGTACCACTGTCGTTTTTTTTTTCCGGGTGGAATTTTTGAGTTTCCATATCTCAGCTCTGGAAGGGTCTAGAGCCTCCATTTTTGCACTCAGGTTTAAGTCTCATGGCCCTCTATCAGAATCCAGAGTTTTGAGAAGATTGGAGACACTTAATTTTTCGCCCGAAAAAAAAAAAACGAAAGGGGTACCACTGTCGTTTTTTTTTTCAGGGTGGAATTTTTGAGTTTCCATATCTCAGCTCTGGAAGGGTCTAGAGCCTCCATTTTTGCACTCAGGTTTAAGTCTCATGGCCCTCTATCAGAATCCAGAGTTTTGAGAAGATTGGAGAAACTTAATTTTTCGCCCAAAAAAAAAAAAACGAAAGGGATACCACTGTCGTTTTTTTTTCTGGGTGGAATTTTTGAGTTTCCATATCTCAGCTCTGGAAGGGTCTAGAGCCTCCATTTTTGCACTCAGGTTTAAGTCTCATGGCCCTCTATCAGAATCCAGAGTTTTGAGAAGATTGGAGAAACTTAATTTTTCGCCCGAAAAAAAAAAAAACGAAAGGGGTACCACTGTCGTTTTTTTTTTTCCGGGTGGAATTTTTGAGTTTCCATATCTCAGCTCTGGAAGGGTCTAGAGCCTCCATTTTGCACTCAGGTTTAAGTCTCATGGCCCTCTATCAGAATCCAGAGTTTTGAGAAGATTGGAGAAACTTAATTTTTCGCCCGAAAAAAGAAAAAACGAAAGGGGTACCACTGTCGTTTTTTTTCCGGGTGGAATTTTTGAGTTTCCATATCTCAGCTCTGGAAGGGTCTAGAGCCTCCATTTTTGCACTCAGGTTTAAGTCTCATGGCTCTCTATCAGAATCCAGAGTTTTGAGAAGATTGGAGAAACTAAATTTTTCGTCTGAAAAAAAAAAAACGAAAGGGGTACCATTGTCGTTTTTTTTTTCCGGGTGGAATTTTTGAGTTTCCATATCTCAGCTCTGGAAGGGTCTAGAGCCTCAATTTTTGCACTCAGGTTTAAGTCTCATGGCCCTCTATCAGAATCCAGAGTTTTGAGAAGATTGGAGAAACTAAATTTTTCTCACAAAAAAAAAAAAAAAACCGAAAGGGGTACCACTGTCGTTTTTTTTTTCCGGGTGGAATTTTTGAGTTTCCATATCTCAGCTCTGGAAGGGTCTAGAGCCTCCATTTTTGCACTCAGGTTTAAGTCTCATGGCCCTCTATCAGAATCCAGAGTTTTGAGAAGATTGGAGAAACTAAATTTTTCTCACAAAAAAAAAAAACCGAAAGGGGTACCACTGTCGTTTTTTTTTTCCGGGTGGAATTTTTGAGTTTCCATATCTCAGCTCTGGAAGGGTCTAGAGCCTCCATTTTGCACTCAGGTTTAAGTCTCATGGCCCTCTATCAGAATCCAGAGTTTTGAGAAGATTGGAGAAACTTAATTTTTCGCCCCAAAAAAAAAAACCAAAGGGGTACCACTGTCGTTTTTTTTTTCCGTGTGGAATTTTTGAGTTTCCATATCTCAGCTCTGGAAGGGTCTAGAGCCTCCATTTTTGCACTCAGGTTTAAGTCTCATGGCCCTCTATCAGAATCCAGAGTTTTGAGAAGATTGGAGAAACTTAATTTTTCGCCCAAAAAAACAAAAAAACAAAGGGGTACCACTGTCGTTTTTTTTTTCCGGTTGGAATTTTTGAGTTTCCATATCTCAGCTCTGGAAGGGTCTAGAGCCTCCATTTTTGCACTCAGGTTTAAGTCTCATGGCCCTCTATCAGAATCCAGAGTTTTGAGAAGATTGGAGAAACTTAATTTTTCGCCAAAAAAAAAAAAAAAACCAAAGGGGTACCACTGTCGTTTTTTTTTTTTGGGTAGAATTTTTGAGTTTCCATATCTCAGCTCTGGAAGGGTCTAGAGACTCCATTTTTGCACTCAGGTTTAAGTCTCATGGCCCTCTATCAGAATCCAGAGTTTTGAGAAGATTGGAGAAACTTAATTTTTCGCCCAAAAAAAAAAAAAACCAAAGGGGTACCACTGTCGTTTTTTTTTTCCGGGTGGAATTTTTGAGTTTCCATATCTCAGCTCTGGAAGGGTCTAGAGCCTCCATTTTTGCACTCAGGTTTAAGTCTCATGGCCCTCTATCAGAATCCAGAGTTTTGAGAAGATTGGAGAAACTTAATTTTTCGCCCAAAAAAAAAAAAACGAAAGGGATACCACTGTCGTTTTTTTTTCTGGGTGGAATTTTTGAGTTTCCATATCTCAGCTCTGGAAGGGTCTAGAGCCTCCATTTTTGCACTCAGGTTTAAGTCTCATGGCCCTCTATCAGAATCCAGAGTTTTGAGAAGATTGGATAAACTTAATTTTTCGCCCGAAAAAAAAAAAAACGAAAGGGGTACCACTGTCGTTTTTTTTTTTCCGGGTGGAATTTTTGAGTTTCCATATCTCAGCTCTGGAAGGGTCTAGAGCCTCCATTTTGCACTCAGGTTTAAGTCTCATGGCCCTCTATCAGAATCCAGAGTTTTGAGAAGATTGGAGAAACTTAATTTTTCGCCCGAAAAAAGAAAAAACGAAAGGGGTACCACTGTCGTTTTTTTTCCGTGTGGAATTTTTGAGTTTCCATATCTCAGCTCTGGAAGGGTCTAGAGCCTCAATTTTTGCACTCAGGTTTAAGTCTCATGGCTCTCTATCAGAATCCAGAGTTTTGAGAAGATTGGAGAAACTAAATTTTTCGTCTGAAAAAAAAAAAAACGAAAGGGGTACCATTGTCGTTTTTTTTTTCCGGGTGGAATTTTTGAGTTTCCATATCTCAGCTCTGGAAGGGTCTAGAGCCTCAATTTTTGCACTCAGGTTTAAGTCTCATGGCCCTCTATCAGAATCCAGAGTTTTGAGAAGATTGGAGAAACTAAATTTTTCTCACAAAAAAAAAAAAAACCGAAAGGGGTACCACTGTCGTTTTTTTTTTCCGGGTGGAATTTTTGAGTTTCCATATCTCAGCTCTGGAAGGGTCTAGAGCCTCCATTTTTGCACTCAGGTTTAAGTCTCATGGCCCTCTATCAGAATCCAGAGTTTTGAGAAGATTGGAGAAACTAAATTTTTCTCACAAAAAAAAAACCGAAAGGGGTACCACTGTCGTTTTTTTTTTCCGGGTGGAATTTTTGAGTTTCCATATCTCAGCTCTGGAAGGGTCTAGAGCCTCCATTTTGCACTCAGGTTTAAGTCTCATGGCCCTCTATCAGAATCCAGAGTTTTGAGAAGATTGGAGAAACTTAATTTTTCGCCCCCAAAAAAAAAACCAAAGGGGTACCACTGTCGTTTTTTTTTTCCGTGTGGAATTTTTGAGTTTCCATATCTCAGCTCTGGAAGGGTCTAGAGCCTCCATTTTTGCACTCAGGTTTAAGTCTCATGGCCCTCTATCAGAATCCAGAGTTTTGAGAAGATTGGAGAAACTTAATTTTTCGCCCAAAAAAAAAAAAACCAAAGGGGTACCACTGTCGTTTTTTTTTTCCGGGTGGAATTTTTGAGTTTCCATATCTCAGCTCTGGAAGGGTCTAGAGCCTCCATTTTTGCACTCAGGTTTAAGTCTCATGGCCCTCTATCAGAATCCAGAGTTTTGAGAAGATTGGAGACACTTAATTTTTCGCCCGAAAAAAAAAAACGAAAGGGGTACCACTGTCGTTTTTTTTTTCCGGGTGGAATTTTTGAGTTTCCATATCTCAGCTCTGGAAGGGTCTAGAGCCTCCATTTTTGCACTCAGGTTTAAGTCTCATGGCCCTCTATCAGAATCCAGAGTTTTGAGAAGATTGGAGACACTTAATTTTTCGCCCGAAAAAAAAACCGAAAGGGGTACCACTGTCGTTTTTTTTTCCCGGGTGGAATTTTTGAGTTTCCATATCTCAGCTCTGGAAGGGTCTAGAGCCTCCATTTTTGCACTCAGGTTTAAGTCACATGGCCCTCTATCAGAATCCAGAGTTTTGAGAAGATTGGAGAAACTTAATTTTTCGCCCGAAAAAAAAAAACGAAAGGGGTACCATTGTCGTTTTTTTTTTCCGGGTGGAATTTTTGAGTTTCCATATCTCAGCTCTGGAAGGGTCTAGAGCCTCCATTTTTGCACTCAGGTTTAAGTATCATGGCCCTCTATCAGAATCCAGAGTTTTGAGAAGATTGGAGAAACTTAATTTTTCGCCCAAAAAAAAAAAAACCAAAGGGGTACCACTGTCGTTTTTTTTTTCCGGGTGGAATTTTTGAGTTTCCATATCTCAGCTCTGGAAGGGTCTAGAGCCTCCATTTTTGCACTCAGGTTTAAGTCTCATGGCCCTCTATCAGAATCCAGAGTTTTGAGAAGATTGGAGAAACTTAATTTTTCGCCCAAAAAAAAAAAAAACCAAAGGGGTACCACTGTCGTTTTTTTTTTTCCGGGTGGAATTTTTGAGTTTCCATATCTCAGCTCTGGAAGGGTCTAGAGCCTCCATTTTTGCACTCAGGTTTAAGTCTCATGGCCCTCTATCAGAATCCAGAGTTTTGAGAAGATTGGAGACACTTAATTTTTCGCCCGAAAAAAAAAAACGAAAGGGGTACCACTGTCGTTTTTTTTTTCCGGGTGGAATTTTTGAGTTTCCATATCTCAGCTCTGGAAGGGTCTAGAGCCTCCATTTTTGCACTCAGGTTTAAGTCTCATGGCCCTCTATCAGAATCCAGAGTTTTGAGAAGATTGGAGAAACTTAATTTTTCGCCCAAAAAAAAAAAACCAAAGGGGTACCACTGTCGTTTTTTTTTTCTGGGTGGAATTTTTGAGTTTCCATATCTCAGCTCTGGAAGGGTCTAGAGCCTCCATTTTTGCACTCAGGTTTAAGTCTCATGGCCCTCTATCAGAATCCAGAGTTTTGAGAAGATTGGAGAAACTTAATTTTTCGCCCAAAAAAAAAAAAACCAAAGGGGTACCACTGTCGTTTTTTTTTTCCGGGTGGAATTTTTGAGTTTCCATATCTCAGCTCTGGAAGGGTCTAGAGCCTCCATTTTTGCACTCAGGTTTAAGTCTCATGGCCCTCTACCAGAATCCAGAGTTTTGAGAAGATTGGAGAAACTTAATTTTTCCCCCGAAAAAAAAAACGAAAGGGGTACCACTGTCGTTTTTTTTTTCCGGGTGGAATTTTTGAGTTTCCATATCTCAGCTCTGGAAGGGTCTAGAGCCTCCATTTTTGCACTCAGGTTTAAGTCTCATGGCCCTCTATCAGAATCCAGAGTTTTGAGAAGATTGGAGAAACTTAATTTTTCGCCCAAAAAAAAAAAACCAAAGGGGTACCACTGTCGTTTTTTTTTTTCCGGGTGGAATTTTTAAATGTTTCCATATCTCAGCTCTGGAAGGGTCTAGAGCCTCCATTTTTGCACTCAGGTTTAAGTCTCATGGCCCTCTATCAGAATCCAGAGTTTTGAGAAGATTGGAGACACTTAATTTTTCGCCCGAAAAAAAAAAAAACGAAAGGGGTACCACTGTCGTTTTTTTTTTCCGGGTGGAATTTTTGAGTTTCCATATCTCAGCTCTGGAAGGGTCTAGAGCCTCCATTTTTGCACTCAGGTTTAAGTCTCATGGCCCTCTATCAGAATCCAGAGTTTTGAGAAGATTGGAGAAACTTAATTTTTCGCCCCCAAAAAAAAAACCAAAGGGGTACCACTGTCGTTTTTTTTTTCTGGGTGGAATTTTTGAGTTTCCATATCTCAGCTCTGGAAGGGTCTAGAGCCTCCATTTTTGCACTCAGGTTTAAGTCTCATGGCCCTCTATCAGAATCCAGAGTTTTGAGAAGATTGGAGACACTTAATTTTTCGCCCGAAAAAAAAAAACGAAAGGGGTACCACTGTCGTTTTTTTTTTCCGGGTGGAATTTTGAGTTTCCATATCTCAGCTCTGGAAGGGTCTAGAGCCTCCATTTTTGCACTCAGGTTTAAGTCTCATGGCCCTCTATCAGAATCCAGAGTTTTGAGAAGATTGGAGAAACTTAATTTTTCGCCCAAAAAAAAAAAACCAAAGGGGTACCACTGTCGTTTTTTTTTTCCGGGTGGAATTTTTGAGTTTCCATATCTCAGCTCTGGAAGGGTCTAGAGCCTCCATTTTTGCACTCAGGTTTAAGTCTCATGGCCCTCTATCAGAATCCAGAGTTTTGAGAAGATTGGAGAAACTTAATTTTTCGCCCAAAAAAACAAAAAAACAAAGGGGTACCACTGTCGTTTTTTTTTTTCCGGGTGGAATTTTTGAGTTTCCATATCTCAGCTCTGGAAGGGTCTAGAGCCTCCATTTTTGCACTCAGGTTTAAGTCTCATGGCCCTCTATCAGAATCTAGAGTTTTGAGAAGATTGAAGGAACTTAATTTTTCGCCCAAAAAAAAAAACCGAAAGGGGTACCACTGTCGTTTTTTTTTTCCGGGTGGAATTTTTGAGTTTCCATATCTCAGCTCTGGAAGGGTCTAGAGCCTCCATTTTTGCACTCAGGTTTAAGTCTCATGGCCCTCTATCAGAATCCAGAGTTTTGAGAAGATTGGAGAAACTTAATTTTTCGCCAAAAAAAAAAAAAAACCAAAGGGGTACCACTGTCGTTTTTTTTTTTTGGGTAGAATTTTTGAGTTTCCATATCTCAGCTCTGGAAGGGTCTAGAGCCTCCATTTTTGCACTCAGGTTTAAGTCTCATGGCCCTCTATCAGAATCCAGAGTTTTGAGAAGATTGGAGAAACTTAATTTTTCGCCCAAAAAAAAAAAAATCCAAAGGGGTACCACTGTCGTTTTTTTTTTCCGGGTGGAATTTTTGAGTTTCCATATCTCAGCTCTGGAAGGGTCTAGAGCCTCCATTTTTGCACTCAGGTTTAAGTCTCATGGCCCTCTATCAGAATCCAGAGTTTTGAGAAGATTGGAGACACTTAATTTTTCGCCCGAAAAAAAAAAAACGAAAGGGGTACCACTGTCGTTTTTTTTTTCAGGGTGGAATTTTTGAGTTTCCATATCTCAGCTCTGGAAGGGTCTAGAGCCTCCATTTTTGCACTCAGGTTTAAGTCTCATGGCCCTCTATCAGAATCCAGAGTTTTGAGAAGATTGGAGAAACTTAATTTTTCGCCCAAAAAAAAAAAAACGAAAGGGATACCACTGTCGTTTTTTTTTCTGGGTGGAATTTTTGAGTTTCCATATCTCAGCTCTGGAAGGGTCTAGAGCCTCCATTTTTGCACTCAGGTTTAAGTCTCATGGCCCTCTATCAGAATCCAGAGTTTTGAGAAGATTGGAGAAACTTAATTTTTCGCCCGAAAAAAAAAAAAAACGAAAGGGGTACCACTGTCGTTTTTTTTTTTCCGGGTGGAATTTTTGAGTTTCCATATCTCAGCTCTGGAAGGGTCTAGAGCCTCCATTTTGCACTCAGGTTTAAGTCTCATGGCCCTCTATCAGAATCCAGAGTTTTGAGAAGATTGGAGAAACTTAATTTTTCGCCCGAAAAAAGAAAAAACGAAAGGGGTACCACTGTCGTTTTTTTTCCGGGTGGAATTTTTGAGTTTCCATATCTCAGCTCTGGAAGGGTCTAGAGCCTCCATTTTTGCACTCAGGTTTAAGTCTCATGGCTCTCTATCAGAATCCAGAGTTTTGAGAAGATTGGAGAAACTAAATTTTTCGTCTGAAAAAAAAAAAAACGAAAGGGGTACCATTGTCGTTTTTTTTTTCCGGGTGGAATTTTTGAGTTTCCATATCTCAGCTCTGGAAGGGTCTAGAGCCTCAATTTTTGCACTCAGGTTTAAGTCTCATGGCCCTCTATCAGAATCCAGAGTTTTGAGAAGATTGGAGAAACTAAATTTTTCTCACAAAAAAAAAAAAAACCGAAAGGGGTACCACTGTCGTTTTTTTTTTCCGGGTGGAATTTTTGAGTTTCCATATCTCAGCTCTGGAAGGGTCTAGAGCCTCCATTTTTGCACTCAGGTTTAAGTCTCATGGCCCTCTATCAGAATCCAGAGTTTTGAGAAGATTGGAGAAACTAAATTTTTCTCACAAAAAAAAAAAACCGAAAGGGGTACCACTGTCGTTTTTTTTTTCCGGGTGGAATTTTTGAGTTTCCATATCTCAGCTCTGGAAGGGTCTAGAGCCTCCATTTTGCACTCAGGTTTAAGTCTCATGGCCCTCTATCAGAATCCAGAGTTTTGAGAAGATTGGAGAAACTTAATTTTTCGCCCCAAAAAAAAAAACCAAAGGGGTACCACTGTCGTTTTTTTTTTCCGTGTGGAATTTTTGAGTTTCCATATCTCAGCTCTGGAAGGGTCTAGAGCCTCCATTTTTGCACTCAGGTTTAAGTCTCATGGCCCTCTATCAGAATCCAGAGTTTTGAGAAGATTGGAGAAACTTAATTTTTCGCCCAAAAAAAAAAAACCAAAGGGGTACCACTGTCGTTTTTTTTTTCCGGGTGGAATTTTTGAGTTTCCATATCTCAGCTCTGGAAGGGTCTAGAGCCTCCATTTTTGCACTCAGGTTTAAGTCTCATGGCCCTCTATCAGAATCCAGAGTTTTGAGAAGATTGGAGACACTTAATTTTTCGCCCGAAAAAAAAAAACGAAAGGGGTACCACTGTCGTTTTTTTTTTCCGGGTGGAATTTTTGAGTTTCCATATCTCAGCTCTGGAAGGGTCTAGAGCCTCCATTTTTGCACTCAGGTTTAAGTCTCATGGCCCTCTATCAGAATCCAGAGTTTTGAGAAGATTGGAGAAACTTAATTTTTCGCCCAAAAAAAAAAACCAAAGGGGTACCACTGTCGTTTTTTTTTTTCCGGGTGGAATTTTTAAATGTTTCCATATCTCAGCTCTGGAAGGGTCTAGAGCCTCCATTTTTGCACTCAGGTTTAAGTCTCATGGCCCTCTATCAGAATCCAGAGTTTTGAGAAGATTGGAGACACTTAATTTTTCGCCCGAAAAAAAAAAAAACGAAAGGGGTACCACTGTCGTTTTTTTTTTCCGGGTGGAATTTTTGAGTTTCCATATCTCAGCTCTGGAAGGGTCTAGAGCCTCCATTTTTGCACTCAGGTTTAAGTCTCATGGCCCTCTATCAGAATCCAGAGTTTTGAGAAGATTGGAGAAACTTAATTTTTCGCCCCCCAAAAAAAACCCAAAGGGGTACCACTGTCGTTTTTTTTTTCTGGGTGGAATTTTTGAGTTTCCATATCTCAGCTCTGGAAGGGTCTAGAGCCTCCATTTTTGCACTCAGGTTTAAGTCTCATGGCCCTCTATCAGAATCCAGAGTTTTGAGAAGATTGGAGACACTTAATTTTTCGCCCGAAAAAAAAAAACGAAAGGGGTACCACTGTCGTTTTTTTTTTCCGGGTGGAATTTTGAGTTTCCATATCTCAGCTCTGGAAGGGTCTAGAGCCTCCATTTTTGCACTCAGGTTTAAGTCTCATGGCCCTCTATCAGAATCCAGAGTTTTGAGAAGATTGGAGAAACTTAATTTTTCGCCCAAAAAAAAAAAACCAAAGGGGTACCACTGTCGTTTTTTTTTTCCGGGTGGAATTTTTGAGTTTCCATATCTCAGCTCTGGAAGGGTCTAGAGCCTCCATTTTTGCACTCAGGTTTAAGTCTCATGGCCCTCTATCAGAATCCAGAGTTTTGAGAAGATTGGAGAAACTTAATTTTTCGCCCAAAAAAACAAAAAAACAAAGGGGTACCACTGTCGTTTTTTTTTTCCGGGTGGAATTTTTGAGTTTCCATATCTCAGCTCTGGAAGGGTCTAGAGCCTCCATTTTTGCACTCAGGTTTAAGTCTCATGGCCCTCTATCAGAATCTAGAGTTTTGAGAAGATTGAAGGAACTTAATTTTTCGCCCAAAAAAAAAAACCGAAAGGGGTACCACTGTCGTTTTTTTTTTCCGGGTGGAATTTTTGAGTTTCCATATCTCAGCTCTGGAAGGGTCTAGAGCCTCCATTTTTGCACTCAGGTTTAAGTCTCATGGCCCTCTATCAGAATCCAGAGTTTTGAGAAGATTGGAGAAACTTAATTTTTCGCCAAAAAAAAAAAAAAAACCAAAGGGGTACCACTGTCGTTTTTTTTTTTTGGGTAGAATTTTTGAGTTTCCATATCTCAGCTCTGGAAGGGTCTAGAGCCTCCATTTTTGCACTCAGGTTTAAGTCTCATGGCCCTCTATCAGAATCCAGAGTTTTGAGAAGATTGGAGAAACTTAATTTTTCGCCCAAAAAAAAAAAAATCCAAAGGGGTACCACTGTCGTTTTTTTTTTCCGGGTGGAATTTTTGAGTTTCCATATCTCAGCTCTGGAAGGGTCTAGAGCCTCCATTTTTGCACTCAGGTTTAAGTCTCATGGCCCTCTATCAGAATCCAGAGTTTTGAGAAGATTGGAGACACTTAATTTTTCGCCCGAAAAAAAAAAACGAAAGGGGTACCACTGTCGTTTTTTTTTTCAGGGTGGAATTTTTGAGTTTCCATATCTCAGCTCTGGAAGGGTCTAGAGCCTCCATTTTTGCACTCAGGTTTAAGTCTCATGGCCCTCTATCAGAATCCAGAGTTTTGAGAAGATTGGAGAAACTTAATTTTTCGCCCAAAAAAAAAAAACGAAAGGGATACCACTGTCGTTTTTTTTTCTGGGTGGAATTTTTGAGTTTCCATATCTCAGCTCTGGAAGGGTCTAGAGCCTCCATTTTTGCACTCAGGTTTAAGTCTCATGGCCCTCTATCAGAATCCAGAGTTTTGAGAAGATTGGAGAAACTTAATTTTTCGCCCGAAAAAAAAAAAAACGAAAGGGGTACCACTGTCGTTTTTTTTTTTCCGGGTGGAATTTTTGAGTTTCCATATCTCAGCTCTGGAAGGGTCTAGAGCCTCCATTTTGCACTCAGGTTTAAGTCTCATGGCCCTCTATCAGAATCCAGAGTTTTGAGAAGATTGGAGAAACTTAATTTTTCGCCCGAAAAAAGAAAAAACGAAAGGGGTACCACTGTCGTTTTTTTTCCGGGTGGAATTTTTGAGTTTCCATATCTCAGCTCTGGAAGGGTCTAGAGCCTCCATTTTTGCACTCAGGTTTAAGTCTCATGGCTCTCTATCAGAATCCAGAGTTTTGAGAAGATTGGAGAAACTAAATTTTTCGTCTGAAAAAAAAAAAAACGAAAGGGGTACCATTGTCGTTTTTTTTTTCCGGGTGGAATTTTTGAGTTTCCATATCTCAGCTCTGGAAGGGTCTAGAGCCTCAATTTTTGCACTCAGGTTTAAGTCTCATGGCCCTCTATCAGAATCCAGAGTTTTGAGAAGATTGGAGAAACTAAATTTTTCTCACAAAAAAAAAAAAAAACCGAAAGGGGTACCACTGTCGTTTTTTTTTTCCGGGTGGAATTTTTGAGTTTCCATATCTCAGCTCTGGAAGGGTCTAGAGCCTCCATTTTTGCACTCAGGTTTAAGTCTCATGGCCCTCTATCAGAATCCAGAGTTTTGAGAAGATTGGAGAAACTAAATTTTTCTCACAAAAAAAAAAAACCGAAAGGGGTACCACTGTCGTTTTTTTTTTCCGGGTGGAATTTTTGAGTTTCCATATCTCAGCTCTGGAAGGGTCTAGAGCCTCCATTTTGCACTCAGGTTTAAGTCTCATGGCCCTCTATCAGAATCCAGAGTTTTGAGAAGATTGGAGAAACTTAATTTTTCGCCCCAAAAAAAAAAACCAAAGGGGTACCACTGTCGTTTTTTTTTTCCGTGTGGAATTTTTGAGTTTCCATATCTCAGCTCTGGAAGGGTCTAGAGCCTCCATTTTTGCACTCAGGTTTAAGTCTCATGGCCCTCTATCAGAATCCAGAGTTTTGAGAAGATTGGAGAAACTTAATTTTTCGCCCAAAAAAAAAAAAACCAAAGGGGTACCACTGTCGTTTTTTTTTTCCGGGTGGAATTTTTGAGTTTCCATATCTCAGCTCTGGAAGGGTCTAGAGCCTCCATTTTTGCACTCAGGTTTAAGTCTCATGGCCCTCTATCAGAATCCAGAGTTTTGAGAAGATTGGAGACACTTAATTTTTCGCCCGAAAAAAAAAAACGAAAGGGGTACCACTGTCGTTTTTTTTTTCCGGGTGGAATTTTTGAGTTTCCATATCTCAGCTCTGGAAGGGTCTAGAGCCTCCATTTTTGCACTCAGGTTTAAGTCTCATGGCCCTCTATCAGAATCCAGAGTTTTGAGAAGATTGGAGACACTTAATTTTTCGCCCGAAAAAAAAAACGAAAGGGGTACCACTGTCGTTTTTTTTTTCCGGGTGGAATTTTTGAGTTTCCATATCTCAGCTCTGGAAGGGTCTAGAGCCTCCATTTTTGCACTCAGGTTTAAGTCTCATGGCCCTCTATCAGAATCCAGAGTTTTGAGAAGATTGGAGAAACTTAATTTTTCGCCCAAAAAAAAAAACCAAAGGGGTACCACTGTCGTTTTTTTTTTTCCGGGTGGAATTTTTAAATGTTTCCATATCTCAGCTCTGGAAGGGTCTAGAGCCTCCATTTTTGCACTCAGGTTTAAGTCTCATGGCCCTCTATCAGAATCCAGAGTTTTGAGAAGATTGGAGACACTTAATTTTTCGCCCGAAAAAAAAAAAAAACGAAAGGGGTACCACTGTCGTTTTTTTTTTCCGGGTGGAATTTTTGAGTTTCCATATCTCAGCTCTGGAAGGGTCTAGAGCCTCCATTTTTGCACTCAGGTTTAAGTCTCATGGCCCTCTATCAGAATCCAGAGTTTTGAGAAGATTGGAGAAACTTAATTTTTCGCCCCCCAAAAAAAACCCAAAGGGGTACCACTGTCGTTTTTTTTTTCTGGGTGGAATTTTTGAGTTTCCATATCTCAGCTCTGGAAGGGTCTAGAGCCTCCATTTTTGCACTCAGGTTTAAGTCTCATGGCCCTCTATCAGAATCCAGAGTTTTGAGAAGATTGGAGAAACTTAATTTTTCGCCCGAAAAAAGAAAAAACGAAAGGGGTACCACTGTCGTTTTTTTTCCGGGTGGAATTTTTGAGTTTCCATATCTCAGCTCTGGAAGGGTCTAGAGCCTCCATTTTTGCACTCAGGTTTAAGTCTCATGGCTCTCTATCAGAATCCAGAGTTTTGAGAAGATTGGAGAAACTAAATTTTTCGTCCGAAAAAAAAAAAACGAAAGGGGTACCATTGTCGTTTTTTTTTTCCGGGTGGAATTTTTGAGTTTCCATATCTCAGCTCTGGAAGGGTCTAGAGCCTCAATTTTTGCACTCAGGTTTAAGTCTCATGGCCCTCTATCAGAATCCAGAGTTTTGAGAAGATTGGAGAAACTTAATTTTTCACCCGAAAAAAGAAAAAACGAAAGGGGTACCACTGTCGTTTTTTTTTTCTGGGTGGAATTTTTGAGTTTCCATATCTCAGCTCTGGAAGGGTCTAGAGCCTCCATTTTTGCACTCAGGTTTAAGTCTCATGGCCCTCTATCAGAATCCAGAGTTTTGAGAAGATTGGAGACACTTAATTTTTCGCCCGAAAAAAAAAAAACGAAAGGGGTACCACTGTCGTTTTTTTTTTCCGGGTGGAATTTTTGAGTTTCCATATCTCAGCTCTGGAAGGGTCTAGAGCCTCCATTTTTGCACTCAGGTTTAAGTCTCATGGCCCTCTAACAGAATCCAGAGTTTTGAGAAGATTGGAGACACTTAATTTTTCGCCCGAAAAAAAAAAACGAAAGGGGTACCACTGTCGTTTTTTTTTTCCGGGTGGAATTTTTGAGTTTCCATATCTCAGCTCTGGAAGGGTCTAGAGCCTCCATTTTTGCACTCAGGTTTAAGTCTCATGGCCCTCTATCAGAATCCAGAGTTTTGAGAAGATTGGAGAAACTTAATTTTTCGCCCAAAAAAAAAAAACCAAAGGGGTACCACTGTCGTTTTTTTTTTCCGGGTGGAATTTTTGAGTTTCCATATCTCAGCTCTGGAAGGGTCTAGAGCCTCCATTTTTGCACTCAGGTTTAAGTCTCATGGCCCTCTATCAGAATCCAGAGTTTTGAGAAGATTGGAGAAACTTAATTTTTCGCCCAAAAAAAAAAAAAACAAAGGGGTACCACTGTCGTTTTTTTTTTCCGGGTGGAATTTTTGAGTTTCCATATCTCAGCTCTGGAAGGGTCTAGAGCCTCCATTTTTGCACTCAGGTTTAAGTCTCATGGCCCTCTATCAGAATCTAGAGTTTTGAGAAGATTGAAGGAACTTAATTTTTCGCCCAAAAAAAAAAACCGAAAGGGGTACCACTGTCGTTTTTTTTTTCCGGGTGGAATTTTTGAGTTTCCATATCTCAGCTCTGGAAGGGTCTAGAGCCTCCATTTTTGCACTCAGGTTTAAGTCTCATGGCCCTCTATCAGAATCCAGAGTTTTGAGAAGATTGGAGAAACTTAATTTTTCGCCAAAAAAAAAAAAAAAAACCAAAGGGGTACCACTGTCGTTTTTTTTTTTTGGGTAGAATTTTTGAGTTTCCATATCTCAGCTCTGGAAGGGTCTAGAGCCTCCATTTTTGCACTCAGGTTTAAGTCTCATGGCCCTCTATCAGAATCCAGAGTTTTGAGAAGATTGGAGAAACTTAATTTTTCGCCCAAAAAAAAAAAAAACCAAAGGGGTACCACTGTCGTTTTTTTTTTCCGGGTGGAATTTTTGAGTTTCCATATCTCAGCTCTGGAAGGGTCTAGAGCCTCCATTTTTGCACTCAGGTTTAAGTCTCATGGCCCTCTATCAGAATCCAGAGTTTTGAGAAGATTGGAGACACTTAATTTTTCGCCCGAAAAAAAAAAACGAAAGGGGTACCACTGTCGTTTTTTTTTTCAGGGTGGAATTTTTGAGTTTCCATATCTCAGCTCTGGAAGGGTCTAGAGCCTCCATTTTTGCACTCAGGTTTAAGTCTCATGGCCCTCTATCAGAATCCAGAGTTTTGAGAAGATTGGAGAAACTTAATTTTTCGCCCAAAAAAAAAAAAACGAAAGGGATACCACTGTCGTTTTTTTTTCTGGGTGGAATTTTTGAGTTTCCATATCTCAGCTCTGGAAGGGTCTAGAGCCTCCATTTTTGCACTCAGGTTTAAGTCTCATGGCCCTCTATCAGAATCCAGAGTTTTGAGAAGATTGGAGAAACTTAATTTTTCGCCCGAAAAAAAAAAAAACGAAAGGGGTACCACTGTCGTTTTTTTTTTTCCGGGTGGAATTTTTGAGTTTCCATATCTCAGCTCTGGAAGGGTCTAGAGGCTCCATTTTGCACTCAGGTTTAAGTCTCATGGCCCTCTATCAGAATCCAGAGTTTTGAGAAGATTGGAGAAACTTAATTTTTCGCCCGAAAAAAGAAAAAACGAAAGGGGTACCACTGTCGTTTTTTTTCCGGGTGGAATTTTTGAGTTTCCATATCTCAGCTCTGGAAGGGTCTAGAGCCTCCATTTTTGCACTCAGGTTTAAGTCTCATGGCTCTCTATCAGAATCCAGAGTTTTGAGAAGATTGGAGAAACTAAATTTTTCGTCTGAAAAAAAAAAAAACGAAAGGGGTACCATTGTCGTTTTTTTTTTCCGGGTGGAATTTTTGAGTTTCCATATCTCAGCTCTGGAAGGGTCTAGAGCCTCAATTTTTGCACTCAGGTTTAAGTCTCATGGCCCTCTATCAGAATCCAGAGTTTTGAGAAGATTGGAGAAACTAAATTTTTCTCACAAAAAAAAAAAAAACCGAAAGGGGTACCACTGTCGTTTTTTTTTTCCGGGTGGAATTTTTGAGTTTCCATATCTCAGCTCTGGAAGGGTCTAGAGCCTCCATTTTTGCACTCAGGTTTAAGTCTCATGGCCCTCTATCAGAATCCAGAGTTTTGAGAAGATTGGAGAAACTAAATTTTTCTCACAAAAAAAAAAAACCGAAAGGGGTACCACTGTCGTTTTTTTTTTCCGGGTGGAATTTTTGAGTTTCCATATCTCAGCTCTGGAAGGGTCTAGAGCCTCCATTTTGCACTCAGGTTTAAGTCTCATGGCCCTCTATCAGAATCCAGAGTTTTGAGAAGATTGGAGAAACTTAATTTTTCGCCCCAAAAAAAAAAACCAAAGGGGTACCACTGTCGTTTTTTTTTTCCGTGTGGAATTTTTGAGTTTCCATATCTCAGCTCTGGAAGGGTCTAGAGCCTCAATTTTTGCACTCAGGTTTAAGTCTCATGGCCCTCTATCAGAATCCAGAGTTTTGAGAAGATTGGAGACACTTAATTTTTCGCCCGAAAAAAAAAAACGAAAGGGGTACCACTGTCGTTTTTTTTTTCCGGGTGGAATTTTTGAGTTTCCATATCTCAGCTCTGGAAGGGTCTAGAGCCTCCATTTTTGCACTCAGGTTTAAGTCTCATGGCCCTCTATCAGAATCCAGAGTTTTGAGAAGATTGGAGACACTTAATTTTTCGCCCGAAAAAAAAAACGAAAGGGGTACCACTGTCGTTTTTTTTTTCCGGGTGGAATTTTTGAGTTTCCATATCTCAGCTCTGGAAGGGTCTAGAGCCTCCATTTTTGCACTCAGGTTTAAGTCACATGGCCCTCTATCAGAATCCAGAGTTTTGAGAAGATTGGAGAAACTTAATTTTTCGCCCGAAAAAAAAAAAACGAAAGGGGTACCATTGTCGTTTTTTTTTCCGGGTGGAATTTTTGAGTTTCCATATCTCAGCTCTGGAAGGGTCTAGAGCCTCCATTTTTGCACTCAGGTTTAAGTCTCATGGCCCTCTATCAGAATCCAGAGTTTTGAGAAGATTGGAGAAACTTAATTTTTCGCCCAAAAAAAAAAAAACCAAAGGGGTACCACTGTCGTTTTTTTTTTCCGGGTGGAATTTTTGAGTTTCCATATCTCAGCTCTGGAAGGGTCTAGAGCCTCCATTTTTGCACTCAGGTTTAAGTCTCATGGCCCTCTATCAGAATCCAGAGTTTTGAGAAGATTGGAGAAACTTAATTTTTCGCCCAAAAAAAAAAAAAACCAAAGGGGTACCACTGTCGTTTTTTTTTTTCCGGGTGGAATTTTTGAGTTTCCATATCTCAGCTCTGGAAGGGTCTAGAGCCTCCATTTTTGCACTCAGGTTTAAGTCTCATGGCCCTCTATCAGAATCCAGAGTTTTGAGAAGATTGGAGACACTTAATTTTTCGCCCGAAAAAAAAAAACGAAAGGGGTACCACTGTCGTTTTTTTTTTCCGGGTGGAATTTTTGAGTTTCCATATCTCAGCTCTGGAAGGGTCTAGAGCCTCCATTTTTGCACTCAGGTTTAAGTCTCATGGCCCTCTATCAGAATCCAGAGTTTTGAGAAGATTGGAGAAACTTAATTTTTCGCCCAAAAAAAAAAAACCAAAGGGGTACCACTGTCGTTTTTTTTTTCTGGGTGGAATTTTTGAGTTTCCATATCTCAGCTCTGGAAGGGTCTAGAGCCTCCATTTTTGCACTCAGGTTTAAGTCTCATGGCCCTCTATCAGAATCCAGAGTTTTGAGAAGATTGGAGAAACTTAATTTTTCGCCCAAAAAAAAAAAAACCAAAGGGGTACCACTGTCGTTTTTTTTTTCCGGGTGGAATTTTTGAGTTTCCATATCTCAGCTCTGGAAGGGTCTAGAGCCTCCATTTTTGCACTCAGGTTTAAGTCTCATGGCCCTCTACCAGAATCCAGAGTTTTGAGAAGATTGGAGAAACTTAATTTTTCGCCCGAAAAAAAAAAACGAAAGGGGTACCACTGTCGTTTTTTTTTTCCGGGTGGAATTTTTGAGTTTCCATATCTCAGCTCTGGAAGGGTCTAGAGCCTCCATTTTTGCACTCAGGTTTAAGTCTCATGGCCCTCTATCAGAATCCAGAGTTTTGAGAAGATTGGAGAAACTAAATTTTTCTCACAAAAAAAAAAAACCGAATGGGGTACCACTGTCGTTTTTTTTTTCCGGGTGGAATTTTTGAGTTTCCATATCTCAGCTCTGGAAGGGTCTAGAGCCTCCATTTTTGCACTCAGGTTTAAGTCTCATGGCCCTCTATCAGAATCCAGAGTTTTGAGAAGATTGGAGACACTTAATTTTTCGCCCGAAAAAAAAAAACGAAAGGGGTACCACTGTCGTTTTTTTTTTCAGGGTGGAATTTTTGAGTTTCCATATCTCAGCTCTGGAAGGGTCTAGAGCCTCCATTTTTGCACTCAGGTTTAAGTCTCATGGCCCTCTATCAGAATCAATAGTTTTGAGAAGATTGGAGACACTTAATTTTTCGCCCGAAAAAAAAAACGAAAGGGGTACCACTGTCGTTTTTTTTTTCTGGGTGGAATTTTTGAGTTTCCATATCTCAGCTCTGGAAGGGTCTAGAGCCTCAATTTTTGCACTCAGGTTTAAGTCTCATGGCCCTCTATCAGAATCCAGAGTTTTGAGAAGATTGGAGAAACTAAATTTTTCTCACAAAAAAAAAAAACCGAAAGGGGTACCACTGTCGTTTTTTTTTTTCCGGGTGGAATTTTTGAGTTTCCATATCTCAGCTCTGGAAGGGTCTAGAGCCTCCATTTTTGCACTCAGGTTTAAGTCTCATGGCCCTCTATCAGAATCCAGAGTTTTGAGAAGATTGGAGAAACTTAATTTTTCACCCGAAAAAAGAAAAAACGAAAGGGGTACCACTGTCGTTTTTTTTTTCCGGGTGGAATTTTTGAGTTTCCATATCTCAGCTCTGGAAGGGTCTAGAGCCTCCATTTTTGCACTCAGGTTTAAGTCTCATGGCTCTCTATCAGAATCCAGAGTTTTGAGAAGATTGGAGAAACTAAATTTTTCTCACAAAAAAAAAAAACCCGAAAGGGGTACCACTGTCGTTTTTTTTTTCCGGGTGGAATTTTTGAGTTTCCATATCTCAGCTCTGGAAGGGTCTAGAGCCTCCATTTTTGCACTCAGGTTTAAGTCTCATGGCCCTCTATCAGAATTCAGAGTTTTGAGAAGATTGGAGAAACTTAATTTTTCGCCCAAAAAAAAAAAAACCAAAGGGGTACCACTGTCGTTTTTTTTTTCCGGGTGGAATTTTTGAGTTTCCATATCTCAGCTCTGGAAGGGTCTAGAGCCTCCATTTTTGCACTCAGGTTTAAGTCTCATGGCCCTCTATCAGAATCCAGAGTTTTGAGAAGATTGGAGAAACTTAATTTTTCGCCCAAAAAAAAAAAACCAAAGGGGTACCACTGTCGTTTTTTTTCCGGGTGGAATTTTTGAGTTTCCATATCTCAGCTCTGGAAGGGTCTAGAGCCTCCATTTTTGCACTCAGGTTTAAGTCTCATGGCCCTCTATCAGAATCCAGAGTTTTGAGAAGATTGGAGACACTTAATTTTTCGCCCGAAAAAAAAAACGAAAGGGGTACCACTGTCGTTTTTTTTTTTCCGGGTGGAATTTTTGAGTTTCCATATCTCAGCTCTGGAAGGGTCTAGAGCCTCCATTTTTGCACTCAGGTTTAAGTCTCATGGCCCTCTATCAGAATCCAGAGTTTTGAGAAGATTGGAGAAACTTAATTTTTCGCCCCAAAAAAAAAACCAAAGGGGTACCACTGTCGTTTTTTTTTCTGGGTGGAATTTTTGAGTTTCCATATCTCAGCTCTGGAAGGGTCTAGAGCCTCCATTTTTGCACTCAGGTTTAAGTCTCATGGCCCTCTATCAGAATCCAGAGTTTTGAGAAGATTGGAGAAACTTAATTTTTCGCCCAAAAAAAAAAAAAACGAAAGGGGTACCACTGTCGTTTTTTTTTCCGGGTGGAATTTTTGAGTTTCCATATCTCAGCTCTGGAAGGGTCTAGAGCCTCCATTTTGCACTCAGGTTTAAGTCTCATGGCCCTCTATCAGAATCCAGAGTTTTGAGAAGATTGGAGAAACTTAATTTTTCGCCCGAAAAAAGAAAAAACGAAAGGGGTACCACTGTCGTTTTTTTTCCGGGTGGAATTTTTGAGTTTCCATATCTCAGCTCTGGAAGGGTCTAGAGCCTCCATTTTTGCACTCAGGTTTAAGTCTCATGGCCCTCTATCAGAATCCAGAGTTTTGAGAAGATTGGAGAAACTAAATTTTTCTCACAAAAAAAAAAAACCGAATGGGGTACCACTGTCGTTTTTTTTTTCCGGGTGGAATTTTTGAGTTTCCATATCTCAGCTCTGGAAGGGTCTAGAGCCTCCATTTTTGCACTCAGGTTTAAGTCTCATGGCCCTCTATCAGAATCCAGAGTTTTGAGAAGATTGGAGAAACTTAATTTTTCGCCCAAAAAAAAAAAACCAAAGGGGTACCACTGTCGTTTTTTTTTTTCCGTGTGGAATTTTTGAGTTTCCATATCTCAGCTCTGGAAGGGTCTAGAGCCTCCATTTTTGCACTCAGGTTTAAGTCTCATGGCCCTCTATCAGAATCCAGAGTTTTGAGAAGATTGGAGAAACTTAATTTTTCGCCCAAAAAAAAAAAACCAAAGGGGTACCATTGTCGTTTTTTTTTCCGGGTGGAATTTTTGAGTTTCCATATCTCAGCTCTAGAAGGGTCTAGAGCCTCCATTTTTGCACTCAGGTTTAAGTCTCATGGCCCTCTATCAGAATCCAGAGTTTTGAGAAGATTGGAGACACTTAATTTTTCGCCCGAAAAAAAAAAACGAAAGGGGTACCACTGTCGTTTTTTTTTTCCGGGTGGAATTTTTGAGTTTCCATATCTCAGCTCTGGAAGGGTCTAGAGCCTCCATTTTTGCACTCAGGTTTAAGTCTCATGGCCCTCTATCAGAATCCAGAGTTTTGAGAAGATTGGAGACACTTAATTTTTCGCCCGAAAAAAAAAAAACGAAAGGGGTACCACTGTCGTTTTTTTTTTCCGGGTGGAATTTTTGAGTTTCCATATCTCAGCTCTGGAAGGGTCTAGAGCCTCCATTTTTGCACTCAGGTTTAAGTCTCATGGCCCTCTATCAGAATCCAGAGTTTTGAGAAGATTGGAGACACTTAATTTTTCGCCCGAAAAAAAAAAACGAAAGGGGTACCACTGTCGTTTTTTTTTTCCGGGTGGAATTTTTGAGTTTCCATATCTCAGCTCTGGAAGGGTCTAGAGCCTCCATTTTTGCACTCAGGTTTAAGTCTCATGGCCCTCTATCAGAATCAATAGTTTTGAGAAGATTGGAGACACTTAATTTTTCGCCCAAAAAAAAAACCCGAAAGGGGTACCACTGTCGTTTTTTTTTTCCGGGTGGAATTTTTGAGTTTCCATGTCTCAGCTCTGGAAGGGTCTAGAGCCTCCATTTTTGCACTCAGGTTTAAGTCTCATGGCTCTCTATCAGAATCCAGAGTTTTGAGAAGATTGGAGAAACTAAATTTTTCTCACAAAAAAAAAAAACCCGAAAGGGGTACCACTGTCGTTTTTTTTTTCCGGGTGGAATTTTTGAGTTTCCATATCTCAGCTCTGGAAGGGTCTAGAGCCTCCATTTTTGCACTCAGGTTTAAGTCTCATGGCCCTCTATCAGAATTCAGAGTTTTGAGAAGATTGGAGAAACTAAATTTTTCGCCCAAAAAAAAAAAAAACGAAAGGGGTACCACTGTCGTTTTTTTTTTCCGGGTGGAATTTTTGAGTTTCCATATCTCAGCTCTGGAAGGGTCTAGAGCCTCCATTTTGCACTCAGGTTTAAGTCTCATGGCCCTCTATCAGAATACAGAGTTTTGAGAAGATTGGAGAAACTTAATTTTTCGCCCGAAAAAAGAAAAAACGAAAGGGGTACCACTGTCGTTTTTTTTTTCCGGGTGGAATTTTTGAGTTTCCATATCTCAGCTCTGGAAGGGTCTAGAGCCTCCATTTTTGCACTCAGGTTTAAGTCTCATGGCCCTCTATCAGAATCCAGAGTTTTGAGAAGATTGGAGACACTTAATTTTTCGCCCGAAAAAAAAAAACGAAAGGGGTACCACTGTCGTTTTTTTTTTCCGGGTGGAATTTTTGAGTTTCCATATCTCAGCTCTGGAAGGGTCTAGAGCCTCCATTTTTGCACTCAGGTTTAAGTCTCATGGCCCTCTATCAGAATCCAGAGTTTTGAGAAGATTGGAGAAACTTAATTTTTCGCCCAAAAAAAAAAAAAAAAACCAAAGGGGTACCACTGTCGTTTTTTTTTTCCGGGTGGAATTTTTGAGTTTCCATATCTCAGCTCTGGAAGGGTCTAGAGCCTCCATTTTTGCACTCAGGTTTAAGTCTCATGGCCCTCTATCAGAATCCAGAGTTTTGAGAAGATTGGAGAAACTTAATTTTTCGCCAAAAAAAAAAAAAACCAAAGGGGTACCACTGTCGTTTTTTTTTCCGGGTGGAATTTTTGAGTTTCCATATCTCAGCTCTGGAAGGGTCTAGAGCCTCCATTTTTGCACTCAGGTTTAAGTCTCATGGCCCTCTATCAGAATCCAGAGTTTTGAGAAGATTGGAGAAACTTAATTTTTCGCCCAAAAAAAAAAAAAACCAAAGGGGTACCACTGTCGTTTTTTTTTTTCCGGGTGGAATTTTTGAGTTTCCATATCTCAGCTCTGGAAGGGTCTAGAGCCTCCATTTTTGCACTCAGGTTTAAGTCTCATGGCCCTCTATCAGAATCCAGAGTTTTGAGAAGATTGGAGACACTTAATTTTTCGCCCGAAAAAAAAAAACGAAAGGGGTACCACTGTCGTTTTTTTTTTTCCGGGTGGAATTTTTGAGTTTCCATATCTCAGCTCTGGAAGGGTCTAGAGCCTCCATTTTTGCACTCAGGTTTAAGTCTCATGGCCCTCTATCAGAATCCAGAGTTTTGAGAAGATTGGAGACACTTAATTTTTCGCCCAAAAAAAAAAACCGAAAGGGGTACCACTGTCGTTTTTTTTTTCCGGGTGGAATTTTTGAGTTTCCATGTCTCAGCTCTGGAAGGGTCTAGAGCCTCCATTTTTGCACTCAGGTTTAAGTCTCATGGCCCTCTATCAGAATCCAGAGTTTTGAGAAGATTGGAGAAACTTAATTTTTCGCCCAAAAAAAAAAAACGAAAGGGGTACCACTGTCGTTTTTTTTTTCCGGGTGGAATTTTTGAATTTCCATATCTCAGCTCTGGAAGGGTCTAGAGCCTTCATTTTTGCACTCAGGTTTAAGTCTCATGGCCCTCTATCAGAATCCAGAGTTTTGAGAAGATTGGAGAAACTAAATTTTTCTCACAAAAAAAAAAAAAACCGAAAGGGGTACCACTGTCGTTTTTTTTTCCCGGGTGGAATTTTTGAGTTTCCATATCTCAGCTCTGGAAGGGTCTAGAGCCTCCATTTTTGCACTCAGGTTTAAGTCTCATGGCCCTCTATCAGAATCCAGAGTTTTGAGAAGATTGGAGAAACTAAATTTTTCTCACAAAAAAAAAAAACCGAAAGGGGTACCACTGTCGTTTTTTTTTTCCGGGTGGAATTTTTGAGTTTCCATATCTCAGCTCTGGAAGGGTCTAGAGCCTCCATTTTGCACTCAGGTTTAAGTCTCATGGCCCTCTATCAGAATCCAGAGTTTTGAGAAGATTGGAGAAACTTAATTTTTCGCCCCAAAAAAAAAAACCAAAGGGGTACCACTGTCGTTTTTTTTTTCCGTGTGGAATTTTTGAGTTTCCATATCTCAGCTCTGGAAGGGTCTAGAGCCTCCATTTTTGCACTCAGGTTTAAGTCTCATGGCCCTCTATCAGAATCCAGAGTTTTGAGAAGATTGGAGAAACTTAATTTTTCGTCCGAAAAAAAAAAACGAAAGGGGTACCATTGTCGTTTTTTTTTTCCGGGTGGAATTTTTGAGTTTCCATATCTCAGCTCTGGAAGGGTCTAGAGCCTCAATTTTTGCACTCAGGTTTAAGTCTCATTGCCCTCTATCAGAATCCAGAGTTTTGAGAAGATTGGAGAAACTAAATTTTTCTCACAAAAAAAAAAACTGAAAGGGGTACCACTGTCGTTTTTTTTTTCCGGGTGGAATTTTTGAGTTTCCATATCTCAGCTCTGGAAGGGTCTAGAGCCTCCATTTTTGCACTCAGGTTTAAGTCTCATGGCCCTCTATCAGAATTCAGAGTTTTGAGAAGATTGGAGAAACTTAATTTTTCGCCCAAAAAAAAAAAAAACGAAAGGGGTACCACTGTCGTTTTTTTTTTCCGGGTGGAATTTTTGAGTTTCCATATCTCAGCTCTGGAAGGGTCTAGAGCCTCCATTTTGCACTCAGGTTTAAGTCTCATGGCCCTCTATCAGAATACAGAGTTTTGAGAAGATTGGAGAAACTTAATTTTTCGCCCGAAAAAAGAAAAAACGAAAGGGGTACCACTGTCGTTTTTTTTTTCCGGGTGGAATTTTTGAGTTTCCATATCTCAGCTCTGGAAGGGTCTAGAGCCTCCATTTTTGCACTCAGGTTTAAGTCTCATGGCCCTCTATCAGAATCCAGAGTTTTGAGAAGATTGGAGACACTTAATTTTTCGCCCGAAAAAAAAAACGAAAGGGGTACCACTGTCGTTTTTTTTTTCCGGGTGGAATTTTTGAGTTTCCATATCTCAGCTCTGGAAGGGTCTAGAGCCTCCATTTTTGCACTCAGGTTTAAGTCTCATGGCCCTCTATCAGAATCCAGAGTTTTGAGAAGATTGGAGAAACTTAATTTTTCGCCAAAAAAAAAAAAAACCAAAGGGGTACCACTGTCGTTTTTTTTTCCGGGTGGAATTTTTGAGTTTCCATATCTCAGCTCTGGAAGGGTCTAGAGCCTCCATTTTTGCACTCAGGTTTAAGTCTCATGGCCCTCTATCAGAATCCAGAGTTTTGAGAAGATTGGAGAAACTTAATTTTTCGCCCAAAAAAAAAAAAACCAAAGGGGTACCACTGTCGTTTTTTTTTTCCGGGTGGAATTTTTGAGTTTCCATATCTCAGCTCTGGAAGGGTCTAGAGCCTCCATTTTTGCACTCAGGTTTAAGTCTCATGGCCCTCTATCAGAATCCAGAGTTTTGAGAAGATTGGAGACACTTAATTTTTCGCCCGAAAAAAAAAAACGAAAGGGGTACCACTGTCGTTTTTTTTTTTTCCGGGTGGAATTTTTGAGTTTCCATATCTCAGCTCTGGAAGGGTCTAGAGCCTCCATTTTTGCACTCAGGTTTAAGTCTCATGGCCCTCTATCAGAATCCAGAGTTTTGAGAAGATTGGAGACACTTAATTTTTCGCCCAAAAAAAAAACCCGAAAGGGGTACCACTGTCGTTTTTTTTTTCCGGGTGGAATTTTTGAGTTTCCATGTCTCAGCTCTGGAAGGGTCTAGAGCCTCCATTTTTGCACTCAGGTTTAAGTCTCATGGCCCTCTATCAGAATCCAGAGTTTTGAGAAGATTGGAGAAACTTAATTTTTCGCCCAAAAAAAAAAAACGAAAGGGGTACCACTGTCGTTTTTTTTTTCCGGGTGGAATTTTTGAATTTCCATATCTCAGCTCTGGAAGGGTCTAGAGCCTTCATTTTTGCACTCAGGTTTAAGTCTCATGGCCCTCTATCAGAATCCAGAGTTTTGAGAAGATTGGAGAAACTAAATTTTTCTCACAAAAAAAAAAAAAACCGAAAGGGGTACCACTGTCGTTTTTTTTTCCCGGGTGGAATTTTTGAGTTTCCATATCTCAGCTCTGGAAGGGTCTAGAGCCTCCATTTTTGCACTCAGGTTTAAGTCTCATGGCCCTCTATCAGAATCCAGAGTTTTGAGAAGATTGGAGAAACTTAATTTTTCGCCCCAAAAAAAAAAAAAAACCAAAGGGGTACCACTGTCGTTTTTTTTTTCCGGGTGGAATTTTTGAGTTTCCATATCTCAGCTCTGGAAGGGTCTAGAGCCTCCATTTTTGCACTCAGGTTTAAGTCTCATGGCCCTCTATCAGAATCCAGAGTTTTGAGAAGATTGGAGAAACTTAATTTTTCGCCAAAAAAAAAAAAAACCAAAGGGGTACCACTGTCGTTTTTTTTTCCGGGTGGAATTTTTGAGTTTCCATATCTCAGCTCTGGAAGGGTCTAGAGCCTCCATTTTTTGCACTCAGGTTTAAGTCTCATGGCCCTCTATCAGAATCCAGAGTTTTGAGAAGATTGGAGAAACTTAATTTTTCGCCCAAAAAAAAAAAAACCAAAGGGGTACCACTGTCGTTTTTTTTTTCCGGGTGGAATTTTTGAGTTTCCATATCTCAGCTCTGGAAGGGTCTAGAGCCTCCATTTTTGCACTCAGGTTTAAGTCTCATGGCCCTCTATCAGAATCCAGAGTTTTGAGAAGATTGGAGAAACTTAATTTTTCGCCCAAAAAAAAAAAAAAAACCAAAGGGGTACCACTGTCGTTTTTTTTTTCCGGGTGGAATTTTTGAGTTTCCATATCTCAGCTCTGGAAGGGTCTAGAGCCTCCATTTTTGCACTCAGGTTTAAGTCTCATGGCCCTCTATCAGAATCCAGAGTTTTGAGAAGATTGGAGAAACTTAATTTTTCGCCAAAAAAAAAAAAAAACCAAAGGGGTACCACTGTCGTTTTTTTTTCCGGGTGGAATTTTTGAGTTTCCATATCTCAGCTCTGGAAGGGTCTAGAGCCTCCATTTTTGCACTCAGGTTTAAGTCTCATGGCCCTCTATCAGAATCCAGAGTTTTGAGAAGATTGGAGAAACTTAATTTTTCGCCCAAAAAAAAAAAAAACCAAAGGGGTACCACTGTCGTTTTTTTTTTCCGGGTGGAATTTTTGAGTTTCCATATCTCAGCTCTGGAAGGGTCTAGAGCCTCCATTTTTGCACTCAGGTTTAAGTCTCATGGCCCTCTATCAGAATCCAGAGTTTTGAGAAGATTGGAGACACTTAATTTTTCGCCCGAAAAAAAAAAACGAAAGGGGTACCACTGTCGTTTTTTTTTTTCCGGGTGGAATTTTTGAGTTTCCATATCTCAGCTCTGGAAGGGTCTAGAGCCTCCATTTTTGCACTCAGGTTTAAGTCTCATGGCCCTCTATCAGAATCCAGAGTTTTGAGAAGATTGGAGACACTTAATTTTTCGCCCAAAAAAAAAAAACGAAAGGGGTACCACTGTCGTTTTTTTTTTCCGGGTGGAATTTTTGAATTTCCATATCTCAGCTCTGGAAGGGTCTAGAGCCTTCATTTTTGCACTCAGGTTTAAGTCTCATGGCCCTCTATCAGAATCCAGAGTTTTGAGAAGATTGGAGAAACTAAATTTTTCTAACAAAAAAAAAAAAAAACCGAAAGGGGTACCACTGTCGTTTTTTTTCCCGGGTGGAATTTTTGAGTTTCCATATCTCAGCTCTGGAAGGGTCTAGAGCCTCCATTTTTGCACTCAGGTTTAAGTCTCATGGCCCTCTATCAGAATCCAGAGTTTTGAGAAGATTGGAGAAACTAAATTTTTCTCACAAAAAAAAAAAACCGAAAGGGGTACCACTGTCGTTTTTTTTTTCCGGGTGGAATTTTTGAGTTTCCATATCTCAGCTCTGGAAGGGTCTAGAGCCTCCATTTTGCACTCAGGTTTAAGTCTCATGGCCCTCTATCAGAATCCAGAGTTTTGAGAAGATTGGAGAAACTTAATTTTTCGCCCCCAAAAAAAAAACCAAAGGGGTACCACTGTCGTTTTTTTTTTCCGTGTGGAATTTTTGAGTTTCCATATCTCAGCTCTGGAAGGGTCTAGAGCCTCCATTTTTGCACTCAGGTTTAAGTCTCATGGCCCTCTATCAGAATCCAGAGTTTTGAGAAGATTGGAGAAACTTAATTTTTCGTCCGAAAAAAAAAAACGAAAGGGGTACCATTGTCGTTTTTTTTTTCCGGGTGGAATTTTTGAGTTTCCATATCTCAGCTCTGGAAGGGTCTAGAGCCTCAATTTTTGCACTCAGGTTTAAGTCTCATTGCCCTCTATCAGAATCCAGAGTTTTGAGAAGATTGGAGAAACTAAATTTATCTCACAAAAAAAAAAACTGAAAGGGGTACCACTGTCGTTTTTTTTTTTCCGGGTGGAATTTTTGAGTTTCCATATCTCAGCTCTGGAAGGGTCTAGAGCCTCCATTTTTGCACTCAGGTTTAAGTCTCATGGCCCTCTATCAGAATTCAGAGTTTTGAGAAGATTGGAGAAACTTAATTTTTCGCCCAAAAAAAAAAAAACGAAAGGGGTACCACTGTCGTTTTTTTTTTCCGGGTGGAATTTTTGAGTTTCCATATCTCAGCTCTGGAAGGGTCTAGAGCCTCCATTTTGCACTCAGGTTTAAGTCTCATGGCCCTCTATCAGAATACAGAGTTTTGAGAAGATTGGAGAAACTTAATTTTTCGCCCGAAAAAAGAAAAAACGAAAGGGGTACCACTGTCGTTTTTTTTTTCCGGGTGGAATTTTTGAGTTTCCATATCTCAGCTCTGGAAGGGTCTAGAGCCTCCATTTTTGCACTCAGGTTTAAGTCTCATGGCCCTCTATCAGAATCCAGAGTTTTGAGAAGATTGGAGACACTTAATTTTTCGCCCGAAAAAAAAAAACGAAAGGGGTACCACTGTCGTTTTTTTTTTCCGGGTGGAATTTTTGAGTTTCCATATCTCAGCTCTGGAAGGGTCTAGAGCCTCCATTTTTGCACTCAGGTTTAAGTCTCATGGCCCTCTATCAGAATCCAGAGTTTTGAGAAGATTGGAGAAACTTAATTTTTCGCCCAAAAAAAAAAAAAAAACCAAAGGGGTACCACTGTCGTTTTTTTTTTCCGGGTGGAATTTTTGAGTTTCCATATCTCAGCTCTGGAAGGGTCTAGAGCCTCCATTTTTGCACTCAGGTTTAAGTCTCATGGCCCTCTATCAGAATCCAGAGTTTTGAGAAGATTGGAGAAACTTAATTTTTCGCCAAAAAAAAAAAAAACCAAAGGGGTACCACTGTCGTTTTTTTTTCCGGGTGGAATTTTTGAGTTTCCATATCTCAGCTCTGGAAGGGTCTAGAGCCTCCATTTTTGCACTCAGGTTTAAGTCTCATGGCCCTCTATCAGAATCCAGAGTTTTGAGAAGATTGGAGAAACTTAATTTTTCGCCCAAAAAAAAAAAAAACCAAAGGGGTACCACTGTCGTTTTTTTTTTCCGGGTGGAATTTTTGAGTTTCCATATCTCAGCTCTGGAAGGGTCTAGAGCCTCCATTTTTGCACTCAGGTTTAAGTCTCATGGCCCTCTATCAGAATCCAGAGTTTTGAGAAGATTGGAGACACTTAATTTTTCGCCCGAAAAAAAAAAACGAAAGGGGTACCACTGTCGTTTTTTTTTTTCCGGGTGGAATTTTTGAGTTTCCATATCTCAGCTCTGGAAGGGTCTAGAGCCTCCATTTTTGCACTCAGGTTTAAGTCTCATGGCCCTCTATCAGAATCCAGAGTTTTGAGAAGATTGGAGACACTTAATTTTTCGCCCAAAAAAAAAACCCGAAAGGGGTACCACTGTCGTTTTTTTTTTCCGGGTGGAATTTTTGAGTTTCCATGTCTCAGCTCTGGAAGGGTCTAGAGCCTCCATTTTTGCACTCAGGTTTAAGTCTCATGGCCCTCTATCAGAATCCAGAGTTTTGAGAAGATTGGAGAAACTTAATTTTTCGCCCAAAAAAAAAAAACGAAAGGGGTACCACTGTCGTTTTTTTTTTCCGGGTGGAATTTTTGAATTTCCATATCTCAGCTCTGGAAGGGTCTAGAGCCTTCATTTTTGCACTCAGGTTTAAGTCTCATGGCCCTCTATCAGAATCCAGAGTTTTGAGAAGATTGGAGAAACTAAATTTTTCTCACAAAAAAAAAAAAAACCGAAAGGGGTACCACTGTCGTTTTTTTTTCCCGGGTGGAATTTTTGAGTTTCCATATCTCAGCTCTGGAAGGGTCTAGAGCCTCCATTTTTGCACTCAGGTTTAAGTCTCATGGCCCTCTATCAGAATCCAGAGTTTTGAGAAGATTGGAGAAACTTAATTTTTCGCCCCAAAAAAAAAAAAAAACCAAAGGGGTACCACTGTCGTTTTTTTTTTCCGGGTGGAATTTTTGAGTTTCCATATCTCAGCTCTGGAAGGGTCTAGAGCCTCCATTTTTGCACTCAGGTTTAAGTCTCATGGCCCTCTATCAGAATCCAGAGTTTTGAGAAGATTGGAGAAACTTAATTTTTCGCCAAAAAAAAAAAAAACCAAAGGGGTACCACTGTCGTTTTTTTTTCCGGGTGGAATTTTTGAGTTTCCATATCTCAGCTCTGGAAGGGTCTAGAGCCTCCATTTTTTGCACTCAGGTTTAAGTCTCATGGCCCTCTATCAGAATCCAGAGTTTTGAGAAGATTGGAGAAACTTAATTTTTCGCCCAAAAAAAAAAAAAACCAAAGGGGTACCACTGTCGTTTTTTTTTTCCGGGTGGAATTTTTGAGTTTCCATATCTCAGCTCTGGAAGGGTCTAGAGCCTCCATTTTTGCACTCAGGTTTAAGTCTCATGGCCCTCTATCAGAATCCAGAGTTTTGAGAAGATTGGAGAAACTTAATTTTTCGCCAAAAAAAAAAAAAACCAAAGGGGTACCACTGTCGTTTTTTTTTCCGGGTGGAATTTTTGAGTTTCCATATCTCAGCTCTGGAAGGGTCTAGAGCCTCCATTTTTTGCACTCAGGTTTAAGTCTCATGGCCCTCTATCAGAATCCAGAGTTTTGAGAAGATTGGAGAAACTTAATTTTTCGCCCAAAAAAAAAAAAAACCAAAGGGGTACCACTGTCGTTTTTTTTTTCCGGGTGGAATTTTTGAGTTTCCATATCTCAGCTCTGGAAGGGTCTAGAGCCTCCATTTTTGCACTCAGGTTTAAGTCTCATGGCCCTCTATCAGAATCCAGAGTTTTGAGAAGATTGGAGACACTTAATTTTTCGCCCAAAAAAAAAAAACCGAAAGGGGTACCACTGTCGTTTTTTTTTTTCCGGGTGGAATTTTTGAGTTTCCATGTCTCAGCTCTGGAAGGGTCTAGAGCCTCCATTTTTGCACTCAGGTTTAAGTCTCATGGCCCTCTATCAGAATCCAGAGTTTTGAGAAGATTGGAGAAACTTAATTTTTCGCCCAAAAAAAAAAAACGAAAGGGGTACCACTGTCGTTTTTTTTTTCCGGGTGGAATTTTTGAGTTTCCATATCTCAGCTCTGGAAGGGTCTAGAGCCTCCATTTTTGCACTCAGGTTTAAGTCTCATGGCCCTCTATCAGAATCCAGAGTTTTGAGAAGATTGGAGAAACTAAATTTTTCTCACAAAAAAAAAAAAACCGAATGGGGTACCACTGTCGTTTTTTTTTCCCGGGTGGAATTTTTGAGTTTCCATATCTCAGCTCTGGAAGGGTCTAGAGCCTCCATTTTTGCACTCAGGTTTAAGTCTCATGGCCCTCTATCAGAATCCAGAGTTTTGAGAAGATTGGAGAAACTTAATTTTTCGCCCAAAAAAAAAAAACCGAAAGGGGTACCACTGTCGTTTTTTTTTTCCGGGTGGAATTTTTGAGTTTCCATATCTCAGCTCTGGAAGGGTCTAGAGCCTCCATTTTTGCACTCAGGTTTAAGTCTCATGGCCCTCTATCAGAATCCAGAGTTTTGAGAAGATTGGAGAAACTTAATTTTTCGCCCAAAAAAAAAAAACCGAAAGGGGTACCACTGTCGTTTTTTTTTTCCGGGTGGAATTTTTGAGTTTCCATATCTCAGCTCTGGAAGGGTCTAGAGCCTCCATTTTTGCACTCAGGTTTAAGTCTCATGGCCCTCTATCAGAATCCAGAGTTTTGAGAAGATTGGAGAAACTTAATTTTTCGCCAAAAAAAAAAAAAACCAAAGGGGTACCACTGTCGTTTTTTTTTCCGGGTGGAATTTTTGAGTTTCCATATCTCAGCTCTGGAAGGGTCTAGAGCCTCCATTTTTTGCACTCAGGTTTAAGTCTCATGGCCCTCTATCAGAATCCAGAGTTTTGAGAAGATTGGAGAAACTTAATTTTTCGCCCAAAAAAAAAAAAAACCAAAGGGGTACCACTGTCGTTTTTTTTTTCCGGGTGGAATTTTTGAGTTTCCATATCTCAGCTCTGGAAGGGTCTAGAGCCTCCATTTTTGCACTCAGGTTTAAGTCTCATGGCCCTCTATCAGAATCCAGAGTTTTGAGAAGATTGGAGACACTTAATTTTTCGCCCAAAAAAAAAAAACCGAAAGGGGTACCACTGTCGTTTTTTTTTTTCCGGGTGGAATTTTTGAGTTTCCATGTCTCAGCTCTGGAAGGGTCTAGAGCCTCCATTTTTGCACTCAGGTTTAAGTCTCATGGCCCTCTATCAGAATCCAGAGTTTTGAGAAGATTGGAGAAACTTAATTTTTCGCCCAAAAAAAAAAAACGAAAGGGGTACCACTGTCGTTTTTTTTTTCCGGGTGGAATTTTTGAGTTTCCATATCTCAGCTCTGGAAGGGTCTAGAGCCTCCATTTTTGCACTCAGGTTTAAGTCTCATGGCCCTCTATCAGAATCCAGAGTTTTGAGAAGATTGGAGAAACTAAATTTTTCTCACAAAAAAAAAAAAACCGAAAGGGGTACCACTGTCGTTTTTTTTTCCCGGGTGGAATTTTTGAGTTTCCATATCTCAGCTCTGGAAGGGTCTAGAGCCTCCATTTTTGCACTCAGGTTTAAGTCTCATGGCCCTCTATCAGAATCCAGAGTTTTGAGAAGATTGGAGAAACTTAATTTTTCGCCCAAAAAAAAAAAACCGAAAGGGGTACCACTGTCGTTTTTTTTTTCCGGGTGGAATTTTTGAGTTTCCATATCTCAGCTCTGGAAGGGTCTAGAGCCTCCATTTTTGCACTCAGGTTTAAGTCTCATGGCCCTCTATCAGAATCCAGAGTTTTGAGAAGATTGGAGAAACTTAATTTTTCGCCCAAAAAAAAAAAACCGAAAGGGGTACCACTGTCGTTTTTTTTTTCCGGGTGGAATTTTTGAGTTTCCATATCTCAGCTCTGGAAGGGTCTAGAGCCTCCATTTTTGCACTCAGGTTTAAGTCTCATGGCCCTCTATCAGAATCCAGAGTTTTGAGAAGATTGGAGAAACTTAATTTTTCGCCCAAAAAAAAAAACCCAAAGGGGTACCACTGTCGTTTTTTTTTTCCGTGTGGAATTTTTGAGTTTCCATATCTCAGCTCTGGAAGGGTCTAGAGCCTCCATTTTTGCACTCAGGTTTAAGTCTCATGGCCCTCTATCAGAATCCAGAGTTTTGAGAAGATTGGAGAAACTTAATTTTTCGCCCAAAAAAAAAAAAACCAAAGGGGTACCACTGTCGTTTTTTTTTTCCGGGTGGAATTTTTGAGTTTCCATATCTCAGCTCTGGAAGGGTCTAGAGCCTCCATTTTTGCACTCAGGTTTAAGTCTCATGGCCCTCTATCAGAATCCAGAGTTTTGAGAAGATTGGAGACACTTAATTTTTCGCCCGAAAAAAAAAAAACGAAAGGGGTACCACTGTCGTTTTTTTTTTCCGGGTGGAATTTTTGAGTTTCCATATCTCAGCTCTGGAAGGGTCTAGAGCCTCCATTTTTGCACTCAGGTTTAAGTCTCATGGCCCTCTATCAGAATCCAGAGTTTTGAGAAGATTGGAGAAACTTAATTTTTCGCCCAAAAAAAAAAAACCAAAGGGGTACCACTGTCGTTTTTTTTTTCCGGGTGGAATTTTTGAGTTTCCATATCTCAGCTCTGGAAGGGTCTAGAGCCTCCATTTTTGCACTCAGGTTTAAGTCTCATGGCCCTCTATCAGAATCCAGAGTTTTGAGAAGATTGGAGAAACTTAATTTTTCGCCCAAAAAAAAACAACCAAAGGGGTACCACTGTCGTTTTTTTTTTCTGGGTGGAATTTTTGAGTTTCCATATCTCAGCTCTGGAAGGGTCTAGAGCCTCCATTTTTGCACTCAGGTTTAAGTCTCATGGCCCTCTATCAGAATCCAGAGTTTTGAGAAGATTGGAGAAACTTAATTTTTCGCCCAAAAAAAAAAAAATGAAAGGGGTACCACTGTCGTTTTTTTTTTCCGGGTGGAATTTTTGAGTTTCCATATCTCAGCTCTGGAAGGGTCTAGAGCCTCCATTTTTGCACTCAGGTTTAAGTCTCATGGCCCTCTACCAGAATCCAGAGTTTTGAGAAGATTGGAGAAACTTAATTTTTCGCCCGAAAAAAAAAAACGAAAGGGGTACCACTGTCGTTTTTTTTTTCCGGGTGGAATTTTTGAGTTTCCATATCTCAGCTCTGGAAGGGTCTAGAGCCTCCATTTTGCACTCAGGTTTAAGTCTCATGGCCCTCTATCAGAATCCAGAGTTTTGAGAAGATTGGAGAAACTTAATTTTTCGCCCGAAAAAAGAAAAAACGAAAGGGGTACCACTGTCGTTTTTTTTTCCGGGTGGAATTTTTGAGTTTCCATATCTCAGCTCTGGAAGGGTCTAGAGCCTCCATTTTTGCACTCAGGTTTAAGTCTCATGGCTCTCTATCAGAATCCAGAGTTTTGAGAAGATTGGAGAAACTTAATTTTTCGCCCGAAAAAAAAAAAAACGAAAGGGGTACCATTGTCGTTTTTTTTTTCCGGGTGGAATTTTTGAGTTTCCATATCTCAGCTCTGGAAGGGTCTAGAGCCTCCATTTTTGCACTCAGGTTTAAGTCTCATGGCCCTCTATCAGAATCCAGAGTTTTGAGAAGATTGGAGAAACTTAATTTTTCGCCCAAAAAAAAAAAAAACCAAAGGGGTACCACTGTCGTTTTTTTTTTCTGGGTGGAATTTTTGAGTTTCCATATCTCAGCTCTGGAAGGGTCTAGAGCCTCCATTTTTGCACTCAGGTTTAAGTCTCATGGCCCTCTATCAGAATCCAGAGTTTTGAGAAGATTGGAGAAACTTAATTTTTCGCCCAAAAAAAAAAAACCAAAGGGGTACCACTGTCGTTTTTTTTTTTCCGGGTGGAATTTTTGAGTTTCCATATCTCAGCTCTGGAAGGGTCTAGAGCCTCCATTTTTGCACTCAGGTTTAAGTCTCATGGCCCTCTATCAGAATCCAGAGTTTTGAGAAGATTGGAGAAACTTAATTTTTCGCCCAAAAAAAAAAAAACCAAAGGGGTACCACTGTCGTTTTTTTTTTCCGGGTGGAATTTTTGAGTTTCCATATCTCAGCTCTGGAAGGGTCTAGAGCCTCCATTTTTGCACTCAGGTTTAAGTCTCATGGCCCTCTATCAGAATCCAGAGTTTTGAGAAGATTGGAGACACTTAATTTTTCGGCCGAAAAAAAAAACGAAAGGGGTACCACTGTCGTTTTTTTTTTCCGGGTGGAATTTTTGAGTTTCCATATCTCAGCTCTGGAAGGGTCTAGAGCCTCCATTTTTGCACTCAGGTTTAAGTCTCATGGCCCTCTACCAGAATCCAGAGTTTTGAGAAGATTGGAGAAACTTAATTTTTCGCCCGAAAAAAAAAAACGAAAGGGGTACCACTGTCGTTTTTTTTTTCCGGGTGGAATTTTTGAGTTTCCATATCTCAGCTCTGGAAGGGTCTAGAGCCTCCATTTTGCACTCAGGTTTAAGTCTCATGGCCCTCTATCAGAATCCAGAGTTTTGAGAAGATTGGAGAAACTTAATTTTTCGCCCGAAAAAAGAAAAAACGAAAGGGGTACCACTGTCGTTTTTTTTTCCGGGTGGAATTTTTGAGTTTCCATATCTCAGCTCTGGAAGGGTCTAGAGCCTCCATTTTTGCACTCAGGTTTAAGTCTCATGGCTCTCTATCAGAATCCAGAGTTTTGAGAAGATTGGAGAAACTTAATTTTTCGCCCGAAAAAAAAAAAACGAAAGGGGTACCATTGTCGTTTTTTTTTTCCGGGTGGAATTTTTGAGTTTCCATATCTCAGCTCTGGAAGGGTCTAGAGCCTCCATTTTTGCACTCAGGTTTAAGTCTCATGGCCCTCTATCAGAATCCAGAGTTTTGAGAAGATTGGAGAAACTTAATTTTTCGCCCAAAAAAAAAAAAAACCAAAGGGGTACCACTGTCGTTTTTTTTTTCTGGGTGGAATTTTTGAGTTTCCATATCTCAGCTCTGGAAGGGTCTAGAGCCTCCATTTTTGCACTCAGGTTTAAGTCTCATGGCCCTCTATCAGAATCCAGAGTTTTGAGAAGATTGGAGAAACTTAATTTTTCGCCCAAAAAAAAAAAAACAAAGGGGTACCACTGTCGTTTTTTTTTTTCCGGGTGGAATTTTTGAGTTTCCATATCTCAGCTCTGGAAGGGTCTAGAGCCTCCATTTTTGCACTCAGGTTTAAGTCTCATGGCCCTCTATCAGAATCCAGAGTTTTGAGAAGATTGGAGACACTTAATTTTTCGCCCGAAAAAAAAAAACGAAAGGGGTACCACTGTCGTTTTTTTTTTCCGGGTGGAATTTTTGAGTTTCCATATCTCAGCTCTGGAAGGGTCTAGAGCCTCCATTTTTGCACTCAGGTTTAAGTCTCATGGCCCTCTATCAGAATCCAGAGTTTTGAGAAGATTGGAGAAACTTAATTTTTCGCCCAAAAAAAAAAAAAACCAAAGGGGTACCACTGTCGTTTTTTTTTTCCGTGTGGAATTTTTGAGTTTCCATATCTCAGCTCTGGAAGGGTCTAGAGCCTCCATTTTTGCACTCAGGTTTAAGTCTCATGGCCCTCTATCAGAATCCAGAGTTTTGAGAAGATTGGAGAAACTTAATTTTTCGCCAAAAAAAAAAAAAAACCAAAGGGGTACCACTGTCGTTTTTTTTTTCCGGGTGGAATTTTTGAGTTTCCATATCTCAGCTCTGGAAGGGTCTAGAGCCTCCATTTTTGCACTCAGGTTTAAGTCTCATGGCCCTCTATCAGAATCCAGAGTTTTGAGAAGATTGGAGAAACTTAATTTTTCGCCCAAAAAAAAAAAAACCAAAGGGGTACCACTGTCATTTTTTTTTTCCGGGTGGAATTTTTGAGTTTCCATATCTCAGCTCTGGAAGGGTCTAGAGCCTCCATTTTTGCACTCAGGTTTAAGTCTCATGGCCCTCTATCAGAATCCAGAGTTTTGAGAAGATTGGAGAAACTTAATTTTTCGCCCAAAAAAAAAAAAAACCAAAGGGGTACCACTGTCGTTTTTTTTTTCCGGGTGGAATTTTTGAGTTTCCATATCTCAGCTCTGGAAGGGTCTAGAGCCTACATTTTTGCACTCAGGTTTAAGTCTCATGGCCCTCTATCAGAATCCAGAGTTTTGAGAAGATTGGAGACACTTAATTTTTCGCCCGAAAAAAAAAAACGAAAGGGGTACCACTGTCGTTTTTTTTTTCCGGGTGGAATTTTTGAGTTTCCATATCTCAGCTCTGGAAGGGTCTAGAGCCTCCATTTTTGCACTCAGGTTTAAGTCTCATGGCCCTCTATCAGAATCTAGAGTTTTGAGAAGATTGGAGGAACTTAATTTTTCGCCCAAAAAAAAAAACGAAAGGGGTACCACTGTCGTTTTTTTTTTCCGGGTGGAATTTTTGAGTTTCCATATCTCAGCTCTGGAAGGGTCTAGAGCCTCCATTTTTGCACTCAGGTTTAAGTCTCATGGCCCTCTATCAGAATCCAGAGTTTTGAGAAGATTGGAGAAACTTAATTTTTCGCCCAAAAAAAAAAAAACGAAAGGGGTACCACTGTCGTTTTTTTTTTCCGGGTGGAATTTTTGAGTTTCCATATCTCAGCTCTGGAAGGGTCTAGAGCCTTCATTTTTGCACTCAGGTTTAAGTCTCATGGCCCTCTATCAGAATCCAGAGTTTTGAGAAGATTGGAGAAACTAAATTTTTCTCACAAAAAAAAAAAAAACCGAAAGGGGTACCACTGTCGTTTTTTTTTTCCGGGTGGAATTTTTGAGTTTCCATATCTCAGCTCTGGAAGGGTCTAGAGCCTCCATTTTTGCACTCAGGTTTAAGTCTCATGGCCCTCTATCAGAATCCAGAGTTTTGAGAAGATTGGAGAAACTTAATTTTTCGCCCAAAAAAAAAAACCGAAAGGGGTACCACTGTCGTTTTTTTTTTTCCGGGTGGAATTTTTGAGTTTCCATATCTCAGCTCTGGAAGGGTCTAGAGCCTCCATTTTTGCACTCAGGTTTAAGTCTCATGGCCCTCTATCAGAATCCAGAGTTTTGAGAAGATTGGAGACACTTAATTTTTCGCCCGAAAAAAAAAAACGAAAGGGGTACCACTGTCGTTTTTTTTTTCCGGGTGGAATTTTTGAGTTTCCATATCTCAGCTCTGGAAGGGTCTAGAGCCTCCATTTTTGCACTCAGGTTTAAGTCTCATGGCCCTCTATCAGAATCCAGAGTTTTGAGAAGATTGGAGAAACTTAATTTTTCGCCCAAAAAAAAAAAACCAAAGGGGTACCACTGTCGTTTTTTTTTTCCGGGTGGAATTTTTGAGTTTCCATATCTCAGCTCTGGAAGGGTCTAGAGCCTCCATTTTTGCACTCAGGTTTAAGTCTCATGGCCCTCTATCAGAATCCAGAGTTTTGAGAAGATTGGAGACACTTAATTTTTCGCCCGAAAAAAAAAACGAAAGGGGTACCACTGTCGTTTTTTTTTTCCGGGTGGAATTTTTGAGTTTCCATATCTCAGCTCTGGAAGGGTCTAGAGCCTCCATTTTTGCACTCAGGTTTAAGTCTCATGGCCCTCTATCAGAATCCAGAGTTTTGAGAAGATTGGAGAAACTTAATTTTTCGCCCAAAAAAAAAAAACCAAAGGGGTACCACTGTCGTTTTTTTTTTCTGGGTGGAATTTTTGAGTTTCCATATCTCAGCTCTGGAAGGGTCTAGAGCCTCCATTTTTGCACTCAGGTTTAAGTCTCATGGCCCTCTATCAGAATCCAGAGTTTTGAGAAGATTGGAGAAACTTAATTTTTCGCCCAAAAAAAAAAAAAATGAAAGGGGTACCACTGTCGTTTTTTTTTTCCGGGTGGAATTTTTGAGTTTCCATATCTCAGCTCTGGAAGGGTCTAGAGCCTCCATTTTTGCACTCAGGTTTAAGTCTCATGGCCCTCTACCAGAATCCAGAGTTTTGAGAAGATTGGAGAAACTTAATTTTTCGCCCGAAAAAAAAAAACGAAAGGGGTACCACTGTCGTTTTTTTTTGTCCGGGTGGAATTTTTGAGTTTCCATATCTCAGCTCTGGAAGGGTCTAGAGCCTCCATTTTGCACTCAGGTTTAAGTCTCATGGCCCTCTATCAGAATCCAGAGTTTTGAGAAGATTGGAGAAACTTAATTTTTCGCCCGAAAAAAGAAAAAACGAAAGGGGTACCACTGTCGTTTTTTTTTCCGGGTGGAATTTTTGAGTTTCCATATCTCAGCTCTGGAAGGGTCTAGAGCCTCCATTTTTGCACTCAGGTTTAAGTCTCATGGCTCTCTATCAGAATCCAGAGTTTTGAGAAGATTGGAGAAACTTAATTTTTCGCCCGAAAAAAAAAAAACGAAAGGGGTACCATTGTCGTTTTTTTTTTCCGGGTGGAATTTTTGAGTTTCCATATCTCAGCTCTGGAAGGGTCTAGAGCCTCCATTTTTGCACTCAGGTTTAAGTCTCATGGCCCTCTATCAGAATCCAGAGTTTTGAGAAGATTGGAGAAACTTAATTTTTCGCCCAAAAAAAAAAAAAACCAAAGGGGTACCACTGTCGTTTTTTTTTTCTGGGTGGAATTTTTGAGTTTCCATATCTCAGCTCTGGAAGGGTCTAGAGCCTCCATTTTTGCACTCAGGTTTAAGTCTCATGGCCCTCTATCAGAATCCAGAGTTTTGAGAAGATTGGAGACACTTAATTTTTCGCCCGAAAAAAAAAAACGAAAGGGGTACCACTGTCGTTTTTTTTTTCCGGGTGGAATTTTTGAGTTTCCATATCTCAGCTCTGGAAGGGTCTAGAGCCTCCATTTTTGCACTCAGGTTTAAGTCTCATGGCCCTTTATCAGAATCCAGAGTTTTGAGAAGATTGGAGAAACTTAATTTTTCGCCCAAAAAAAAAAAACCAAAGGGGTACCACTGTCGTTTTTTTTTTTCTGGGTGGAATTTTTGAGTTTCCATATCTCAGCTCTGGAAGGGTCTAGAGCCTCCATTTTTGCACTCAGGTTTAAGTCTCATGGCCCTCTATCAGAATCCAGAGTTTTGAGAAGATTGGAGAAACTTAATTTTTCGCCCAAAAAAAAAAAAAACCAAAGGGGTACCACTGTCGTTTTTTTTTTCCGTGTGGAATTTTTGAGTTTCCATATCTCAGCTCTGGAAGGGTCTAGAGCCTCCATTTTTGCACTCAGGTTTAAGTCTCATGGCCCTCTATCAGAATCCAGAGTTTTGAGAAGATTGGAGAAACTTAATTTTTCGCCCAAAAAAAAAAAAACCAAAGGGGTACCACTGTCGTTTTTTTTTTCCGGGTGGAATTTTTGAGTTTCCATATCTCAGCTCTGGAAGGGTCTAGAGCCTCCATTTTTGCACTCAGGTTTAAGTCTCATGGCCCTCTATCAGAATCCAGAGTTTTGAGAAGATTGGAGAAACTTAATTTTTCGCCCAAAAAAAAAAAAACCAAAGGGGTACCACTGTCGTTTTTTTTTTCCGGGTGGAATTTTTGAGTTTCCATATCTCAGCTCTGGAAGGGTCTAGAGCCTCCATTTTTGCACTCAGGTTTAAGTCTCATGGCCCTCTATCAGAATCCAGAGTTTTGAGAAGATTGGAGAAACTTAATTTTTCGCCCAAAAAAAAAAAAACCAAAGGGGTACCACTGTCGTTTTTTTTTTCCGGGTGGAATTTTTGAGTTTCCATATCTCAGCTCTGGAAGGGTCTAGAGCCTCCATTTTTGCACTCAGGTTTAAGTCTCATGGCCCTCTATCAGAATCCAGAGTTTTGAGAAGATTGGAGAAACTTAATTTTTCGCCCGAAAAAAAAAAACGAAAGGGGTACCACTGTCGTTTTTTTTTGTCCGGGTGGAATTTTTGAGTTTCCATATCTCAGCTCTGGAAGGGTCTAGAGCCTCCATTTTGCACTCAGGTTTAAGTCTCATGGCCCTCTATCAGAATCCAGAGTTTTGAGAAGATTGGAGAAACTTAATTTTTCGCCCGAAAAAAGAAAAAACGAAAGGGGTACCACTGTCGTTTTTTTTTCCGGGTGGAATTTTTGAGTTTCCATATCTCAGCTCTGGAAGGGTCTAGAGCCTCCATTTTTGCACTCAGGTTTAAGTCTCATGGCTCTCTATCAGAATCCAGAGTTTTGAGAAGATTGGAGAAACTTAATTTTTCGCCCGAAAAAAAAAAAACGAAAGGGGTACCATTGTCGTTTTTTTTTTCCGGGTGGAATTTTTGAGTTTCCATATCTCAGCTCTGGAAGGGTCTAGAGCCTCCATTTTTGCACTCAGGTTTAAGTCTCATGGCCCTCTATCAGAATCCAGAGTTTTGAGAAGATTGGAGAAACTTAATTTTTCGCCCAAAAAAAAAAAAAACCAAAGGGGTACCACTGTCGTTTTTTTTTTCTGGGTGGAATTTTTGAGTTTCCATATCTCAGCTCTGGAAGGGTCTAGAGCCTCCATTTTTGCACTCAGGTTTAAGTCTCATGGCCCTCTATCAGAATCCAGAGTTTTGAGAAGATTGGAGACACTTAATTTTTCGCCCGAAAAAAAAAAACGAAAGGGGTACCACTGTCGTTTTTTTTTTCCGGGTGGAATTTTTGAGTTTCCATATCTCAGCTCTGGAAGGGTCTAGAGCCTCCATTTTTGCACTCAGGTTTAAGTCTCATGGCCCTTTATCAGAATCCAGAGTTTTGAGAAGATTGGAGAAACTTAATTTTTCGCCCAAAAAAAAAAAACCAAAGGGGTACCACTGTCGTTTTTTTTTTTCTGGGTGGAATTTTTGAGTTTCCATATCTCAGCTCTGGAAGGGTCTAGAGCCTCCATTTTTGCACTCAGGTTTAAGTCTCATGGCCCTCTATCAGAATCCAGAGTTTTGAGAAGATTGGAGAAACTTAATTTTTCGCCCAAAAAAAAAAAAAACCAAAGGGGTACCACTGTCGTTTTTTTTTTCCGTGTGGAATTTTTGAGTTTCCATATCTCAGCTCTGGAAGGGTCTAGAGCCTCCATTTTTGCACTCAGGTTTAAGTCTCATGGCCCTCTATCAGAATCCAGAGTTTTGAGAAGATTGGAGAAACTTAATTTTTCGCCCAAAAAAAAAAAAACCAAAGGGGTACCACTGTCGTTTTTTTTTTCCGGGTGGAATTTTTGAGTTTCCATATCTCAGCTCTGGAAGGGTCTAGACCCTCCATTTTTGCACTCAGGTTTAAGTCTCATGGCCCTCTATCAGAATCCAGAGTTTTGAGAAGATTGGAGAAACTTAATTTTTCGCCCAAAAAAAAAAAAACCAAAGGGGTACCACTGTCGTTTTTTTTTTCCGGGTGGAATTTTTGAGTTTCCATATCTCAGCTCTGGAAGGGTCTAGAGCCTCCATTTTTGCACTCAGGTTTAAGTCTCATGGCCCTCTATCAGAATCCAGAGTTTTGAGAAGATTGGAGAAACTTAATTTTTCGCCCAAAAAAAAAAAAACCAAAGGGGTACCACTGTCGTTTTTTTTTTCCGGGTGGAATTTTTGAGTTTCCATATCTCAGCTCTGGAAGGGTCTAGAGCCTACATTTTTGCACTCAGGTTTAAGTCTCATGGCCCTCTATCAGAATCCAGAGTTTTGAGAAGATTGGAGACACTTAATTTTTCGCCCAAAAAAAAAAAACGAAAGGGGTACCACTGTCGTTTTTTTTTTCCGGGTGGAATTTTTGAGTTTCCATATCTCAGCTCTGGAAGGGTCTAGAGCCTCCATTTTTGCACTCAGGTTTAAGTCTCATGGCCCTCTATCAGAATCCAGAGTTTTGAGAAGATTGGAGAAACTTAATTTTTCGCCCAAAAAAAAAAAACGAAAGGGGTACCACTGTCGTTTTTTTTTTCCGGGTGGAATTTTTGAGTTTCCATATCTCAGCTCTGGAAGGGTCTAGAGCCTTCATTTTTGCACTCAGGTTTAAGTCTCATGGCCCTCTATCAGAATCCAGAGTTTTGAGAAGATTGGAGAAACTAAATTTTTCTCACAAAAAAAAAAAAAACCGAAAGGGGTACCACTGTCGTTTTTTTTTTCCGGGTGGAATTTTTGAGTTTCCATATCTCAGCTCTGGAAGGGTCTAGAGCCTCCATTTTTGCACTCAGGTTTAAGTCTCATGGCCCTCTATCAGAATCCAGAGTTTTGAGAAGATTGGAGAAACTTAATTTTTCGCCCAAAAAAAAAACCGAAAGGGGTACCACTGTCGTTTTTTTTTTCCGGGTGGAATTTTTGAGTTTCCATATCTCAGCTCTGGAAGGGTCTAGAGCCTCCATTTTTGCACTCAGGTTTAAGTCTCATGGCCCTCTATCAGAATCCAGAGTTTTGAGAAGATTGGAGAAACTTAATTTTTCGCCCAAAAAAAAAAAAACAAAGGGGTACCACTGTCGTTTTTTTTTTCCGGGTGGAATTTTTGAGTTTCCATATCTCAGCTCTGGAAGGGTCTAGAGCCTCCATTTTTGCACTCAGGTTTAAGTCTCATGGCCCTCTATCAGAATCCAGAGTTTTGAGAAGATTGGAGAAACTTAATTTTTCGCCCGAAAAAAAAAAACCAAAGGGGTACCACTGTCGTTTTTTTTTTCCGGGTGGAATTTTTGAGTTTCCATATCTCAGCTCTGGAAGGGTCTAGAGCCTCCATTTTTGCACTCAGGTTTAAGTCTCATGGCCCTCTATCAGAATCCAGAGTTTTGAGAAGATTGGAGAAACTTAATTTTTCGCCCAAAAAAAAAAAAACCAAAGGGGTACCACTGTCGTTTTTTTTTTCCGGGTGGAATTTTTGAGTTTCCATATCTCAGCTCTGGAAGGGTCTAGAGCCTCCATTTTTGCACTCAGGTTTAAGTCTCATGGCCCTCTACCAGAATCCAGAGTTTTGAGAAGATTGGAGAAACTTAATTTTTCGCCCGAAAAAAAAAAAACGAAAGGGGTACCACTGTCGTTTTTTTTTTTTCCGGGTGGAATTTTTGAGTTTCCATATCTCAGCTCTGGAAGGGTCTAGAGCCTCCATTTTTGCACTCAGGTTTAAGTCTCATGGCCCTCTATCAGAATCTAGAGTTTTGAGAAGATTGGAGGAACTTAATTTTTCGCCCAAAAAAAAAAAACGAAAGGGGTACCACTGTCGTTTTTTTTTTCCGGGTGGAATTTTTGAGTTTCCATATCTCAGCTCTGGAAGGGTCTAGAGCCTCCATTTTTGCACTCAGGTTTAAGTCTCATGGCCCTCTATCAGAATCCAGAGTTTTGAGAAGATTGGAGAAACTTAATTTTTCGCCCAAAAAAAAAAAAACGAAAGGGGTACCACTGTCGTTTTTTTTTTCCGGGTGGAATTTTTGAGTTTCCATATCTCAGCTCTGGAAGGGTCTAGAGCCTTCATTTTTGCACTCAGGTTTAAGTCTCATGGCCCTCTATCAGAATCCAGAGTTTTGAGAAGATTGGAGAAACTAAATTTTTCTCACAAAAAAAAAAAAAACCGAAAGGGGTACCACTGTCGTTTTTTTTTTCCGGGTGGAATTTTTGAGTTTCCATATCTCAGCTCTGGAAGGGTCTAGAGCCTCCATTTTTGCACTCAGGTTTAAGTCTCATGGCCCTCTATCAGAATCCAGAGTTTTGAGAAGATTGGAGAAACTTAATTTTTCGCCCAAAAAAAAAAAACCGAAAGGGGTACCACTGTCGTTTTTTTTTTTCCGGGTGGAATTTTTGAGTTTCCATATCTCAGCTCTGGAAGGGTCTAGAGCCTCCATTTTTGCACTCAGGTTTAAGTCTCATGGCCCTCTATCAGAATCCAGAGTTTTGAGAAGATTGGAGAAACTTAATTTTTCGCCCAAAAAAAAAAAAACAAAGGGGTACCACTGTCGTTTTTTTTTTCCGTGTGGAATTTTTGAGTTTCCATATCTCAGCTCTGGAAGGGTCTAGAGCCTCTATTTTTGCACTCAGGTTTAAGTCTCATGGCCCTCTATCAGAATCTAGAGTTTTGAGAAGATTGGAGGAACTTAATTTTTCGCCCAAAAAAAAAAAACGAAAGGGGTACCACTGTCGTTTTTTTTTTCCGGGTGGAATTTTTGAGTTTCCATATCTCAGCTCTGGAAGGGTCTAGAGCCTCCATTTTTGCACTCAGGTTTAAGTCTCATGGCCCTCTATCAGAATCCAGAGTTTTGAGAAGATTGGAGAAACTTAATTTTTCGCCCAAAAAAAAAAAAACGAAAGGGGTACCACTGTCGTTTTTTTTTTCCGGGTGGAATTTTTGAGTTTCCATATCTCAGCTCTGGAAGGGTCTAGAGCCTTCATTTTTGCACTCAGGTTTAAGTCTCATGGCCCTCTATCAGAATCCAGAGTTTTGAGAAGATTGGAGAAACTAAATTTTTCTCACAAAAAAAAAAAAAACCGAAAGGGGTACCACTGTCGTTTTTTTTTTCCGGGTGGAATTTTTGAGTTTCCATATCTCAGCTCTGGAAGGGTCTAGAGCCTCCATTTTTGCACTCAGGTTTAAGTCTCATGGCCCTCTATCAGAATCCAGAGTTTTGAGAAGATTGGAGAAACTTAATTTTTCGCCCAAAAAAAAAAAACCGAAAGGGGTACCACTGTCGTTTTTTTTTTTCCGGGTGGAATTTTTGAGTTTCCATATCTCAGCTCTGGAAGGGTCTAGAGCCTCCATTTTTGCACTCAGGTTTAAGTCTCATGGCCCTCTATCAGAATCCAGAGTTTTGAGAAGATTGGAGACACTTAATTTTTCGCCCGAAAAAAAAAAAACGAAAGGGGTACCACTGTCGTTTTTTTTTTCCGGGTGGAATTTTTGAGTTTCCATATCTCAGCTCTGGAAGGGTCTAGAGCCTCCATTTTTGCACTCAGGTTTAAGTCTCATGGCCCTCTATCAGAATCCAGAGTTTTGAGAAGATTGGAGAAACTTAATTTTTCGCCCGAATAAAAAAAAACGAAAGGGGTACCACTGTCGTTTTTTTTTTTCCGGGTGGAATTTTTGAGTTTCCATATCTCAGCTCTGGAAGGGTCTAGAGCCTCCATTTTTGCACTCAGGTTTAAGTCTCATGGCCCTCTATCAGAATCCAGAGTTTTGAGAAGATTGGAGAAACTTAATTTTTCGCCCGAAAAAAAAAACGAAAGGGGTACCACTGTCGTTTTTTTTTTCCGGGTGGAATTTTTGAGTTTCCATATCTCAGCTCTGGAAGGGTCTAGAGCCTCCATTTTTGCACTCAGGTTTAAGTCTCATGGCCCTCTATCAGAATCCAGAGTTTTGAGAAGATTGGAGAAACTTAATTTTTCGCCCAAAAAAAAAAAACGAAAGGGGTACCACTGTCGTTTTTTTTTTCCGGGTGGAATTTTTGAGTTTCCATATCTCAGCTCTGGAAGGGTCTAGAGCCTCCATTTTTGCACTCAGGTTTAAGTCTCATGGCCCTCTATCAGAATCCAGAGTTTTGAGAAGATTGGAGAAACTTAATTTTTCGCCCAAAAAAAAAAAACGAAAGGGGTACCACTGTCGTTTTTTTTTTCCGGGTGGAATTTTTGAGTTTCCATATCTCAGCTCTGGAAGGGTCTAGAGCCTTCATTTTTGCACTCAGGTTTAAGTCTCATGGCCCTCTATCAGAATCCAGAGTTTTGAGAAGATTGGAGAAACTAAATTTTTCTCACAAAAAAAAAAAAAACCGAAAGGGGTACCACTGTCGTTTTTTTTTTCCGGGTGGAATTTTTGAGTTTCCATATCTCAGCTCTGGAAGGGTCTAGAGCCTCCATTTTTGCACTCAGGTTTAAGTCTCATGGCCCTCTATCAGAATCCAGAGTTTTGAGAAGATTGGAGAAACTTAATTTTTCGCCCAAAAAAAAAAACCGAAAGGGGTACCACTGTCGTTTTTTTTTTTCCGGGTGGAATTTTTGAGTTTCCATATCTCAGCTCTGGAAGGGTCTAGAGCCTCCATTTTTGCACTCAGGTTTAAGTCTCATGGCCCTCTATCAGAATCCAGAGTTTTGAGAAGATTGGAGAAACTTAATTTTTCGCCCAAAAAAAAAAAAAACCAAAGGGGTACCACTGTCGTTTTTTTTTTCCGGGTGGAATTTTTGAGTTTCCATATCTCAGCTCTGGAAGGGTCTAGAGCCTCCATTTTTGCACTCAGGTTTAAGTCTCATGGCCCTCTATCAGAATCCAGAGTTTTGAGAAGATTGGAGACACTTAATTTTTCGCCCGAAAAAAAAAAACGAAAGGGGTACCACTGTCATTTTTTTTTTCCGGGTGGAATTTTTGAGTTTCCATATCTCAGCTCTGGAAGGGTCTAGAGCCTCCATTTTTGCACTCAGGTTTAAGTCTCATGGCCCTCTATCAGAATCCAGAGTTTTGAGAAGATTGGAGAAACTTAATTTTTCGCCCAAAAAAAAAAAAAACCAAAGGGGTACCACTGTCGTTTTTTTTTTCCGGGTGGAATTTTTGAGTTTCCATATCTCAGCTCTGGAAGGGTCTAGAGCCTCCATTTTTGCACTCAGGTTTAAGTCTCATGGCCCTCTATCAGAATCCAGAGTTTTGAGAAGATTGGAGACACTTAATTTTTCGCCCGAAAAAAAAAACGAAAGGGGTACCACTGTCGTTTTTTTTTTCCGGGTGGAATTTTTGAGTTTCCATATCTCAGCTCTGGAAGGGTCTAGAGCCTCCATTTTTGCACTCAGGTTTAAGTCTCATGGCCCTCTATCAGAATCCAGAGTTTTGAGAAGATTGGAGAAACTTAATTTTTTGCCCAAAAAAAAAAAACCAAAGGGGTACCACTGTCGTTTTTTTTTTCCGGGTGGAATTTTTGAGTTTCCATATCTCAGCTCTGGAAGGGTCTAGAGCCTCCATTTTTGCACTCAGGTTTAAGTCTCATGGCCCTCTATCAGAATCCAGAGTTTTGAGAAGATTGGAGAAACTTAATTTTTCGCCCGAAAAAAAAAAAACCAAAGGGGTACCACTGTCGTTTTTTTTTTTTCCGGGTGGAATTTTTGAGTTTCCATATCTCAGCTCTGGAAGGGTCTAGAGCCTCCATTTTTGCACTCAGGTTTAAGTCTCATGGCCCTCTATCAGAATCTAGAGTTTTGAGAAGATTGGAGGAACTTAATTTTTCGCCCAAAAAAAAAAAACGAAAGGGGTACCACTGTCGTTTTTTTTTTCCGGGTGGAATTTTTGAGTTTCCATATCTCAGCTCTGGAAGGGTCTAGAGCCTCCATTTTTGCACTCAGGTTTAAGTCTCATGGCCCTCTATCAGAATCCAGAGTTTTGAGAAGATTGGAGAAACTTAATTTTTCGCCCAAAAAAAAAAAAACGAAAGGGGTACCACTGTCGTTTTTTTTTTCCGGGTGGAATTTTTGAGTTTCCATATCTCAGCTCTGGAAGGGTCTAGAGCCTTCATTTTTGCACTCAGGTTTAAGTCTCATGGCCCTCTATCAGAATCCAGAGTTTTGAGAAGATTGGAGAAACTAAATTTTTCTCACAAAAAAAAAAAAAACCGAAAGGGGTACCACTGTCGTTTTTTTTTTCCGGGTGGAATTTTTGAGTTTCCATATCTCAGCTCTGGAAGGGTCTAGAGCCTCCATTTTTGCACTCAGGTTTAAGTCTCATGGCCCTCTATCAGAATCCAGAGTTTTGAGAAGATTGGAGAAACTTAATTTTTCGCCCAAAAAAAAAAAACCGAAAGGGGTACCACTGTCGTTTTTTTTTTTCCGGGTGGAATTTTTGAGTTTCCATATCTCAGCTCTGGAAGGGTCTAGAGCCTCCATTTTTGCACTCAGGTTTAAGTCTCATGGCCCTCTATCAGAATCCAGAGTTTTGAGAAGATTGGAGAAACTTAATTTTTCGCCCAAAAAAAAAAAAACAAAGGGGTACCACTGTCGTTTTTTTTTTCCGTGTGGAATTTTTGAGTTTCCATATCTCAGCTCTGGAAGGGTCTAGAGCCTCCATTTTTGCACTCAGGTTTAAGTCTCATGGCCCTCTATCAGAATCCAGAGTTTTGAGAAGATTGGAGAAACTTAATTTTTCGCCCAAAAAAAAAAAAACCAAAGGGGTACCACTGTCGTTTTTTTTTTCCGGGTGGAATTTTTGAGTTTCCATATCTCAGCTCTGGAAGGGTCTAGAGCCTCCATTTTTGCACTCAGGTTTAAGTCTCATGGCCCTCTATCAGAATCCAGAGTTTTGAGAAGATTGGAGACACTTAATTTTTCGCCCGAAAAAAAAAAAACGAAAGGGGTACCACTGTCGTTTTTTTTTTCCGGGTGGAATTTTTGAGTTTCCATATCTCAGCTCTGGAAGGGTCTAGAGCCTCCATTTTTGCACTCAGGTTTAAGTCTCATGGCCCTCTATCAGAATCCAGAGTTTTGAGAAGATTGGAGAAACTTAATTTTTCGCCCAAAAAAAAAAAAACCAAAGGGGTACCACTGTCGTTTTTTTTTTCCGGGTGGAATTTTTGAGTTTCCATATCTCAGCTCTGGAAGGGTCTAGAGCCTCCATTTTTGCACTCAGGTTTAAGTCTCATGGCCCTCTATCAGAATCCAGAGTTTTGAGAAGATTGGAGACACTTAATTTTTCGCCCGAAGAAAAAAACGAAAGGGGTACCACTGTCGTTTTTTTTTTCCGGGTGGAATTTTTGAGTTTCCATATCTCAGCTCTGGAAGGGTCTAGAGCCTCCATTTTTGCACTCAGGTTTAAGTCTCATGGCCCTCTATCAGAATCCAGAGTTTTGAGAAGATTGGAGAAACTTAATTTTTCGCCCAAAAAAAAAAAAAAACCAAAGGGGTACCACTGTCGTTTTTTTTTTCTGGGTGGAATTTTTGAGTTTCCATATCTCAGCTCTGGAAGGGTCTAGAGCCTCCATTTTTGCACTCAGGTTTAAGTCTCATGGCCCTCTACCAGAATCCAGAGTTTTGAGAAGATTGGAGAAACTTAATTTTTCGCCCGAAAAAAAAAAACGAAAGGGGTACCACTGTCGTTTTTTTTTTTTCCGGGTGGAATTTTTGAGTTTCCATATCTCAGCTCTGGAAGGGTCTAGAGCCTCCATTTTTGCACTCAGGTTTAAGTCTCATGGCCCTCTATCAGAATCTAGAGTTTTGAGAAGATTGGAGGAACTTAATTTTTCGCCCAAAAAAAAAAAACGAAAGGGGTACCACTGTCGTTTTTTTTTTCCGGGTGGAATTTTTGAGTTTCCATATCTCAGCTCTGGAAGGGTCTAGAGCCTCCATTTTTGCACTCAGGTTTAAGTCTCATGGCCCTCTATCAGAATCCAGAGTTTTGAGAAGATTGGAGAAACTTAATTTTTCGCCCAAAAAAAAAAAAACGAAAGGGGTACCACTGTCGTTTTTTTTTTCCGGGTGGAATTTTTGAGTTTCCATATCTCAGCTCTGGAAGGGTCTAGAGCCTTCATTTTTGCACTCAGGTTTAAGTCTCATGGCCCTCTATCAGAATCCAGAGTTTTGAGAAGATTGGAGAAACTAAATTTTTCTCACAAAAAAAAAAAAAAACCGAAAGGGGTACCACTGTCGTTTTTTTTTTCCGGGTGGAATTTTTGAGTTTCCATATCTCAGCTCTGGAAGGGTCTAGAGCCTCCATTTTTGCACTCAGGTTTAAGTCTCATGGCCCTCTATCAGAATCCAGAGTTTTGAGAAGATTGGAGAAACTTAATTTTTCGCCCAAAAAAAAAAAACCAAAGGGGTACCACTGTCGTTTTTTTTTTCCGTGTGGAATTTTTGAGTTTCCATATCTCAGCTCTGGAAGGGTCTAGAGCCTCCATTTTTGCACTCAGGTTTAAGTCTCATGGCCCTCTATCAGAATCCAGAGTTTTGAGAAGATTGGAGAAACTTAATTTTTCGCCCGAAAAAAAAAAACCAAAGGGGTACCACTGTCGTTTTTTTTTTCCGTGTGGAATTTTTGAGTTTCCATATCTCAGCTCTGGAAGGGTCTAGAGCCTCCATTTTTGCACTCAGGTTTAAGTCTCATGGCCCTCTATCAGAATCCAGAGTTTTGAGAAGATTGGAGACACTTAATTTTTCGCCCGAAAAAAAAAAACCAAAGGGGTACCACTGTCGTTTTTTTTTTCCGTGTGGAATTTTTGAGTTTCCATATCTCAGCTCTGGAAGGGTCTAGAGCCTCCATTTTTGCACTCAGGTTTAAGTCTCATGGCCCTCTATCAGAATCCAGAGTTTTGAGAAGATTGGAGAAACTTAATTTTTCGCCCAAAAAAAAAAAAACCAAAGGGGTACCACTGTCGTTTTTTTTTTCCGGGTGGAATTTTTGAGTTTCCATATCTCAGCTCTGGAAGGGTCTAGAGCCTCCATTTTTGCACTCAGGTTTAAGTCTCATGGCCCTCTATCAGAATCCAGAGTTTTGAGAAGATTGGAGACACTTAATTTTTCGCCCGAAAAAAAAACGAAAGGGGTACCACTGTCGTTTTTTTTTTCCGGGTGGAATTTTTGAGTTTCCATATCTCAGCTCTGGAAGGGTCTAGAGCCTCCATTTTTGCACTCAGGTTTAAGTCTCATGGCCCTCTATCAGAATCCAGAGTTTTGAGAAGATTGGAGAAACTTAATTTTTCGCCCAAAAAAAAAAAAACCAAAGGGGTACCACTGTCATTTTTTTTTTCTGGGTGGAATTTTTGAGTTTCCATATCTCAGCTCTGGAAGGGTCTAGAGCCTCCATTTTTGCACTCAGGTTTAAGTCTCATGGCCCTCTATCAGAATCCAGAGTTTTGAGAAGATTGGAGAAACTTAATTTTTCGCCCAAAAAAAAAAAAAACGAAAGGGGTACCACTGTCGTTTTTTTTTTCCGGGTGGAATTTTTGAGTTTCCATATCTCAGCTCTGGAAGGGTCTAGAGCCTCCATTTTTGCACTCAGGTTTAAGTCTCATGGCCCTCTACCAGAATCCAGAGTTTTGAGAAGATTGGAGAAACTTAATTTTTCGCCCGAAAAAACAAAACGAAAGGGGTACCACTGTCGTTTTTTTTTTTTCCGGGTGGAATTTTTGAGTTTCCATATCTCAGCTCTGGAAGGGTCTAGAGCCTCCATTTTGCACTCAGGTTTAAGTCTCATGGCCCTCTATCAGAATCCAGAGTTTTGAGAAGATTGGAGAAACTTAATTTTTCGCCCGAAAAAAGAAAAAACGAAAGGGGTACCACTGTCGTTTTTTTTTCCGGGTGGAATTTTTGAGTTTCCATATCTCAGCTCTGGAAGGGTCTAGAGCCTCCATTTTTGCACTCAGGTTTAAGTCTCATGGCTCTCTATCAGAATCCAGAGTTTTGAGAAGATTGGAGAAACTTAATTTTTCGCCCGAAAAAAAAAAAAACGAAAGGGGTACCATTGTCGTTTTTTTTTTCCGGGTGGAATTTTTGAGTTTCCATATCTCAGCTCTGGAAGGGTCTAGAGCCTCCATTTTTGCACTCAGGTTTAAGTCTCATGGCCCTCTATCAGAATCCAGAGTTTTGAGAAGATTGGAGAAACTTAATTTTTCGCCCAAAAAAAAAAAAAACCAAAGGGGTACCACTGTCGTTTTTTTTTTCTGGGTGGAATTTTTGAGTTTCCATATCTCAGCTCTGGAAGGGTCTAGAGCCTCCATTTTTGCACTCAGGTTTAAGTCTCATGGCCCTCTATCAGAATCCAGAGTTTTGAGAAGATTGGAGAAACTTAATTTTTCGCCCAAAAAAAAAAAAACCAAAGGGGTACCACTGTCGTTTTTTTTTTTCCGGGTGGAATTTTTGAGTTTCCATATCTCAGCTCTGGAAGGGTCTAGAGCCTCCATTTTTGCACTCAGGTTTAAGTCGCATGGCCCTCTATCAGAATCCAGAGTTTTGAGAAGATTGGAGACACTTAATTTTTCGCCCGAAAAAAAAAAAACGAAAGGGGTACCACTGTCGTTTTTTTTTTCTGGGTGGAATTTTTGAGTTTCCATATCTCAGCTCTGGAAGGGTCTAGAGCCTCCATTTTTGCACTCAGGTTTAAGTCTCATGGCCCTCTATCAGAATCCAGAGTTTTGAGAAGATTGGAGAAACTTAATTTTTCGCCCAAAAAAAAAAAACCAAAGGGGTACCACTGTCGTTTTTTTTTTCTGGGTGGAATTTTTGAGTTTCCATATCTCAGCTCTGGAAGGGTCTAGAGCCTCAATTTTTGCACTCAGGTTTAAGTCTCATGGCCCTCTATCAGAATCCAGAGTTTTGAGAAGATTGGAGAAACTTAATTTTTCGCCCAAAAAAAAAAAAACCAAAGGGGTACCACTGTCGTTTTTTTTTTCCGTGTGGAATTTTTGAGTTTCCATATCTCAGCTCTGGAAGGGTCTAGAGCCTCCATTTTTGCACTCAGGTTTAAGTCTCATGGCCCTCTATCAGAATCCAGAGTTTTGAGAAGATTGGAGAAACTTAATTTTTCGCCCAAAAAAAAAAAAACCAAAGGGGTACCACTGTCGTTTTTTTTTTCCGGGTGGAATTTTTGAGTTTCCATATCTCAGCTCTGGAAGGGTCTAGAGCCTCCATTTTTGCACTCAGGTTTAAGTCTCATGGCCCTCTATCAGAATCCAGAGTTTTGAGAAGATTGGAGACACTTAATTTTTCGCCCGAAAAAAAAAAAACGAAAGGGGTACCACTGTCGTTTTTTTTTTTCCGGGTGGAATTTTTGAGTTTCCATATCTCAGCTCTGGAAGGGTCTAGAGCCTCCATTTTTGTACTCAGGTTTAAGTCTCATGGCCCTCTATCAGAATCCAGAGTTTTGAGAAGATTGGAGAAACTTAATTTTTCGCCCAAAAAAAAAAAAACCAAAGGGGTACCACTGTCGTTTTTTTTTTCCGGGTGGAATTTTTGAGTTTCCATATCTCAGCTCTGGAAGGGTCTAGAGCCTCCATTTTTGCACTCAGGTTTAAGTCTCATGGCCCTCTATCAGAATCCAGAGTTTTGAGAAGATTGGAGACACTTAATTTTTCGCCCGAAAAAAAAAAAACGAAAGGGGTACCACTGTCGTTTTTTTTTTCCGGGTGGAATTTTTGAGTTTCCATATCTCAGCTCTGGAAGGGTCTAGAGCCTCCATTTTTGCACTCAGGTTTAAGTCTAATGGCCCTCTATCAGAATCCAGAGTTTTGAGAAGATTGGAGAAACTTAATTTTTCGCCCAAAAAAAAAAAACACCAAAGGGGTACCACTGTCGTTTTTTTTTTCCGGGTGGAATTTTTGAGTTTCCATATCTCAGCTCTGGAAGGGTCTAGAGCCTCCATTTTTGCACTCAGGTTTAAGTCTCATGGCCCTCTATCAGAATCCAGAGTTTTGAGAAGATTGGAGACACTTAATTTTTCGCCCGAAAAAAAAAACGAAAGGGGTACCACTGTCGTTTTTTTTTTCCGGGTGGAATTTTTGAGTTTCCATATCTCAGCTCTGGAAGGGTCTAGAGCCTCCATTTTTGCACTCAGGTTTAAGTCTCATGGCCCTCTATCAGAATCCAGAGTTTTGAGAAGATTGGAGAAACTTAATTTTTCGCCCAAAAAAAAAAAAACCAAAGGGGTACCACTGTCGTTTTTTTTTCCCGGGTGGAATTTTTGAGTTTCCATATCTCAGCTCTGGAAGGGTCTAGAGCCTACATTTTTGCACTCAGGTTTAAGTCTCATGGCCCTCTATCAGAATCCAGAGTTTTGAGAAGATTGGAGACACTTAATTTTTCGCCTGAAAAAAAAAAACGAAAGGGGTACCACTGTCGTTTTTTTTTTCCGGGTGGAATTTTTGAGTTTCCATATCTCAGCTCTGGAAGGGTCTAGAGCCTCCATTTTTGCACTCAGGTTTAAGTCTCATGGCCCTCTATCAGAATCTAGAGTTTTGAGAAGATTGGAGACACTTAATTTTTCGCCCGAAAAAAAAAACGAAAGGGGTACCACTGTCGTTTTTTTTTTCCGGGTGGAATTTTTGAGTTTCCATATCTCAGCTCTGGAAGGGTCTAGAGCCTCCATTTTTGCACTCAGGTTTAAGTCTGATGGCCCTCTATCAGAATCCAGAGTTTTGAGAAGATTGGAGAAACTTAATTTTTCGCCCAAAAAAAAAAAAAACCAAAGGGGTACCACTGTCGTTTTTTTTTCCCGGGTGGAATTTTTGAGTTTCCATATCTCAGCTCTGGAAGGGTCTAGAGCCTACATTTTTGCACTCAGGTTTAAGTCTCATGGCCCTCTATCAGAATCCAGAGTTTTGAGAAGATTGGAGACACTTAATTTTTCGCCTGAAAAAAAAAAAACGAAAGGGGTACCACTGTCGTTTTTTTTTTCCGGGTGGAATTTTTGAGTTTCCATATCTCAGCTCTGGAAGGGTCTAGAGCCTCCATTTTTGCACTCAGGTTTAAGTCTCATGGCCCTCTATCAGAATCTAGAGTTTTGAGAAGATTGGAGGAACTTAATTTTTCGCCCAAAAAAAAAAAACGAAAGGGGTACGTACCACTGTCGTTTTTTTTTTCCGGGTGGAATTTTTGAGTTTCCATATCTCAGCTCTGGAAGGGTCTAGAGCCTCCATTTTTGCACTCAGGTTTAAGTCTCATGGCCCTCTATCAGAATCCAGAGTTTTGAGAAGATTGGAGAAACTTAATTTTTCGCCCAAAAAAAAAAAAACGAAAGGGGTACCACTGTCGTTTTTTTTTTCCGGGTGGAATTTTTGAGTTTCCATATCTCAGCTCTGGAAGGGTCTAGAGCCTTCATTTTTGCACTCAGGTTTAAGTCTCATGGCCCTCTATCAGAATCCAGAGTTTTGAGAAGATTGGAGAAACTAAATTTTTCTCAAAAAAAAAAAAAAACCGAAAGGGGTACCACTGTCGTTTTTTTTTTCCGGGTGGAATTTTTGAGTTTCCATATCTCAGCTCTGGAAGGGTCTAGAGCCTCCATTTTTGCACTCAGGTTTAAGTCTCATGGCCCTCTATCAGAATCCAGAGTTTTGAGAAGATTGGAGAAACTTAATTTTTCGCCCAAAAAAAAAAAACCGAAAGGGGTACCACTGTCGTTTTTTTTTTTCCGGGTGGAATTTTTGAGTTTCCATATCTCAGCTCTGGAAGGGTCTAGAGCCTCCATTTTTGCACTCAGGTTTAAGTCTCATGGCCCTCTATCAGAATCCAGAGTTTTGAGAAGATTGGAGAAACTTAATTTTTCGCCCAAAAAAAAAAAAACCAAAGGGGTACCACTGTCGTTTTTTTTTTCCGTGTGGAATTTTTGAGTCTCCATATCTCAGCTCTGGAAGGGTCTAGAGCCTCCATTTTTGCACTCAGGTTTAAGTCTCATGGCCCTCTATCAGAATCCAGAGTTTTGAGAAGATTGGAGAAACTTAATTTTTCGCCCAAAAAAAAAAAAACCAAAGGGGTACCACTGTCGTTTTTTTTTTCCGGGTGGAATTTTTGAGTTTCCATATCTCAGCTCTGGAAGGGTCTAGAGCCTCCATTTTTGCACTCAGGTTTAAGTCTCATGGCCCTCTATCAGAATCCAGAGTTTTGAGAAGATTGGAGACACTTAATTTTTCGCCCGAAAAAAAAAAAACGAAAGGGGTACCACTGTCGTTTTTTTTTTCCGGGTGGAATTTTTGAGTTTCCATATCTCAGCTCTGGAAGGGTCTAGAGCCTCCATTTTTGCACTCAGGTTTAAGTCTCACGGCCCTCTATCAGAATCCAGAGTTTTGAGAAGATTGGAGAAACTTAATTAAGTCTCAGGTTTAAGTCTTTTTTTCGCCGGAAAAAAAAACGAAAGGGGTACCACTGTTGTTGTTTTTTTTCCGGGTGGAATTTTTGAGTTTCCATATCTCAGCTCTGGAAGGGTCTAGAGCCTCCATTTTTGCACTCAGGTTTAAGTCTCATGGCCCTCTATTAGAATCCAGAGTTTTGAGAAGATTGGAGACACTTAATTTTTCGCCCGAAATAAAAAAAACGAAAGGGGTACCACTGTCGTTTTTTTTTTTCCGGGTGGAATTTTTGAGTTTCCATATCTCAGCTCTGGAAGGGTCTAGAGCCTCCATTTTTGCACTCAGGTTTAAGTCTCATGGCCCTCTATCAGAATCCAGAGTTTTGAGAAGATTGGAGAAACTTAATTTTTCGCCCAAAAAAAAAAAACCGAAAGGGGTACCACTGTCGTTTTTTTTTTTCCGGGTGGAATTTTTGAGTTTCCATATCTCAGCTCTGGAAGGGTCTAGAGCCTCCATTTTTGCACTCAGGTTTAAGTCTCATGGCCCTCTATCAGAATCCAGAGTTTTGAGAAGATTGGAGAAACTTAATTTTTCGCCCGAATAAAAAAAAACGAAAGGGGTACCACTGTCGTTTTTTTTTTTCCGGGTGGAATTTTTGAGTTTCCATATCTCAGCTCTGGAAGGGTCTAGAGCCTCCATTTTTGCACTCAGGTTTAAGTCTCATGGCCCTCTATCAGAATCCAGAGTTTTGAGAAGATTGGAGAAACTTAATTTTTCGCCCGAAAAAAAAAACGAAAGGGGTACCACTGTCGTTTTTTTTTTCCGGGTGGAATTTTTGAGTTTCCATATCTCAGCTCTGGAAGGGTCTAGAGCCTCCATTTTTGCACTCAGGTTTAAGTCTCATGGCCCTCTATCAGAATCCAGAGTTTTAAGAAGATTGGAGACACTTAATTTTTCGCCCGAAAAAAAAAAAAAACCGAAAGGGGTACCACTGTCGTTTTTTTTTCCGGGTGGAATTTTTGAGTTTCCATATCTCAGCTCTGGAAGGGTCTAGAGCCTCCATTTTTGCACTCAGGTTTAAGTCTCATGGCCCTCTATCAGAATCCAGAGTTTTGAGAAGATTGGAGAAACTTAATTTTTGGCCGAAAAAAAAAAAACGACAGTGGTACCCCTTTGCGTGGTTCTATGAATATGCAAATGAATATCACCTTCAGTTATTGCAAACTTTGCATAAATCTTTATCGTTCATTCATGCGTTATCTAATAGAGTCAAACACTGATGAGAAAAATGCCTTTATTGCGTACACCTCACAGGTGACCAGGAGGCTGTGCACATTTTAACACCGAAACTTGAATAAACTTATGCTAAAACATTCTCAAAGACAATACATGAAACATCATGGCTTTGGGAGCAATTTATAGCATTGCTTTATTTTTTATCTGTGCAAACCGACATGAAATGCAAAGTTCCATGAGAACTGTAACAGACTTTAAAAGTGCACATCATCTTCAGAACGATCATGAGTTTGATGCGTCAGCCGGGCTTTGGTGTTCACACTCCCAACTTTTATCGCAAACACATATTTCCATATCAAAAATACTACAAACAATAATTTTACCAATTTGCAAATGATGTAATACGTGTTTAGAACCCAGTTGTGTTTATTAAAATAGTTCATTATGATGAGAGGGCAGAACTTTAAAAAGGTCAAAGGTCGCGTGTATGGCTTATGAGGACAGATGATGGCCGGCCTCAGCGCGGGAATTATCCAGGAATCTTGGAACTGAGTCTGTGTCCATTATAAGATCTTCTGAAGAATGGAATTAGGCACTTCAAGTGTTTCATCCCTCACCAGGACAATATCATAAGAGTCCATGAACTTCTCCAGCCGCTCCTCTACCTGTGAAACACAACACGATCCTCATCCATCAGTGCAATCCCCCGAGAAAACAACAGTCAAGTGTCCTTCATTTGTACAGATCTTTTAACAATATAGACTGTTTAAAAGCAGCTTTATAGTCATAAAAGGGAATTACAGTAACAGAGATAGTTTGGGCTTTACAGCAGCTCTAGAATAAAGTTATTGTCCAGATAAAGTTAGTTTTGATTGAAAAGCATGATTTTCATTGCAAAGATCATTAGTTATTAACTTGGGATTCGCTAACAAGACACTGTTTAACTGAAAACAGAAAAGAAAAATGTGTTCTGGCCGTTCATTTGCTCAAGAACAGTGATTGGCGGCTCGAGAACGCAAACTTTGAAACAGGTTTCAAGGTGCAAGCGTTGAAAATATGAATCCTAAACCGAATCCTAAAGGAATCGTACGCACCTTGTCATTGAGAAATCCGATCTTGAGGATGTTCTCCACGTTGGGAACGCCGTCCGCCATGTTGAGATCTCCGAGCGAGTCTCCCAGCAGGATAATGTTCCCGTTCTCCTTCAGCTGTTTGAAATACTCTGTGTTCCTCAGGGCACCGTCGTGCTTGTTGTAAACATGGACCACCTCTCCTTTAAAGCCTTTCAGAAGCCCCTGCAGGACAACAGAAGATCCTGATCACCACACGATCATCCCAGCGGATAATCTGAACCCGGGATATTAATCTGAACCCAGGATATTAATCTGAACCCGGGATATTAATCTGAACCCAGGATAATAATCTGAACCCAGGATAATAATCTGAACCCAGGATAATAATCTGAACACAGGATATTAATCTGAACCCGGGATATTAATCTGAACCCAGGGTATTAATCTGAACCCAGGATAATAATCTGAACCCAGGATAATAATCTGAACCCAGGATAATAATATGAACACAGGATATTAATCTGAACCCAGAATAATAATCTGAACCCGGGATATTAATCTGAACCCAGGATATTAATCTGAACCCAGGATAATAATCTGAACCCAGGATAATAATCTGAACCCAGGATAATAATCTGAACACAGGATATTAATCTGAACCCGGGATATTAATCTGAACCCAGGATAATAATCTGAACCCAGGATAATAATCTGAACCCAGGATAATAATCTGAACACAGGATATTAATCTGAACCCGGGATATTAATCTGAACCCAGGGTATTAATCTGAACCCAGGATAATAATCTGAACCCAGGATAATAATCTGAACCCAGGATAATAATATGAACACAGGATATTAATCTGAACCCAGAATAATAATCTGAACCCGGGATATTAATCTGAACCCAGGATATTAATCTGAACCCAGGATAATAATCAGAACCCAGGATAATAATCTGAACCCAGGATAATAATCTGAACCCAGGGTATTAATCTGAACCCAGGATAATAATCTGAACCCAGGATATTAATCTGAACCCAGGATAATAATCTGAACCCAGGATATTAATCTGAAACCAGGGTATTAATCTGAACCCAGGATAATAATCTGAACCCAGGATATTAATCTGAACCCAGGGTATTAATCTGAACCCGGGATAATAATCTGAACCCAGGATATTAATCTGAACCCGAGATATTAATCTGAACCCGGGATAATAATCTGAACCCAGGATATTAATCTGAACCCGGGATATTAATCTGAACCCAGGGTATTAATCTGAACCCAGGATAATAATCTGAAATCAGGGTATTAATCTGAACCCAGGATAATAATCTGAACCCGGGATATTAATCTGAACCCAGGATATTAATCTGAACCCAGGATATTAATCTGAACCCGGGATATTAATCTGACCCAGGATAATAATCTGAACACGGGATATTAATCTGAACCCAGGATAATAATCTGAACCCGGGACATTAATCTGAACCCAGGGTATTAATCTGAACCCAGGATAATAATCTGAACCCGGGATATTAATCTGAACCCAGGGTATTATTCTGAACCCAGGATAATAATCTGAACCCAGGATATTAATCTGAAACCAGGGTATTAATCTGAACCCAGGATAATAATCTGAACCCAGGATATTAATCTGAACCCAGGGTATTAATCTGAACCCGGGATAATAATCTGAACCCAGGATATTAATCTGAACCCGGGATATTAATCTGAACCCGGGATAATAATCTGAACCCAGGATATTAATCTGAACCCGGGATATTAATCTGAACCCAGGGTATTAATCTGAACCCAGGATAATAATCTGAACCCGGGATATTAATCTGAACCCAGGATATTAATCTGAACCCAGGATATTAATCTGAACCCGGGATATTAATCTGACCCAGGATAATAATCTGAACACGGGATATTAATCTGAACCCAGGATAATAATCTGAACCCGGGACATTAATCTGAACCCAGGGTATTAATCTGAACCCAGGATAATAATCTGAACCCGGGATATTAATCTGAACCCAGGGTATTATTCTGAACCCAGGATAATAATCTGAACCCAGGATATTAATCTGAACCCAGGGTATTAATCTGACCCAGGATAATAATCTGAACCCAGGGTATTAATCTGAACTCAGGATATTAATCTGAACCCAGGATAATAATCTGAACCCAGGATACTTATAAAGGAGACTCGAGACTCACATTCTCATCAAAATCCATGAAGTTGGACACGACTTTGACGTTGTTGTGGTAGACGCCGGCCTGTCGGATGATTTCCTCCAGAATGTCTCCCAGACCCGCGGAGAAGATGAAGACGGGAACGTTGTGCTGGAGCAGCCGGTCGAAGAACTGCTCGTACCCGTCCCTGTCAAACACATGAAGCTTTAGAGTAAAGGTCTTTGCACAGAGTCCGAAATTTTCCCATATTAAAAAATAAATACAACCTCCCGTTGTGTTAATCCCGTTTACAAACTACCTGCAAAAATTCAGATCGGCTTTGATTTTCTGCGTATTTCGCATCCGTCTCAAGCATTTTGAGAGGTGTTCGACAGTTCAGATCCACCGAATGATGAATATGAAAACACGCATATGAATGAACATTTGGACTCAGTGTGGAAGGACTGTAATAGCGGCGGTGGACAGTAGTAAAGTGTACATTTTAATTTGGGAAATGTTTACTTTTACTTCACTACAATTCAAAGCATAATATTGTACTATTTACTCTTGCATTTCATAAAAAATATGGTTAATCATTATTTCCAGCAGAAGAAATCCCCCCCTCTGAGATTTGAGAACGATTCTGCTGAATTGATTGACGAATCACACTGAACGATTCATTTGCGAATCAGAGTGATTCAATTGCTTATTTTAATAGTGTATCTGGACACTATATGTAACATTTAAATTAAAGTCCCTCTTTGGTAAATAATCTAGTTTTAAATGTTGTTTATGTGTGTATGTTGTGTTATTAATACGCTTTAAACCGTGTGTGCGTTGATAAGTGGACAGCATTGCTGAGTATTTCCTCCTTAAAACTGCAGTGAACCAAAGACAGTCTCAAAAACACGCTTTGAAATCGCTGACGTCACAAACCACCTTTAACCAATCAGATCAACGTGTGATCGTCAACCAGTGGATCTCTGAGTGACACATTTGCATATTTATAGTGCACGTTCATACATGTTTTTACATTGTGCTTGAATTTAAAAAATGTTATTGCATCTATAATGACTCTATTGACCTTCCCTTACCCATTAACCCATGCGTAACCCTACCCATACCAGCAAACCTGTCCCTACATAGTGTCGGATCTGGGCCGACACTATGTTGCTGTCTGGGTAACCTTACCCGTATCCACATCAACAGCAGAACAAGAGTTTTACAAAACAACATTAACACAATAAGTGCATTGTACCTAACTTGTGTTTTTAATGCAAGTATATAAGTTAAAGACTAGTATAAGTATAAAATGGGAGCAAAGCTTGTGGAACCATCATGATGTCAGCGAGATGATGTGTTTGTACCTTAGACAGACGTCCGACTCTCTGACGACCTCTGGGAGTTTGTCCTTCTGCAATCTCTGTTCCACCAATAACGTGTGTGACTTAAAATACCTGAGGAAAAAATACTTTATTTAATTACCGAGTCTTGATGTGTTTCAGGCTCTACTAGAACAGGTTCTCCTGCTTGAATGTTGATTATTCTCCTCATATTCTCCATTGTTGCGGCTCCTCTCTTCCCAGTCTGTCAGTAACGCTCTGTTTACTTCCTGCCTCTATGAAGCCCCTCCTTCTGAAAAGCACACTGTGCTCTGATTGGTTGACTGGAGCAGTGTGTTGTGATTGGTCGAGCGCTTCGAGTGTGTTTGGGAAATGCCCTGCCCCTTTAACACACCACTAACTAACTCAACCAGGCCCCGCCCCTTTATTCTGCGCATAAATTATTATAATGAGCAATATTGTGTTTGAACTCACCACTCCACCATAAATGGGTATTTCTCCTCCATGGTGAGATGAGGGTCGATCTCTATAGGATAATACGTCTCCTTTAGCTGGTGCAGCTGGAAAACAGCACATTTTTACCACGTAAATATACTTTCACAAACTTTAAACGCTCACGTGACAGAAGAAAGCAGATCTTCATCTCACACACCTGCTTCCTGCAGTCATCGGTCACCAGCTTGCAGTTATCAATGATGTCTGTGAAGGCAAATACAGATCACTGGATCTCAGACTTTCACTTCCATATATCCATCAGTTCAATTCAGTGACTTTAAAATGTATATTCTGACAGAAAGGGTTATCCTTTAAACAGGTTTTCAGAATTAATTCAGTAAAAGAATGTTATTATCCAGTAAATTATAAACTTGCACAGTTTAAGGACAATATTTCAGCTTTTTAATTGATTTATAAAAAATTATCAAGTCAAGTCATCCTCATTTATAAAGCGTTTTTAACAATGTGGATTTTCCAAAGCAGCTTTACAGAGATAAACTTGATATAAGCTAAAGTTTCCAGCTAAAGTTAGTTTATTATCCACTTGCACTGACTTTTCTAATGTGGAAAGAAGTGGTTCATCCCTGAATTTCTGCATACTTTGGTGAAAACAGACCCTTTAAATTCTTATTTTACTATTCCGTGTGAAATTTGACATTCATAAATGTTTTTTTTTTTTTTATTTCAATGAAATACATTATTTTTTTTCAAGAAAGATATTGACATATAGATGACAAGTTCATTGTTTCACTCACTGTGACATGTTGGGCAACGTTTTCCATTGACAGCAAACCTGCTTAACGTCATGTCGAAGTCTGTGATGATCTAAGGAGCAGAAGAGGGAGTCACAGATAAAGATAAACACTGATCTGGATCTGAGGATTAATAATGATAAACACTGATCTGGATCTGAGGATTAATAATGATAAACACTGATCTGGATCTGATGATTAATAATGATAAACACTGATCTGGATCTGATGATTAATAACCATAAACACTGATCTGGATCTGAGGATTAATAACCATAAACACTGATCTGGATCTGATTAATAACCATAAACACTGATCTGGATCTGAGGATTAATAATGATAAACACTGATCTGGATCTGAGGATTAATAATGATAAACACTGATCTGGATCTGAGGATTAATAACCATAAACACTGATCTGGATCTGATGATTAATAACCATAAACACTGATCTGGATCTGATGATTAATAATGATAAACACTGATCTGGATCTGAGGATTAATAACCATAAACACTGATCTGGATCTGATGATTAATAATGATAAACACTGATCTGGATCTGATGATTAATAACCATAAACACTGATCTGGATCTGAGGATTAATAACCATAAACACTGATCTGGATCTGATGATTAATAACCATAAACACTGATCTGGATCTGAGGATTAATAACCATAAACACTGATCTGGATCTGATGATTAATAATGATAAACACTGATCTGGATCTGATGATTAATAACGATAAACACTGATCTGTATCTGATGATTAATAACCATAAACACTGATCTGGATCTGATGATTAATAACGATAAACACTGATCTGGATCTGATGATTAATAACCATAAACACTGATCTGGATCTGAGGATTAATAACGATAAACACTGATCTGGATCTGAGGATTAATAACCATAAACACTGATCTGGATCTGAGGATTAATAACCATAAACACTGATCTGGATCTGATGATTAATAACCATAAACACTGATCTGGATCTGATGATTAATAACGATAAACACTGATCTGGATCTGATGATTAATAACCATAAACACTGATCTGGATCTGAGGATTAATAACGATAAACACTGATCTGGATCTGAGGATTAATAATGATAAACACTGATCTGGATCTGAGGATTAATAACCATAAACACTGATCTGGATCTGATTAATAACCATAAACACTGATCTGGATCTGATGATTAATAATGATAAACACTGATCTGGATCTGAGGATTAATAATGATAAACACTGATCTGGATCTGAGGATTAATAACGATAAACACTGATCTGGCTCTGATGATTAATAATGATAAACACTGATCTGGCTCTGATGATTAATAACCATAAACACTGATCTGGCTCTGATGATTAATAACCATAAACACTGATCTGGATCTGATGATTAATAACCATAAACACTGATCTGGATCTGAGGATTAATAACCATAAACACTGATCTGGATCTGATGATTAATAACCATAAACACTGATCTGGATCTGAGGATTAATAACCATAAACACTGATCTGGCTCTGATGATTAATAACCATAAACACTGATCTGGATCTGAGGATTAATAACCATAAACACTGATCTGGATCTGATGATTAATAATGATAAACACTGATCTGGATCTGAGGATTAATAACCATAAACACTGATCTGGCTCTGATGATTAATAACCATAAACACTGATCTGGATCTGAGGATTAATAACCATAAACACTGATCTGGATCTGATGATTAATAACCATAAACACTGATCTGGATCTGATGATTAATAACCATAAACACTGATCTGGATCTGAGGATTAATAATGATAAACACTGATCTGGCTCGTGTCATGGATGCTGTATGTGTGTTTGAGTGTCCCTGTACCTGCAGTTTCGGCGCTCCACCTTTAATGAGACTGCAGATGATCTGCTCCACTCGCTCCGGGTCTCTGATGTGGACCGTGCTCTTCTCAAACTCAGGCATCTGCACACACAAACACACACACGACCAATGAGAGCAAGCCCTTCGGTGGCCCCGCCCCTCTCTGGTGACGTCACTGCAGAGAGGGAGGAGCCAGACAGAGACACTGGTTCTAGGATATCCATATATCATTCACAGGTAAACAGCGTTCACATTAATAACTCCAAGCTAAACTCACTACTTAAATGCATTCTAATATTTCTAAAACACGTCATATCATATTTACAGTCTTCATGCTTTGGCTGCAATATAAATATTACATATTAGAGAAGTGTTATGATATATTTGTAGCTTTCATGCAATTTTTAGTTCCATCTTTTTGTAATTCCGATTGCTTCTTTAAAATTTACTATTTAGGTTTAATTGAGTATTTATTTATTTTTATACAGTTAATAATTTTAGTGCTTCAACACACATTTCTATTTTTGGTTTAGTTTAAGGTTTCAAACTAATATTTATGTCAATGAACATTTATGTTTTTGGTAACTCTTTACAATCAGGTTCATTAGTTAACATTAGTTTAACTAACACACACTAACAATGAGCAATACAGTACATTTCTTACAGTATTTATTCATCTTTGTTAGGGTTAGTTAATAAAAACAGTCGTTCAGTGTTAGTTCACAGTAGAGTAACTAATGTTCACCAATACAACCTTTGATTTTAATAACATATTAGTAAATGTTGAAATTAACTAGATTAATAAATGCTGTAGAAGTATCCATGTTAATTAAGGTAATGAACGTATTGTAAAGTGTTAGCATGTTTGTAATGTTTAGTTGAGTTAGAGACTGGTCTCAGTACTGGTGAACAGGTCAGGGTTAGACTGTAATTCAGTCAGTGTCGACATGTCGTCCGTCACGGGGAAGGTCGGGTCTCTTCCAAAAATACATTGAACAACAACATAACTGTGATCCACCCCTCAAACACACACACACGGTAAACAGACCCGAGTCATCACGAGAGACAGATCGAGCGGTTCTGAAGTCTACCAGACGAGACCGTATTAATCATAACTCATAAGTGTTAGCATTAACATCGACCGCATGCACAACATGTCAATAATGCACTTCTGTTTGCATGCAAGCAATCGCAAAAGCACCGATATATGATTTATGTCGTGTCCTGGCATCGTAAGCATAAACTCGTATAACTGGAGTGTGTGTTCACGGCATACCTCGACCTCCGGCAGGCGTCGTGTCAAACAGAAGAAAATGTTTTTTATCTGACACACACTTATATAGTCCTGACACACACACACACACACACAGGGCGTTCCCTTAAAACTGACAACACCCCATCTAACCCCCACAGGGTGTCACATGACACAAACGCCCCTCTTAAAGACACACACACACACTTAAAGCATGCAAAACAACTTTAAACACTACACCGATAGATGTGTCAACATTGACCTTTGGTTAATGAGGGATTCTGCTAAAGGTCGAGTGATCGTGTGGCTCAGTGCGGTCAGGGTTCGACTCCGCTATCATGCGTTCGGCTGGATCTGAGATGATAAGTGGACCTGACTGTACATGCATTATGGATTCCTCATAGTTATGGGAGAGTCAGTTTCTGATAAGACACACTGCACCGGCTTTAATCGTCACACACTGATTGTTTCAATGCTTGAACGCTGTCATCTGACCCCAGGCTGCCTATCAGTCGTCAGAAGTCAAATATAGTCTCTGATAGTGAACATTAACACACATGTGTCAAGAAAGCACTGTTTGCTATTAGATTATCAGATGTGAACTGTTCCTGTTCATCACACGCAGCGCTTGTGTCACTTCCGAGTCCTTATGGATTACCTTTACCAATGTGTTTCTGATGAGGTTAAAGGAGTCGCTCGCTTCAGATCTGGTGTTGTTCTGGGCTCTACTAGAGCAGGTTTTCATGCTTGTATGTTAAAAACACGTTCTTCTCTCCATACTTCCCGGTCCGAGGCTGTTAACGGATGCTATACGCCTGTTTTGAAGCTGTTAGTCCGCATTGTTTTAACTAATATCTTAAATAATCACGCTTAACAGCGGAATTCCTGGTAAAAACTACATTACCCATGATTCTGAAAAAATCTCCACCAATCAGAGAATCAAAACAAGCCAATGGCTCTTTTAGTTCCACCCACTCCCATGAGGCACTGCGATGACATAATCAATCTCTCTCCCTCACTCTCAAACTGCTTAAATGTTTGCGTACATATATGCATATTTTGCAATAAACCTTAAATATATTGTTTCAACATCTTTAAAGGTACAATATGTATGATTTTTTTTTGTAATAAAATATTCAAAAACCACTTGCACAGTGTGATATATTACTTTATCCCAAAAGTTCCCAAGGATTTCTAAAAGAGAAATTCTAGTTTTAAATAACGGCTCGTCTCTTGTTGCATATCAATCACGTTATATCCGCATTTCCGCTTGTAGAAATCATAGAAATAGATGACTGGGGATCTATGTGTATATATCTATGATGCAGCATCTCGCACGCTGTTGTGTCGTTCGGTCCTCTTGGTTCACGATTACTGACTGACAAGAACAGAAATTACAACTCAGTTGATATGGGTAGCAATATTCAATTTGAATTGTAATATGCAAAATGACAATACATTTCTGTATTTAAATTTATATTTGCCATTACATTTGTGCAACGTTTGGTGCAAAATGAAAATGTAACTATATAATTTACACTTCCCATTTCATACACTAGTTTTAATATGTAAATTGAATACATATTTTTAACGCTTTTATAAGTTGCCAATTTAAAATAAAAATGTATTACAGAAATGATTGGATAGGTTTAACATGTTGATGATGAACGGTCATTTAAATGTTACTTTTCTTAATTGCATTTACACTCACAGTTAAGACACTCGCGATTGCATTTTCATGAAATGTCGCGCAGTGAACGTAGCACTATCGCTCCGAGGCGATCAGGCCCCGCCCCCTCAATCACGGTGAAAACTTACATACTGTACCTTTAACTCAACAGTTTTATATTTATCCACTGTTTTTATTTTGATTATCATTCGCAATGCTTCATGGGATTGTAGTTCAGTTCAGTCTTCAACAATTCATCTTTTTGTTGGACTTTCAAACAAGTTTACATCTCTGTAGTACATTTCTCAAAACATCCTCGACATTTTAAGTGTATTTCTAAAAACAATTCGTACAAATCGCGAAACACCAAGCCAGTCTCTTGCTCACAATCCTCAGTTCATCTCTCAGAAGTGAATATCTGTCAGTGAACATGTCAGCGATGTTCTGAGATGTTCTGATCTAAACTATGGCTAAAGTTTTAATGACCGTTATTGCAAATTGTCAGTTACACACATTAGTGTTGTGGGAGTGTGATTGCAAAAGACTGGACATGTCATTGCAACGCAGAAAGGAAAAGAAAGCACTGTATGGCACAAAAACAAAAAAGAAAATGTGAATAAAGGACAATCTCCTGAGGGAAACCTGCACATATTATGACTACATGTTCAAGCATTTTGCATGTAAAGACTTGCTGTGAACTAAAGTCTGATGGTGTGGGCGTGAGACCCATTATAATGCATTCAACATGACATAAGCGATCGATAATGTAGGAAACAGTTGATAATTGTACGTAATCATATACCAAGGCATTAGCAACTTGTTCAAAGAAATAAGAAACTGCTTTTTTGATGCACGAGCGACACGATGATGAAGATTGAACAGGTCGTTCAGAGAATTTCAATTCTGATCTGAGAAAGGCACCAAAGCGACTGAGAAAAACAACTGTAAGCCTGCAGTGATTGTTATTTTAGTATCTCGAGGCATTAAAGAAGACAATAACCTGTAAAAAAGCTATTTTCTTTACATTTGCAAAGAGAAATGTTTGAGGTGGGGCGTTCTGACTGAGAGTGACACAATAAAATGTCTTTATTTTGACTGATATATTGTATAATATATTGTTTCTATATGCCAATCAACAGTTTTATATTCATCCAGTTTTTAAATATGTTATTCGCAATGCCTCATGGGATACTACTTCTAAAGCAGGTCAGTAGTCTCAGAGCCCGTCGGATTTGTCAAGTTTAAACATACGCCTGCTTAGATAAGACAATAACCTGTAAAAAGCTATTTCCTTGTGGGGTGATCGACAGCAAGTGACACTATAAAGTGTGTGTTTATTCTGCCTGAGCTGAGCGCGGGATGACCTCTACAGCACAGCTACGCAGTTCGTGACGTCAGAGGCGCGCGCGGGGCCCCTGATGATGGCAGAAGCTTCACGCGACCACCGTCTTCATCTTCATCATCGTCATCATCGTCACATACATATTTACATTCAACGACAGACAGATGTCAACTTCCGGCTTGTGTCAGCCTGGTGTTACGCGCCGCTCGTTCCCGCGCAGTGAAAGCCATTACACAGATTGTATATAGATATAAGCTCACCATTTCTATGATCTTGGTTTTCTTCCCTGCTCTCTGCTTTTTGCTGAGCATGTACTGCGCGAGCACGACTCCTCCGAAGAGCGCGCACACAGTAGCGCTCGCCACCGCGCCGACTTTCACCACCGCACTCCTGTCCATCTCTCCTCCGGTTAGAAGATCCCGTCGCACACACTCTGCGTTCACGGGCTGGCAGAAGCACTGAAGACCCGGATGACGCACTACTGTAGTCCACATGTGAAGTATGCAACCAGAGCACACTCCGTCACACACACTGCAGCGCGCACAGTGGCCGGCAGGGGTCCCTCACCTCAAATATTATTAAAAATGAGATAAAGATGTTAGTCGATTGTTTTATATGTGATAATAACGCAATGAAACAACATTTTCATCAGGGAGACGCTATAGACAACCACGAGCGACAAGGTTTAACATTTTTTTTTATTTTCTGCCCAGTCCTGTATTTAGTGACTGATTTTTAAAAACGGAGGAAGGCTGACAGACACACACACACACACACACACTCTCTCTCACTCTCTCTCTCTCTCTCTCTCTCTCTCTCTCTCTCTCTCTCTCTCTCTCTCTCTCTCTCTCTCTCTCTCTCTCTCTCTCTCTCTCTCTCACGTTTTATTAAATTTTCTATATGGACAAGCTAAAATGGCAATTTGGTTGTCACGAAAAAGAAAATTGAATGATGGTGTATTTTTTTTTTAATGCTCTCTTTTTAATTGGAAAAATTTACTAAAGATATTATACCTTAAATGTTTTTGTAAATAAAGTGATCTTAAAGTCAAAAAAAGTCTATGTATTAATACAATTGTATGTCTAGCCAAATTCTTCATTCATAAGTGTAGAATTGTGAAATCATCTCCCAAATTTGTAGTTTTCTTGTAGGAATTTGAACTGTATATAAAATCCTTAAAAACTTTGAAAGGTCCTAAGGCACAAAAAATATATGATACCCTAAAACTCTTCCCAACTGAGATTAATGGATGAACAAAGACTGCATTCACCCGTTATTGTCATGTATGTTTTATCATAATTCTTCCCATTTACTTATTTATTTATGGGTTTTTTTTATGTTTATTTTCCTTACAAATATCCTTTTTGTACTTAGACTTCATTTATTTTCTTGTTGTATTAAGTGCTGCTCCCTCTGGCTATATTTTCTTTGTACTCTATATAAGAAAAGAAAGTTATGCAGCCATGTTTGTTTGTAAATCTTGAAATTGCAATAAAAAAAGACTCTCTCTCTCTCACACACACACACACACACACACAGATCCTCGATCACGGAAGAGGGCGGAGACTCTCTCTCTCTCTCTCTCTCTCTCACACACACACACACACACACACATACACACACACATCCGCAGTCGCTGTGACTCCTTGCCGGACTCCTCCACTCACTCGTCCCGGAGAATCTCTCGGTCAGGATGAACTTCCAGGGCTATGGCGCTCCAGCAGCGGGAGGGGTATGAGTGTGTTCAGTGTGTGTTCATGATGTGATCTGTGTGTTGATCTGGAAAGCTCGATGATGCGGATTGATACACGTCGGTCAGATGGAGATCTGGATAACGCAGTTTCGGGATGATCTGTAGTTCTGGATATATTCCTGGTGTAGTGGCTGATGGAAAGAGGAATTGTTCCGTTTAAAGGGCAGAGGGTTAGGTTAGGGTTAGGTTAGATTCGACATCAGTGTTGCTGGTCGCCCACCTCGGGTTTACCTCTAAACACACTTGCTCTTCTCCGCTCGTTGCAGTGACCCTTGGCTGGGTGTGTCGGTTGAATGTTTGTAGTGTTGTAGACCAGTGGGTTAGTCCAAGACTGCGCATGCTCAGTGGCTCCCAGTAAGGCAGGGCTGCACGATATTGAAGAAAAATGCAATAGCTCATCAAATAAGTGTGTAAAATAAACTTAAATTATCTTTAAAATATATTTAAAATTATATAAGCTACATATATGTGTTTCACAATCTGTTTGTGACCAGAAAGCATCTCTAGACCAGTGTTTTACTGAAGTGTTTAACATCATTGTAAACCACAGGGGTCAGGTTATCCTACCTACATTAGGGTTATTTTTTATTTAACAACAGAAACTGAATTAATCAAATGTAAAAAATAAATCACTGATAGTTTTCACTGTATGAATTAACCTACACTGATTCTCATTAACGCCAGAATTGACGAGAATTGGCACTGGCTGGTTACTTCCGGGTTCTGGACTGGCTGCAGTAACGCGTCTCTGTCCATGCGGGGGCGCTCGCGGTCGAGTGCAGAATGAATGGGAGTCAATGGGGTTTCACCCCCAGAAATCCACTTTTCTCAGGATGTAATTTTTTGTCGAGTAATTTGAAAGTTGCATCCAAAAGGGAGGGCTAAGATAATACACTCAGCTGAAAATTGCATTTTTAAGTTCACTTATCTGTTCTAAAAATCCGTTCAAAACTGTGATGATGTCACACAATAGCAGAATATGCTAAGTATACTTGCAGCCAGACTAATAATCTGTATACTTCAAGTGTTTTAATCATTAGTTAATGTGAAGTGTGCTATTTTGAAACAACTAATTTTGTACTAATTATACAGTTCTGTGTAGAAGTCTTAGACACACTAGTATTTTCGCCTCAAAGAAATGGTTTTAAGCCAGTTATATTTTGTTGTAGGAAATATCAGTTTACATTTCCAGACATAAATTGTGCCATTAATTGTAATAATAATCCAGTGAAATTTGGATTCTGACAACAGCCAATGCTCCACACGGAGGTCGGATCTCACCATCATCGAGTGCATCTGAAATTATAACAGAAAAAACAGAGACTAAGACCAGAAGAACTGTGGCAACGTTCCCAAAGACGCTTCTTAAAACCTGCAAAACTAAAAACTATGTGCAATACCGGGACAAAAGCTGTTTTAAACGTAAAGGGTACTAAACACCTATTGATTTGATTTACTTAACTGTTAAAAGTTAATAACAGTTAACTAATAAAATGAATTGATAAATAAAATCTATTTATGATTATGACATTATTTTTGAAAACATTCTCATTTACAGCATTTTTACACAAGTGCTTTTTCACAGTACTGCAGCTTTGCAGGCCGGCCGGCACCACCTTCGAGACGCTGCCGCAGTTCTTCTGGTCTTAGTCTCTGTTTGCTCAAGACAAAGCAACTTTATGTCCATAATATTATTTTTCAAACATTTCAGAGATAACTTGCATCATAACAATGAAGCTAAATTGTTTAGGAAATCAGAAATAAATACACAGCTTAATTTTGCAAATAAAGATAACGTTAATGCAATGTTGTACATGTTTTAATAATGACTAATTCAGTTTTTTGCAGATGAATTAGACACTGTTTTATAGTTCGAGTCACTGGTGAAACCCATCCAGAGTTTTACAGGTTTAAAATAACCAAGCTAAATCAATAAAGGCTTTTTAACCTTTCCAAAGAGTGCCTTTGAGTTTCCGGATTTTGTTAACGTGTTTTATAGTTGTTTTAAGACAGATAAACACATTTATCAAAGACTTAGACTATTTGCCCAGTGCTGCAGTTCCTGGAAATCAGTGTCCGTATCATGTTACAGTGGTTAACGTCAGTATTCACGTGCTAGTCATATTAGCAAATGCAAAGCAGACCTATCCTCCTATTTATTAATGCAAACAGCAACTAAAACTGTTCTGAGGGCAGATCTCCATCTCTTCGAGTCTGCTTCCACTGGACCTGAAAAGCTTGGCTCTGATTGGTCAGATTGAAGCTGCACTGTAAAAGAAGCGCTGTGACTCCGCCTCCGAAACTTAAAAAAAAAATCAGATCAGGTTTGATTTTCTGCATTTTTCGCATCCGTACTAGCCTTTTACAGTCTATGGTACTAGCAAGCAGTTTGAATAGTGTTTAAGCCATCTAAACGCATACGAAAATATCAGACTCGGTGTGCAAGGGCCTTTAGTCAAAAACAGCACTGGCACAGACGGGTAGTGTTAATGTACAATCACAGAATAATGAGGTTCAGCATGTCACACGCCGTGAAAGCCTGAAGAAGCTGGGCAAGATTAAAAACAACTGTGTTTTCTATTCAATAGTTCCCCCAAAATAAAAACCTAAATTGTGTCGTGATCACTCACCCTTCAGTCTTTCCAAACCATTCGTTCATCTCCGAAAGAAAAACGGGCATATTTTAATGAAACCTGAGAAATTTACACCCCTCCGATGAACGATTCACCAGATCGGGTCACGTTTAAAAAAGGTCATCGCAAAAAAACATCACCTAATCCATGAATCGTGTGGTTTTTCCACTAGGGAAAGTTTTAGAAACAGTGGTGTTTCTGACGTCACAAACCACCTTGTAACCAATCAGATCAACGTGTGATCGTTAACCAGTGAGTGAGTGAGTGGAGGCGGGGCTCATTTGCATATTCATAGAACCACGCATACTAAATGAGGCAAGGGTGTCGAGTTACACTCAAGATATTTTAAGGCATGAAGACAAGGAAAAAACATTTAAATATGTAATTTTGGTGATCCGAGATGAGTTTTAAGGGATGAAATGATCGACTACAAATACAAAGTGTAGGATCTCGCTCAAGGACACAGAAGTAATGGATGGCTTCGAATGTTTTAAACCTGCAGCCTTTCAGATTCGAGTCCAGATCTCCATCCTCTTGTGCAAAACCGTGATTTCCACATTTCCTCTTCTCACGCTTCAGTTATTTTCTTTTCCTCTTTATAAATAATGAAGTAAAATATTGAAGTATTCTTGTTTGCCTATTAACTTAGGGAACACCACATGCAAATTAGTGCTGTGAAACGATTAATCGCATCCAAAACAAAAGTTTGTCAAGTGTGTGTGTACTGTGAATAATTATTTTGTATATTTAAATAAATAAACACACAGGCATGTATATATTTAAGAAATATTTTCATGTACATATAATTATATAGAAATATTTTATATATAAATAAAACATTTCTTAAGTATTTACATGCATGTGTGTGTATTATAATTATACACAGTAATCAGCCGGTGTGTTGTCTAGCTCCGCCCCCCCGTGTGTGATTGACAGACTGAACTACAGCAGAAACCCGTCTGATAACAGGATCAGTGTGTGAGAGACGCGCCAGCTTTAGACACGAGTGTGAATCTAAACTCATTCCTCTCTCTTTTCCCATCACATATCAGCTCAGAGAGATTTATTTAACCCTAAAACCGTATTCTGGACAAATGTGGGCAAAATAGTTTTGATTTATTTAAAAAAAAATACTTCCCTTGATCTGAGCGGTACAAGACTTGGCTACTTTACCTAAGTTTGCCTCCTGAACACACACAATTCTACAATGTTAAAAGGGTGAAAAAAAAAACTCTTAATCTTGTATTTGGGTCAAAAATGGGCACCCATAGAAATGAATGGGAAAAACTGTAATTTAGAGCATTCGAAAACAAGCCAAAATAAGACAGCAAAGTCACTTCATCTTTAGGTTTTAGCTCTAAAAACTTATTGGAATGATATTTTAATGTAGTTAAACAAATTAAAAAAATAAAACATAAAAATAAGCATAATTTACATAGAAAATATGGTACTTTTTGAAGTAAATAAATTCAAAAATACCCCCAAAATATAAAAAAAACACCACAAATGGATAGACAAAACTTTATCGAAGACAGTGATATAACATTTATAATAAATAAAAACTAGGATCACACCTGAGTCCTCTGTGCCCACATTTGTCCACAATTACAGGATTAAGGGCTATAAAGTGATGGTTGAGGGCTACAAAATAAGATTTAAAAAGTGGAAATAAAGTGCAGAACAGTAGTTAATATTCAGGTAGGGATGGGACGAGTAATTTCCCAATAAAACACAAGAACTACTTGCACTTACATTTTCTTGCTGTTTGTTTAGACTGTCAATCACACTTTAGTGGAAATAGCCACTGCCTTATACATAATATGCTCATATGTGATGTCATTTTACTGTAAAGTATACATTAAGTGTTTACTTGAAAATAAATAAATTTAACAGTACAGTTATATATAATGCACTGTTAGACCTTTCATGGTGTTTCTCTGTATGGTAATGTAACTTCAACAGTTTTATTACCGCTCTGTCTGTAGAATATCTTTTGTCTGTGTAAAAATGCCTTGTGATCCTGTTTTCCCGCAGTTTCCCGGAGGATTCCCCGGACAGCAGCAGGATCCTCTGTTCGGATACTTCACCACAGTCGCAGGACAGGTTAGAGCTCCTCATAGAGGGTTTAAATGCAGTACATCATTAGCTACTTCTCATCTCATTCTGCAGAACTGCGCCTGTATTTTTTCTGATATGAATATTATGTATTAGGGATGCACAATATATCGGCCGATAATGTTATCGTTGTCGGGCTGATATGTTAAAGCTGATAAATAATCCATTATCTCCTTCCGCTGAGACTCTTCAGACGCCACTGTCCAACATGATGATTATGAACTGCTTGAAATATGATTGAAAATCTCTTAGAAAGGGAAAATCTGTGCAGCGCAGGCCTGTCATATCAGCGACACAACACTATTATAAGAACATCATGATTGTGTGTTTGGGACGTGGCTTTTAACGGCGGGAACTTTAGTTTTTTTAATCAGGCTCTCAAAAATGGATTTAGATTTATCGGCTTCCAAGTATAAAAAATAAAAAAATTTATATAAAGTATAAATTCACATTTGTGTGTGTTCAGGATGGCCAGATCTCTGCAGAAGAGCTGCAGGCGTGTTTGACTCAGGCCAACTTCTCTGGCGGCTACAGACGTAAGACCCGCTTCCTCCAGCACAAATACACACTTCACATAGTTCACATAAACTCTCATTACTTATTTATCACACATTCTTTGTCTTGCAGCTTTCAACATTGAGACGTGTAGACTGATGATCAGCATGCTCGACGTATCCTTCTCGCTCACACTGAACACACACACACACACTCTGAAGGGTTTCAAACCGATTACACATGAGACTTTAGGGTTACACGACTGACACGACACCTTCATAATCATGACAGGACACATGAATATGAACATTTATGCATGTTTATGTCTGTCATTAAGTGTCATTCACTCAATTACGACATTTTTAATACAAATATGACATTGTTTGAGATGTCTTTTTGAGAACTTGACATAAACCAATACATCATAACCTGTCATAAAGATGTCATAAACATAGCAGATTCAAGTAAAGTGTTACGGAGTTGGTCTGTTTGTGAGTGTTCTCCGTGACTGAACGCTTCTCCAGAGAGACATGTCTTGTGCGATGGGCTTCAATGAGTTCAAGGAGCTGTGGGGGGTCCTGAGCGGCTGGAAGCAGCACTTCATGAGCATCGACCGGGACATGAGCGGCACCGTCGACCCGCAGGAGATGACCCAGGCCATCGCCTCCATGGGTGAGGCCGCACACGCGTCTGTCCGTCCAGCTTTGTTCACCAGCATCTGATTCGGCTCTGTCGAATCATGAATAAACCTTTGACTAGTCCGATCACAGCGAACATTCAGATCTGTGTTCTGATCCAGAGACAGCCGGATAGATATGAAACCGTCTTTCAACACACAGCATCATTATCTCTGTCTTACAGTCATTCAGATGATCACAGAGGGACTGCGATATAAGTGTAGAGTTCAGATATAAACTCTGATGTCTACAGTAGCGATCAAATACAGGAAATCACCTTTCGAAAGTAAATTGACTCTTCAAATAAAGATTGTGATGCATCGTTACACCAGTAGGCGGAGACAAGCGACGGTTATTCAAGAGATTCGTTCAAAAACACTGATTCATTAAGAGATTCGTTCAAAAACACTGATTCATACAGTGATGAAACCGGTGAAGTATTTATTAGTGAGTCATTGAACGTTCACTCAAGAGATTCATTCAAAAACACTGATTCATCAAGAGATTCGTTCAAAAACACTGATTCATCCAGTAATGAAACAATTGAAGCGTTTATTAGTGAGTCATTGAATCGTTCACTCAAGAGATTCATTCAAAAACACTGATTCATCCAGTAATGAAACAAGTGAAGTGTTTATTAGTGAGTCATTGAATCATTCTCTCAAGAGATTTATTCAAAAAACACTGATTCATCCAGTAATTAAACAAGTGAAGTGTTTATTAGTGTGTCATTGAATCGTTCACTCAAGAGATTCATTCAAAAACACTGATTCATCCAGTAATGAAACAAGTTAAGTATTTATTAGTGAGTCATTGAATCGTTCACTCAAGAGATTCATTCAAAAACACTAATTCATCAAGAGATTCATTCAAAAACACTGATTCATCCAGTAATGAAACAAGTGAAGTATTTATTAGTGAGTCATTGAATTGTTCACTCAAGAGATTCATTCAAAAACACTGATTCATCAAGAGATTCGTTCAAAAACACTGATTCATCCAGTAATGAAACAAGTGAAGTGTTTATTAGTGAGTCATTGAATCATTCACTTAAGAGATTCATGCAAAAACACTGATTCATCAAGTTATGAAAGTAGTGAAGTCTTTATTAGTGACTCATTGAATCATTCACTCAAGAGATTCATTCAAAAACACTGATTCATCCAGTAATGAAACAAGTGAAGTCTTTATTAGTGAGTCATTTAATAATTTACTTAAGAGATTCATTCAAAAACACTGATTCATTCAGTAATGAAACCGGTGGAGTATTTATTAGTGAGTCATTGAATCATTCTCTCAAGAAATTCATTCAAAAACACTAATTCATCCAGTAATGAAACAAGTGAAGTCTTTATTGGTGAGTCATTGAATCGTTCACTCAAGAGATTCATTCAAAAACACTGATTCATTCAGTAATGAAACAAGTGAAGTGTTTATTAGTGAGTAGTTGAAGAGTAATGAATCTCTGAATACATCATCAGCCCAATGTTTTAATATAATTGCTGATCCACGTCTTCCTTTGAATGAAATATCAGAATATCTGTCGGTTTTTATTTCTGCTTCTATTCTTGATGACGCAAATCAGGGACGAAAACAGTTGGACTTGTGAGAGTAATCTGTGTGTGTGTGTGTGTGTGTTCAGGGTACAGGCTGAGTCCTCAGGCCACCAACTCCATCATAAAGCGCTACAGCTCTAACGGGAAGATCTGCTTCGATGATTATGTGGCGTGCTGTGTCAAACTCAGGAGCTTGACGGGTACGTATGGAGAATC